>NC_079206.1:62889949-63197449 GCF_026745355.1 Beta vulgaris subsp. vulgaris | reverse complement strand
GATAATCAAACCAAGAAGAGAAAAAAAATTGAAACGGCAATGAGACAGGTAATAATGATGTTTGTTGTTGTGGTGGTGCTGATTTGGGAGGCCATGGAAGGAGCTTGCGAGCTGATTACCACAAAGGAACTTGTAAATTAATCTGAAATAATACGATAATCAAACCAAGAAGAGAAAAAAAATTGAAACAGCAATGAGACAGGTAATAATGATGTTTGTTGTTGTGGTGGTGCTGATTTGGGAGGCCGTGGAAGGAGCCTGCGAGCTGATATCGAATTGTGCATCCGAAGTGGAATGAACTCATCCGATGTTGAATACATGTCTATGTGAAACTAAGAAAAATAGGCTCATCCGATGTTGGATACATGTTTATGTGAAACTAAGAAAAATAGGCCACAAGATATGCTGGTGCAAGGGATTCATCAACCCGGGCTCTGATACCATGTTAAATTTCAGATTATATAAAAATTGGCCTGGGTAACCCAATAAGGAGGAGGAGAGTTTAGGCCACTTACAAGTTATGAGGTTCTATCCTAAAACCAATTGGTGTTAGGAGTAACTCCTAATTTTATAAAGTGGTTTCTTCTCTCCTATTTCTCCAATGTGGGACACTCACAAGTGGGCTTTCAATGGGTTTCAACAATATTACTATATTATAGTTCTTCTTTGATCGAACAATAAGGATCAATTAAGATTGAGCATTCACTCCTTTTGCTTTACTAAAATGTTTAATCGTAATTCAAAAATTGGTCTGGTAGTTTTGAAACCCATCATTCCACGAGCTAAAGATAAATTAAAGAACAATTCCTTGCCGTTGTGGCGTTATTGTTACTTAAGAATATACTTCTATGAATTGATACTTCTACTGTATAGGAAAATTCAGAAAATTGTAATTATATGATGATAATATAATGATATTTCTAATGTAACTCATATTCTTATAACACTACAATCATACCCTTAGTATAACTATAGAAGTATATAACTAATGAAATTTAATGATACCATAAACTAAAGAAAAAAAACAGATATATCATACTTGAAACTCATTTCAAAGCATATTTGAAACTCATTTCCATCCTATATATAGTAATATTATAATCTTTTGAAATATATATATAGCCATTGGTTTATTCCACCCTTGAATCAAATTGGTCCAAGATGCTTTGAATTTAGCGTATGAGATTCAAGACGAAAATGAACTCATAAGTAAAAAATATTGGATCATATATTAAGCGAAAACTATTCTTGATTATAGTTCCATTAATTTCTTAAGTAATTTGACACGCTCTACTTTTATCTAATCCTCATCATTATATATTGTTTGATAATTTTATGTTATTTATTATTTAAATTTTTTTCTATGGTATGGTGTGGTTTATGTCTTATGTAGGACTCTTGAGCTGTTCGGCATAGATAGAAGATTTGTAACACTAGGAAGTCGGTATCACTTATCAGCCTAACGTTTCACAGTATCATGACATTTTATTAGCATTTGAATGCAATCTTTGGATATTAGAATGCTTCCAAGGCCAAAATACCAAATTTTCATGAATTCAAGCTTTAAAAGTGAAGACACCAGGTTAGACAATTCGAAGGACCTCAATATCAGAGAAAGAATGTTAACTCCCAGCAGTGATCATGTGTTCCGTGAACTTACAAGCTATGGATCCCGTGAAATTACACACATATAGTCATGCTATGGATTTACAATTTTTCACACCAATCTACTTGATTGGCAAATAAAAAAAGTATGTTATATTACCTACTTTTTTTTTAAGATGTAACATTCAAATAATTTGATCCATATATTAAAAAAGCGTGCATCTAAGAAAATAGAGATAGTATATTAAGATACCTATAAGTTTGAATATGCATTAGATATCCAATGTACAACTTTTTGTTTGCTTTTGGCCTTTTGCATTATATACATATTTGTTCGACTATCTTTTGTAATTTATTTGTATAAAAAAAAATAATCAAGTGATATTTAATTCGGGGTTTTTCACCAAATACCCATGAGTTTTCGGTTTATTTACAAGCTAAGGTACCCTCGCACTTTTCAAAATACACGGGGTACCCTTCAGTTTCATAACAATACATTCAAATACCCTTAATGACTAACGGCGTTAACCGCCGTTAGTCATGAACCCTTATTTTGTTTTTTTCAACCTAATTAACCACTAACACTAACCTTAACCCTAACTCCTATCCTTAAACCTAACCCTAAACCCACAACCCTAACACCAATGCACCACCCCTTCCCCACCCTACCACCTCCCATGCAACCCCCTCCCATCCCTACCCCTGTCGACTTCCATAGTCTTGCCCCCACCCCCATCGACTTTCGTAGCAAACCCCTCACCCCGCCAATTTCCGCAGCCCACAGCAAGTGGGTGAATCGACTTTCGCAACCCACAACTGGTGGCTTCGAACCAATTTATGCAACGTGAGTAAAGGAGAAAGAGAAAAAGTTGCACAAACCGCGCTGAGGGTCGAGGGGAGGGGATCAAAAATCTAGGTTGTGTTTTAGCGTGAGTAGAGGAGGAAGAGAAGCAAGCAGCACCAACCGACGAGGGTCGAGGGGATGGGATCGAAAATCGACGAAGGTTCGGGGGAATGGAACGAAATTCGACGAGGATAGGGAGAAATTGAGTGGGGTTGCGAGGGGGTAAGGGGAGGGGCTGCGAGGGTGGGGGAAGGGTGGGGGGAAAAGTTATGGGGGGTGGGGGAGGGGTGAGAGTGTTGTGGTTGGGAAGCAGTGGGGGGGGAGGAGGCAGGGGTGGTGGGATGGTGGGCGTGATGTGTGGGAGTGGGTGGTGGGGTGGTGGGAGAGTGGGGAAGTGAGTGATGGGAGAATGGGTTAGGGTCAGGGTTAGGGTTAGGGGTAGGAGTTAGTATTAGGATTAGGGATTAATTATGATTTAAAGTAGGAAATTAGGGTTAATGACTAACGGTGGTTAATATCGTTAGTCATTGAGGACATTTGAGTGTATAAATGTGAAATTGAGGGGTACTCTGTGTATTTTCAAAAGTACGAGGGTAGCTCGTGAATAAATCGAAAACTCGGAATATTTGGTGAAAAAAACATATCTTATTTGATTGACCCTTTATATACCTTTTCAAAATGCATGGTCAGCTTTAGGGTTGGGATGCATACAACTAATTAAATTGTAGATTAACTAAGAAAGGAGGTACTAGTACTATATAGCTAATTAAAAGTCAAACTTGATTTTACTAATATTAAATTCTTAAGTAATAGTGTTATCCAAAATCAAACTACTCTTTTTCTGATCACAAAGATCATATAGTTTTTAGTAATTTAACCAGTTGTTACAATATTTCGAAACATTGCATATATATTTGCATAAAATAGAAATATTACCTTGTCATTAAATAAAATGTTTGATAATTGACAAGTGCTATCGTATTACCCGGCCAATTCTAGTTGTACGTATACTAATAACAAGATTACAAGAAATAACTATCAGTAATATATTTTTCTTTTAATTTATTGCTTCATATAGTATACTTCCTCTCTATATATATGATCGAAGAGACATAGAACTCATTCACATCAAACCTTTTCTAATTACTCGGTAACATATACTTCTAATATATAACATGGAAATGAGGAAGGTGTTTGTGTTCCTTGTGCTGATGGTGACGGTTTGGGAGACTTGTAATGGAGCTAACTGCAACAACCTGAATGTGATGGACCTTCTGTCCTGCAGATCGGCGGTAACTCTCACAAAGCCGACGAACCCGTCCCCGGAATGTTGCAAGACGATCAAGGGCTTAAGTGCTGACAATATTCAATGTGTATGTGGTTTTATAAAAGTTAATAATGGGACTTGGGTGCGCTCCTTTGGTGTTGATCCTGATCGTGTGATGCACCTTAGTGCTTTGTGCAACATTTCAGGTTCTGTGCATTGCTGAACTTCTTTCAGATGAAGTGCTATGATATAACATAGTTGATAGTAGTATCACTCGTATGTACTAAGAAAAAAGAAATAAAACTTACAAGTCACTTGTATGTTCCATATAAGTACATGGTGCTTATAAGAAGCTATAGCTAGTCCACTTGGAATACATTTTCCTTAACTACTAGAATCAAATAAGGCTGTACTAGAACTCAATACTACTACTTTTCTGACCTAAATAAAGTGATCAAATCAAATAATCAATTGGATTGTAATGACCATAATTGACACCTAAATAAAGTGATTAAAACCTTGAGGGTTCAAGACCTCTTTTAAGCTTTTGATTTTCTTTTGAGTAACACAAAATTTTCCAAAAAATAATGTGATGTCCTGGTACTATATGTCCGAACTTTGAAAGGGGACGATATGTGTGGCAAATCATATTTTTCCTCTGTTTTCTTTTTCTATTGCACCATTTCCTCTTTGATGCTATTCATTAACCAACTTTGCTAAACTATTTCGCATCATTATACAAGAAAAAACATAATCAAGTAGGATCTCGTTAGATTCATTTCGATGTGAGGATTCTAAATATCATTTTTTTTTATAAATTTTACTTATACTCAATTAGAAATAATAACGTTCAAATAAGCATCTTGACAAACGTGAAAAAGCAAATGGAGCAAAATAGAAGAAGTATCAAGTATATTGTTAGGAAACAGGGTGTTGTAGTTTGATTAATGCGGAACAGAAAATCAATGAAATAATAAAGGTGAGAAAACAATAAAGACGAACAAACAAAGAACACAAGGATTCACGTGGTTCAGTCAAAATTTGACCTACGTCCACAGGTGGGGGATTAGAGCTTTTTCACAATAATGGAGAAAAACCAGATAGAATAATACAAGGAGTCCTAAATTTTAAAGGCTAAAAGTGTTTCATAAGTTGTGTCTAATAATAATGAAGACCAGAAAGCCCTTTTATAACATAAGGAACCCCGTAAAAACCCTAAAAGATAACTCAAAAACGAAAAAACGCGTGTACCTGATAGGTTGTCGTACACCCATCATAGATAATTCCTGCAAAACCTTCTAACAATGTAGTAGGATAAGTAGGGTCGAATCTTCAGAGAGATGTTCGTTTTAATCTAGCTTCTAATATATGGAGAAACTAAACAAGATCAGGAATAATTGAATTAATGTTCTAAACTAACCAAACTACGAAAATCAAACTAAAAAGATCTACGGCAATGGTTCACCATGTTTATACTTTATACTTATAAACTACCAAAATATCATCACAGTTCAATCAATCAGATATCTAGAGCACAGGTTAATCCTAGGTCAGGCATTAACGCTCTCAAATCAACATATGCTAGTACAGTCGCTCAACATAATCAGATTTGCTAATTGTAGGTAAGCCTCTAAAGAGTACTATCTCTCGATCTATGACTCTATATTAGCTATATTTAATCAGACAATTGATCAGATTGCAAGATTAATAATATAAACACTAATCAATTAGAAATAACAATGACTATTGAAACCATCAATAAGCATCCATCAAGAATTATAGCATATAAACATGGATTCCCAAACCCTAGAAATAAAAATTACTCAATCATGAAATAAAGAATAAAAACTACATCTACAAAGAGAAAGGAAAACATAATGAAAAGAAATCAATGCAAGAGAGAGAATGAAATAATAAAACTAATGAATTAAAGAAGAACATGAAAATTTAGGGTTTAAACTAAAGACTAGAGAGAAGAAGAGAGGAGAAAACTAAAACTAAACCCTAGAAAAATAACGTGAAAGGGGAGGAGGAGAGAGAGAAAGAATGAAAACCTATCTAAATAATATTCACCTAATATGACTAGGAAAGTAATTTACAAGATAAGGAAAGTCTTAAATAAATCATTAATAGGCGGATTAGTGATCCGCGCGTACGCGTGGCAGATTCCAGCAGAAACAGTGCAATCTTCCGAAAGACATAACTCCTTGACTAGAAATCTCCTCGGGGCGTGCCACCTATCGTTGGAAAGATCTTCAAGTCTAGTTTCCAAATCTGCTGGAATTATTCGATTTTAAGGAGCACATCAAAAGTTATGATCAGAAGAGTAGACGTGACTCTTTTTCACATTTCTTCTAATGATTTTCCGCTTCGTTTTGGCTCAAACTCGTACTATGACATATCCATACGATCCTTATTCATTGTAGCTTCTTTCCACGTGCTCCTAATCCTTAAGCTTAGCTAATCATACTCCAAATACGTCCTCAATGCCTGAAATTCATCAAAAACAAGAAAACATACCGAATAGGAGTAGAAAAGTATAACTCATGAATATAATGCAACAATGAACATAAATATGAAACTAAATGCTCTAAAATGCAACCTAAATGAACCTAAAAACTATATATAAATATGACTTATCAGTACCGCAAAAACCGGCACTCCGCCCGACCGGGTCGGGCGAAAATCCGCCCACTCGGGCGCGAGATGAAATAGTTTCGTCAGTTCTTTGTAAAACAGTCATAACTTTCTCGTTTCTCAGCGGAATTGGGCATATGACCTATCATTGGAAAGCTCTTTGAACAAGCTATCGCCTCCAATTTGAATCACATTAAAACCATTTATAGATTGAGATATATGTGCATTCAAAGTCAGCCTTATGTCATTCACAAGATTTCAAGTCACAAATAACATATATTATTATTGTGCCTATTTTTTAAATAACAATAGTGGAATATAAAACGGCAAATAGAATATACTTGAATATGTAGTACATAATCAGATGCTCTGAAACCAATATTATATGCTTAGCATATCTATCTGCTTGTTGGCTTGTTGCTTCTACGAAGAAACTAAACAGGGAATTAACTATAAAGGACAATGCTTAGGAAAAAGTCTAAAAGAATTCTAAAGATTTTTAAGTTTAATCTCAAAATAGAGAAACAAACACTATATTATGTTATAATTTATGAAGGGAATATAATTTAGAATATCGTTATAATAGTATAATAGGAAAATAGTTATGGTGGATTTGTTTTTTCCGAATTTTGTTTGGTTATTGCGTTTGTAGCATTACTTTTTT
The DNA here is from genome assembly GCF_026745355.1 of Beta vulgaris subsp. vulgaris. Classification (NCBI taxonomy): domain Eukaryota; kingdom Viridiplantae; phylum Streptophyta; class Magnoliopsida; order Caryophyllales; family Amaranthaceae; genus Beta; species Beta vulgaris. The sequence goes on along the minus strand of NC_079206.1, from coordinate 63,190,432 downwards.
TTTTTTGTTCAAAAACATTACCTTTTTTTTTCAAGTATGGTTGGACTGGGCTACCTATCTCAGGTTGGGCCCAGCCCGAAATAAACTAACTCCCAAGTCCCATCCCATTTCCCATTAAAGTGATTGTCCCCAGCATTGAAGCTGGGCCTTCCCCCCTGAAAGATGTGCACAATATTATCCAAGCCGAAGCTTATTGGTGCCAGTACCATTACTTAAGAGTTAAGACCAAAGGTAGTACAATCTATTATGCTAAAGGCTTCTTGTTGTTATCTCTTCTAATCATGAGGATATTGATCATAAGCATCATCATACTCCCTCCATCTATGTAACTGTTATATATTTGTACTTTGATAATACTTATATACTTTACTTTTTTCATAATTTGTAATTTATAAATTATAGATTTTTTTTTTTATAATAACCATTTTATGTTTTACCCGATAAAAATAACCACCTTATACGTTTTTTTTACCACCTTAATTATACTAACTTCTTAAGATTTACCAACATTTAACATTTTTCGTCTATTTTTCCATCTAACATGTCCCCACCTATTATTTCCCTCAAATCCACCCTATAACCCTATTATTCTTCCATTGCTCCTCCTCAAACCTGGCCCGTTATCTCAAATCTCTCTCAATTGTCAAAATTCTTTCAACTAAATCTATAATTAGGAGATGGCAAATTCATATATCTACTTTGTAATTCAATCTACGATGTAATTTCAAAGATTACCTCGACTTATCAAGGAGAGATAGAGAGGAAGAAAACGGGGGAAACGTAATTTTGGACGAGAAATGTCAAGTGCTAGTGGAATTTAAGAAATTAGTGAAGTTCAGGTGGTAAAATATTTTTTAAAAAAAGTATGAGGTGGATTTTACCAAAATGGACAAAACATAATGTGATTATTATCAAAGAATCCTAAATTATACTTAAGAAAAAAAAATAGTTAAGTAGATTAATAACTTGCTAGATTCGTTCCAATATTTTTAAAATTCCTTTTTTTTATACAAATAAGTAGTTATATACTTCATATTCAAGGGCAGATCTAGGGGGTGGCCTACCCGAGCCTCAGCCCACCCCATGATCCAAAATATCTGTAAGTAACTTACATATTTGACTTATTAATGATCTATACATCGTTTTCAAAGAAATTAATCAATAAATTCAGCCCCCTGTATAAAAATCCTAGATCCGCCACTGTTCATATTAGTAGTAAAAGTTTTATATTAACAATCGTAGAATGCAAAATGTTACAACTAGAAGGAATAGAGGGAATATTAAAGTCATATACTTAAGACCCTAACATTGAATGATATGAATATGTCCTCCGACTTCCAAGTATGAGAAAATTCCAAGAAAAAGACATCCAAAATTGATTCACGGGGTCTAGTTTTATTGCTGAAGACACCCTGTTACTCAAATTGAAAGACCTGAAACTTAGAGAGCAGACAGAGAGACAGTCAATGGAAACCCCCAAGTAATCGAACAATGATCATGTGCCACATGAATATCTTACAATGGCTAGTGGACCAACTACATCCACTGTCCATAATAAGCCAAATCCCCGTGAAATTACACTCAACTAACTATCTGATATCATAATATCAATATGTCTCCTGACTTATCCGACGGGTTGATAAAACCATTGTACTACGCTCAGTCGCTAGTTGGATATGAAGTCATATGGAATTTTTATTGTCATGTTCACACATCTTTGAATATACTTTTCTATTGATTTTTAGTAACATTTATTTTGCCATGGGCCATTAAATAGTAATGAAGAGGAAGAGGTCGTAGGCTCGTAGCATAATCGAGTACCATTACGAGTTTTAGGACTTTATTCAAGGTTTGAATCATCAATTCTATTTCCAACTATAAATTGGAGAATTTCACTCTTGTGGTAGCAATGGGCCTTTTGACCTATTATATTTAGGGTTGTTAAGTCTTGTACGTAGATTTTGAGCTGATGTTTCCTGCACACTTATAATCTGACAGGGTAGGATCCTTGGGCCAAATATCAAAGAAAAATGTTGAGTGATTGAGTGGAGACTTATTCTTATATAATTATAAATGGATATTCACTTGAGATATTCTTGGCGAATTACGTATAATTTAATTAATACTATCTCAATTTAAGAAAATGAAAATGTTTCGGTTGTGAAATGGTGGCGGACTCAAGAATGGTCCGTCAATAATGAGGGATATCCGGGAGTGGTGATCTGCACAAGAACAAACGTGAGCTTCCCTTTGGGTGGTTGTGAGGAAACCCCTCCGACGCTCAAGTCAGCTAATGTCCGATAAAGATTAAGAGAGAGAAAGCTTTGAGAGAGAGATAAGCTACTTTTAGTATGAGAGAGAGTGTACCTGCAGAATAGTACTAGTGGGGTATTTATAGAAGTATTATTGCTCTGAAACAGCGCATAATCCTTTGACGCACTTGACAGCTATGGAAGATTCCCATAATTTTGTCTTATTAGGCGAACGCCAACGTTGTCGGACCACATTGGTGAACTGACTTATTGGAGCTGCGGATAACTTTTGCCATGCTCGCGTCCGCAATAGTGTTTGCGGACTCACCATATTGAGCCGCTAACATACTTGGGTTATACCCTACAGAAGGGATGATAACAAAAATTAAAGGGAAATATTACTACTTTTTTTGTGGGTCATGTTTACCAAATAAAGAAATGTAATAACTAAAGGCATATATGTATTTATGCAAAACGTATTAGGTAAAAAAAGAGGGAACGAGTATCTAAAAGCACTATTTATGATTTGGATTAAAGTTAATTAAGCTAATGGGTTTAACAGTTAGACAAGAAAAAAGTGTTTTATCTACTAATTATAGTAAGTCTACTAAAATCAATCACTAGGCGTATTAGCGTATGAGTCAATCCTACCTAAAATGAGAGTAAACAAGTAAATATCTTCTCCTCTCATCCATCTTCCCATAAGAACACTTGTAGACATTTATATTTTAAAAGCTTCTAGATTATGTTTTATAAACTAAATTGAACTTTCTGAACTTGTCTTTAACACACTGCAATATAGTAGTATAGTACTAGTAGTCCTGACTCGTAATATAACTTTTAAAAAAAATTAACCACCATAATAGAACTTTATTCAGTTGATCTTGTAAGAAACCGCCTACTTTTAATTTGAAATTATATACGGCCTAAGCCCAATATTAAAAAGAGAACATGTCACCTTTTTTAATAAAGTAACTAGTTTAAACTATTTAGGGGTCAATTTAATCTATTTCGTGACCAATTTAATCTATTCATTAATGACATTCTTTAACCCATTCAGTGACTAGTTGAATCTATTCAGTGACTAGTTTAATCCGTTCGGTAAGAATATCGAGTTATTTTTTGAAATTGTCTGTTTTAGTTCGACAATCAAGAAAACAAAGGAAGGAGAAGAGAAGGGATATATAACTAAAATAATGTTGGGTTAGAGTGAAATGAGATGGACTTGCTAGAAAAATTCAGTCTTGAATTCGTCTAATTTTATTCTAATAATTTATGAACTTTATTTGATATTTATTGTGGGAATATATGGCTAATTTTTAGCCATATATTCCCACATTTATTAAAATTGCTCTAAACTTATTTTCCGATATAAGTCAAAATGAGTTGAATAAAATACTACCTCGATACTTTATAAAGTTTAGCTCTCCCGATTGTTATACTCCTGTCAATTCTAAGTCACGGGAGCTTAATGGCTAAAATAGTGTGCTTCCCCCCTTTTTAAAAGAAATTTCATCTGTGTTTTCCTACTTCATACTCCTATATATATATGCGTGTATGCGACCAACAAACAAATCAAGCTCATTGAGATCAAACAAAGAGAGTAGAGCAAAAAACAGATACACCTACAAAGAAAAAATATGGCAATTACAAAGGTGGCAGTCTTTCTTGTGATGATGGTTGCAGTTTGGGGGGCTTGCCATGGTGCCTGCAACCTAAATGTGCAGGACCTGATGACCTGCAAGTCCGCGGTGTCTACGAGCAATCCAACGGATCCATCACCCGGGTGTTGCAACATGGTTGAGAGTCTCAGTGCTGAAGATATTCAATGCTTGTGTGATTACAAGACTAACAAGGCGTATTTGCTGCGCTCTTTCGGGGTTGATCCTGAGCGCTGCACCGAGCTCCCAAAACTGTGCAACCTCCCTCCTATCAGCTGCTAAGAGTACTTCTCAAAGAGTGGTAGTTGCTTCATGATCTGAGCCCTAAGGGTGTGCTGCTTATAGAGCAAAATTGTATTTCTATGAATCTGTTTGGTTAATGTTCTTATGTGTTTGTTTACTGTAGTGTCTGTCCAAGTACTTCTCAAACTCTAATCCTGTGTTTTGTGTCATCTTCCTAGCAAAATAATTATAAAAGTTTGTCTTCTTTTATCATCAATCAGTTGAAACTATTGTATCTGCAAAGGTTCGTACACCCAAATTTCAAGAGGATGTTTTACGTTGTTTATGACAGGAATTAGATTTTCTTTTTGGCGTGAGAGAGTCACAAGAACATAGACGGTTTTCAATCTCAAGTTGTAGGTACTACTTCCCCATGCTTTAACCAACTAAACTAGTTAACATCCACATGAATTAATTTCAAGTACTAAGATAATAGTAGCATTAGTTAAGTCCGGTAGTTAATTCAGTTTAAAAAGAAGTATCATTACTTGAATTCTTCAATTTACCACAATTATGACTAAAATCATTAGTTTAGAGCCGTAATTTCAAATATAATGTAGGAGAGCATGTTGGCAATTCTACCAACATCCCATCTTCATGGTGAATTTTAAGATTAATTGTGAAATACTCCCTCCGTCCCATAATATAGTGCTCACTTCTCATTTTCCACAAGAACTAAGGAAAATGAAAGGAGTTTTAGAATTTCACAGAGACATATATTTAAATAAATGTTTATTGGGTATTTTTGTCTTGGACTAGTGTTTTTCTTCTTCTTCCTCTAAAATAAAATGAAAAAGCAATAAATGTTCCCTGAAATGGTGTAAAACAATAATTAAGGGCACATATTTTTTTAAAAAAAACAGTAGGGATATTCTGGAAAGTTTTATGTTAGAAATAAAGGATAATTTAATGCAAACAAATTGATGAAAAAATAATAAGCACAATATTTTGGAATATCCAAAAATCAATGCAAACACTATATTATGGAGAGGAAGGAATAGAAAAAAAAGGGGGGAGGCATGACATTGGGTACAACGACCAAGGAAGAGTGTGACTTGAATGGGAACAAGTATTGACGACTTGACGAATCAAATATAATTCAGGTACGACCTACTCAAAGATTCAACGCGAAGCTACATTTGCTTCTAGGATGATGTGATTGGAGCAAAAAGTGAAACAGAATCCGGCAAAAATAAGCCGTAGTAAAAACTTTGACAAGGATTGCTAATATTTCACAAATAAGAACGGTTCATCACAAAAATAAAAGTAATCACGAAAGGACAGCCCTTCACGAAATGATACAGATAATATGAGTAGCATATTCCAAAAGTCACTATCTAACATAGATCTCACATTATACATACAGCATAACCAAGTTCATCTGCAGCTAATCAAAGCAGTACATCATAAGCAGTGCCTAACTGGACCTTTTCGAAAAAGTTTTGCCGTAGGCACCAACTCTGAGCCTCACTTTCAGCCTTTCAGGGCCTTTGTTAGAATCCACAGATTAAGTCCACCAACCTTTTGGATGGCTGTGAGGCGAGAGTGGAAAGGTGTCTGGAGAGGCGAGAGTGGAGGGATCTGGAGAGAGGCCAAACCAAGAATTCCCCAGACTCCCTCAGCTCAAGTATTACAATTAATAAACTGAACATAAAATGTTCAAAGCATCATTTTAATCAGACTCCTCTCCTGAAAAGTATCTTTGTGCATCAAAGGGTTGATTCATTGGGGCGGGTCTATGGTCATCAGCAGAATTTCTCATGTTCATTGGTGCAAAAGCTGCAGTAAAGCATGCAAAGCATGTCAATTGTCACATAGAAAAACGTTTGGCAGTTTGAGAGAATGTTGAGCCTGAATTTGTCAATCAGCTTAGCACTTCATTTAGCAGTATATTTTCTTGTAGACTCATTTTAAATACCACAAAGACACAAACAGATCATTATCTGCTTATTCCCATGTTTACAAATTTACACCAATAGAAAAAGATATGAAGGGCACTGACAATCATCTGCAATAGAACTAGAATAGCCAAAGAGATAAAAAGTTACTCAACAGAACAATGAATTAACCTTAGGCAACTATATATAGAAGATATACAGCTAATGAGGCTAGCTAGCTGTGTCAAGTTTGTGGAGTAAGCTCTTCTACAAAATACCGAGCAGAATAAGTGTTAAAAGTATTCAATTTATTTCTCCATTTATTCTGTATTTTTGTGCTTTTTTCGGACAAAGAAAGGGGTTTAGAGCAGTCTAATGAATAAAAGAAATTTGGGAAGTAAATCCCATCATATACATATAATGCAAAAGAACAGAAATATGCTGTCAACTCAAAAGACCTAACAGTAAGCTTACCTTTGTCTCTCATCCTCGTCTCTCTATCATATTCAAACTTATCCCGAATTTGGTGGACTTTTTGCCAACTTTCCGCTTGTCTGTTTCCAGCCGAACCTTGAACCTGCGCTCAACATTTGGTAACTATGCATTAAGGCCATAGAAGAGTAGATCGGCAATAAACCTCCATGTTGTACACTGTCCAAGACAGATGAGACAATCATGGTTTCTAAAATCTAATACAACCATAGAATACAAGCACAAAAAATAGGAATACAGGAGCACTTTCAGCATCTTGTAGACCAGTCAATTTATACGTCTATGGACTAACATACTCTCCCATACAACCTCTAGCTTGGACTAGATAAACCCTACACATATGCATTCGAGTATATAAAAGACTTGTTGCATGCCACCCTCTCCTCTCAAGCAAAGAAAAAAAAGTTACTAACATTTCACCACTATTGAATTGTTACTTAAAAGATAACAGCAATGTTGTTAACAAATTCATCATTCAGTACCTGGAATTGCCCACTATGTGATCCGCCTCTCCTACAAATAAGATAGACAAACAAATTTAGATACAGGCATAAAGCTACGCCAATCACGCACATCTACAAATATGAACCAGTAACAAATCAGGGGAACCAGCCAAAGAAAGGAAACCTGTAAGGTGAAAAGTCTTCATCATCATCATCAGGAGAGTCATAATTTGCATGCTCAGCAGCAAGCTTTTTCGAGTATCCCTCATCCCAATATAGCCTTTCCCAGTTCTCTCTGAGCTCATTGTACAGTTGCATGTATTTTTTGCAGAAAGATTCTTGTTCCTTACAGAAAATAAGAGGAGACTTTTAGTCCTATAGACTATAGAGTACAGTGCATTCAAAGAGACATGAATATTCTTCGTCGATAACATATTACAAAGAAAATCGAACCTTGATTACCACTTTTACCAGCCAGCATCACAAAAGTATATTCAGCGCGTACATGATGAAAGTTATAAACAACAATCTAACAGGCCAGGAACAACCTTTTTGTAATGTGTTTGTGTTCAAGTAGACATAACAAATACACCGAAAAGAGAAGGGATAAAACGATGGCTGAGGCTATGAAGTTACTAACATGACAAACTCGCCTCAAGAAATTTCGATCACAGCCTGAACCTTCCCCAATGAATACCTACCTAGTGTTGGCAGGGTGATTGCTAACATTATAACATCAATTCAACAACCCAATACTGATCCCTCTTAACCACTCTAAGGCCAATAATAAAACTTTCATTTCAAGAGGCATCGAAAACTAGCTCATAAAGCTCGAATACACATAGGACATAGCTGCACAAAAACCCCCTTATATTCAAACCTCATCAAACCCATAAAATGCTTGTTGCTCTAGCACAAACTAGAATGCAACAAATTCCAGCATGATTCAGCATCATAAATTCACAACACAGTACAAAGCCAACTTACTACACGGTACTTGTTCTCCCCTTCACAAAAAAAAAAAAAAAAAAAACAAACACGAGAATTTCCACAAACAGGTGGTGTGCATGCCACAACTCAATTCAAACTTCCATTAACAAATGCCACAAACAAAGCACCCAGATCATTAAAAACCCTAAGTAATCCAAACAATTGCCAAACAAGAAACAATTAGCATCACCATATACGAAGCAATTCCATAAAAAAGAGAGAGAGAAAGAGAGACGAACAGAGTCTTTAAGAACGAGACGAGTGCGGCGCATGAACTGGTCGCGAAGCTGCTTGCGACGTCGATTTGGGAGGTTATTTCTGGGAATTACGAAGCGTTCTCTTAAAGGGACATTCTCTCCGATCTCATGCATCTCACCGTCGACGACCCACCACTCCGATGTCTCGTCGATTTTCTTCATCGTTGCAGCCGAATATCTCGGACGCCGCCGAGCCCGAGTGTGGCCAGCGTCGGTGCCGGCATGTCGGAGTTGTTGTTGAAGTTGCAGGAGCGCGCATGGCTTCTGGAGTCGCCTGATTACTAATGACAACATTTTTGGGTTGTCAAGTTAAAGACCAAAACGCCAATGTTTTCTTGCTAATTGTTAGATTATTTACCTACTCGAATGAGATTGCCTTGGGTTTAGGTTACTCTGACAAAGCATGCTCATTAGATAGAATTTTGATGGAAATGCTCAAATGTATTCCCTCCGTTTCCTAAAGATCTTCCCACTTACTGTTCCTACAGATACCAAGGAAAATCAAGTTGTGTGGGGCATGGTGTAAGTAAAATAGGAGAGATAAAGGGGTTAAGATAAATAAACAAATAAAAAGGGGTTAAAGTAGGAGAGAGAAAGGGAGTAAAATTGAATTAATAATGTAATGGTGGACCATATGATAGTGACATGAGAGGGTAAATAGGGAAATTTGTTTTTCCAAATAAGGAATAAAGCAAAAGTGGGAAGATCTTTTGGAAACACCCTTAAACAGAAAGTGGGAAGATCTTTAGGAAACGGATGGAGTATATCATTATTATGTTGGATTTATCAATTTGAATGAGTAAGTAAATAATTAGGGCAATAGCTAATTATATAATTGTTTGAATATCAAGAGATAAATATTGGACATTTATTAAGCAAGTTTAGACTTTCGATTGAGTCATATCTATTAGTGTTAATACTAGATTTTTGTGTTTTTATATTCAATGTAGTCATATACTATTGTTATTTGGGGGTGTTGCACAAAGAGATCTCTTTGTCATCATATTCAATGTTTGCAATGTGTATGCAAAAGTAAAATTAAGTGATCGAGGAAGCAATCACGAATCTTTTCCTGTGTGAATATTGAAAACCCATTTGTGTGAGCGGTAATAACACTCTTGTCGCGAATCTTTTATTCAGCTTGTCAAGTGGCAAGACTTGTGGATGTATTTGGTAATACTACACCTTATATGTCAAGTGATAAATGTCAAAAGACATAATCTAAGTAGACTACTAAAAGTACTAAAAGTACTTGTGATGATCTCTGTGAAAGATCAATTATATGGGGCAGAAGTGAGGAGCAACAAAATAATACATGTTCTCTATTGGAATGCCTTCAAAAACTTTTACAACTAGGAGGGATAAAGTCCACTAGTTAAGGCAATGTAGATATCTAATATACGTTGGGTTGGAGAATTATGACGGAGTTCAAAGGTTTGTAACCTCATATATTGTGAAGGAAGATGTTACATGTGTAAATACAACTCAAGAGTTAAGCATGACTGAAAATGGTTATCTACTCCGTGAAGGAACTTGTATTTTTAGATTGTCGTGATATCCATCCTTTTTAGATTATCGATGAGAGACTAGCAAACTTTCAAGAGAACTAGTAATTTAGGAAATCATCTATTTGCATGGAAGGGCCGATAATGAAGATCGTGGTCAGATATTCAAAATATATTGATAAATTAACATTAATTTATCATTTAAATTATGTGTCTTGATAAATGTAAACATCGTCTCGAGAAGGAATGATCTCTATTACATAAGAGAAGGGGGGAACAACGGTGTCCTCTTTTGAACTGACTATTTTGCCCCCCTTCTATTTCTAAATTACAAAAGGAACGGAGATAATAGGAATTAGTTGAAAAGGGCTTTTATATAATTAGACTTAAATTTGATTCATCTTCAGATAAAATCTGAAAACAAGATGTGTATGAAATTTGATTAATTTATGACAATGATGAAAAGGTTACAAATTTAGTTCTTTTTTTAAAATTCCAATATAAATTTTTGCCCAAAACTTTTGCAAAATATCCATGTTCAAAAATAAATTTCGAAAAACAAAACAATATCAATCCTTTTTGCGAACAACTTTTGCAAAAATACATTTTCAGAAAAAAAAAATTACATTAATTTGCGAAATCATATTGTGTATGAAAAAGTTTAAATTTCATTTCACCTATAATTGAAACTCAAAGTGTTAAAATTTAGAAAAGGAGAAAAATAAAAAATGACCATTTCATGCGAAATCATATTGTGTATGAAAAACTTAAAATTTCATTTGAAATATAATTGAAAGTCAGAGTGTGAACATTTAGAAAAGGAGAAAAATTAAAATGATGAAAATTTTTAAATATCAATTTGTGAAATCATAATTTAGAAGTTAGACAAGGAAAAATAACTGAAATTGTCTTATACTTTTCGGTTACAATTTTGGGATCATAGAGAAATTACTGAAATCCATATCAAAAACTATTATAAATTACAAAAATGAATAAAAGCAAAAAAAAAAAAGGATATTTAGTAAAGAGCATCATACTAATTATAAAAGAATATGCGCATATAAGACTTGAGAAACAAAAAACTATTCAAAATCACAAAAATGAATAACAAAAAAAAGAACATGAAAGAATCTTATTCACAAAATGGAGGTGAACTTAAATACTAACTTGCATTTTCAGTTTGTTTACTACTTAGTATTAGGCCTAAAAATATCATCGCACGCATCGCGTGCACAAAAGGCTAGTATGAATAGTTGAAAGGAAAGGGATTGCAAAACAGAATCCCACAACCTAAGAAGTGGAAATTATACTGTGCTCCCAAGAGCACGGTGCACACCATGCACCCAGTAAATTTGTTCTATTTTCGATGAATAATGTTGTATTTCAACAAATGCTCATTTTAAGCATATTTTTCAGCAAAAAAATATTATATTTTTCGTAAAAATTGTTCTATTTTCAATAATCAAATGTTGTATTTCAACAAATGTTCATTTTAAGCTAATTTTTCAGTAGAAAATTATGTTATATTTTTGTGAGAATTGTTCTATTTTCGATAAACAAATATCTTACTTTAAAAATTGTTCTTTTAAAACTTATTTTCCACCAAAAAATATGTTATATTTTTCTTGAAAATATGTTCTATTTATCCTAAAACTATGTTCTATTTTTCCTGAAAATATATTCTATTTTCCCTAAAAATATGTTTCATTTTCCCTAAAAATATGTTCTATATTTGATAAGGATATGTTCTATTTAAGTAATTCAGTTATAGTAACGTTCAATTTCAATAATAAAATGTTCATTTTCGTAATTGGATTATGATAAAGTTCTACTTCAACCGTAAAATGTTGTTTTTCGTAAATAAATTTTTGTAATGTTCTATTTCAACAGTAAAATATTTTTTTTAAAATAAATTTTTGTAATGTTCCATCCAAACAGTAAAATATTTATTTTCGTATTCATAAATATTCTATTTTGTATTATAGAAGCACAATTGTCATTGTGCTCCTTCGCGCATTACCTAAGAAGACCAAAATTCGTTCCCGCGCTTGCTCTTCTATAGTTACCGAAAAAGCAAGTGAGAGAAGAAACCAGAAAAACCGCAAAACGAAGCAAAAGAAAGAGAGAGAAGATGTGTGGACGGTGCCGCTGCAGTATACGGGCAGACGACGTTCCTAGGGCTTGCCATATTCGTAACACTTCCGTGCGCCAAGTTGATGTTCATCGGTATTTCTTTTCCTCTCTCTTTTCATATATAGTGTGTTTGTGTTTTTCTATTTTCTTCTATGTTCATGTACCCCTTTTGTTTTTTGTTTCCATGTTGTACTCGTAAACTTTCTATTGTTACTCCTCTGTTAAGTCAAGGTTAAGTTTTCGTTAGTTTCTTATTTTCAATTTGTTAGACTTATAGTAGGGGGAGAAAAAATTAACTCTACTTGAACATTTCGACTACTTTTCAGCTTCTCTTAACAAAAGTTCATATTTATGTGTTTGTTTCTCGAATTTCATCAATCTTAGTGCGGAAAACATTTTCAATTTATTTTTATTAGGAAATTAAGTTAGCCCAAGGGCTAACCCCTCCAAGGCTACTAGCCTGTAGGAAACACCAACACATTGGCTGGTAAAACATGTATAGCATGCTAAGGAAATACCCAAGCATAATGCTGGGGGTAAGGATCGAAACCCTGACTCAAGGGCCAAGAGGGAGCGCTCTATGAGCTAACTCCTATCCTTCAGATTTCCACTTTATTGATTAGGCTAAATCTGGTGTTAGATTTTCTGGGTTTTAATTATGTTTAAAATTAGTTCTACCAATGGGAACTTTACTAATTATAGGAACTGATATAATTGCTACTTTTAATATAGGTTTGGTTTTATGAACAATGTTTTTCCCATTTCAGTGTATTTGCCTTTGTCAACTACTATGAGACAAAGGATTATATATAATATGTGTCTGGCAAGTTGAGTTAGTTAATACTTGTTTAGGTACCGGCCAGCGAATAATGTCTCACCGGGTTCTTACATGCTGGTACTTCGCCGTGATAGTGGAGGAGACGAGGGTTACACTGCAGCTGTACATTGTATGAAGTGGGGGTTAATTCCTAGCTTCACCAAGAAGGATGAGAAACCTGATTACTATAAGATGGTACTATGAATTCGCCTTTAATTACACTGTTTAAATTAATTATGAATCGTACTTTCTTGTAGGATGTTGATTTTTTTTTTTTCCTTTCATTTTTGGGTGTCAATCTTGTATATCCAGTTCAATGCAAGGTCTGAATCAATTGGGGAAAAGGCCTCATTTCGTCGGCTTATTCCTAAAAATCGGTGCCTTGTTGCTGTTGAAGGGTATGGATGTATCTTCTAGATCAGTTTTTGATGCTTTTGTTCGTCATTTCTTTGAATTCGTTGCAGTTTGTTTTTATTTATGGATGCTACGTCTTTTTGAATGTTAATGAAAGCCCAAATGAAGTGTATCTATAATATTTTGAGATCAGAAACAAGTAGAAAATGTAGAGCTCTGACCATCCTTTTCGTTGTCCTGTCCCTGGTGCTATTTACATTGCTGTCTTCTATCCCATTTCTTTTTTGTAATTGGTTTAAGATTTTAATGTTATGGTCTGGAGTCTGGACTGCTGACTACCATTTTGGTGCATTGGATTTGGTTGTCTTGATTGTTTCTTGCATTTTGGATGTCGTGGCCTCTTAAATGTCTAACACAAGCATAATCTAATGCAGTAATTGTCTTTTGAAGGTGCAAGTTTTAGCAGATATGTGAAGGTTTACCACAATTTCTACGATATTACTTTTATTCACTTCTTTTATTGACTTTGCTTTCTTCGATCTTGATGTTTCGTCGATAACTTGTGCAACTGGCTCTAGAGTTTAGCATTGTGAGTTGCATTGGATAGCTTTCCTGTCATATCTCTTCAACTCAGCATATGTTCAAGTAAACTATATTGACTTGTACTAGTGTCTTTGGTTTATTTTTTCTAGAGAGCTTATTTCTGGTGGTTCTCATAAAAGGTGCAAAACAGTGGAAAATAAATTGTAGAACAAACTCTTCCAGCCTTAATTGCATTGTTGTAAACTTTGCCTATACTTTGTGCTATTTGTGGATCAAATCACTCTTGTACTAACTGAAAAGAGAGAGTGTATGTCTACTAATAGCATACTGCTTTCATTGCCTTTGTTACTGATCTTCGCTTCAAAAGGAAGGGTCAAGGATTTCCATTTCCTCTCATGCATTGTACTAATAATTTACTACAATGAGCATAGTATAGAGATATGGAGAATTGGGAGAACAAGGGTGGTGTAGGTAGTATTGAAGAGTGGGATCATGGGATGGATAATTGTAGTTACGCAAGAGTGCCAAGGGAGGTAGAATCGTGGTGGTAGACTGTTAGTGGAGTGAGGGTGAGATGTTTTAATGGGTGACACTCGACTACTTAGGTAGTCATCCATTTTTAAAATTTTCGGTTTATTTTGTTTTCTTAATACTAAAGAAGAGAGTTTGAAACCTCTATTTTCTCGGGGTGATAGGGGTGGGGATGTGAAAGGGGAAAGGGATGTATGGAAATCACGACCCTTGGAATTGGGGTGTCTCCAGACTTGTGGTTCAACTATTGGGAAAAAGGTAGTGATTCTTTTCTCCTTCCTGAATCTGTTGAACCAACTCAACAAGTGACCTCTAAGGCCCTAACCATTACTTGCTAGCTTTGTGTGTGTGTTTTGTTTGACATAGCATATTAGCATCCCATAACCGTTACTTGGCACTCGCCATCTCCTTTTGTGCATTTTTGACTTGGGATTTCTATTTGTTCAGGTTTTATGAATGGAAGAAAGGTCCGAAGAAGCAGCCATACTACATACATTTTAATGATGGCCGTCCTTTAGTGTTTGCTGGCCTCTATGATTCCTGGAAAAATTCAGAAGGTAAATTTCTATTCCACTCTTTGTTTACAAGTTGTGGAGTTTCAATTGAGGGCATGTCATAAGGTTACATTATTTAGAGTTCTATTCTATGTGAGGTTACATTACTCAGTCCTTTGTATAATTGTATTACTTGATTTATTTCTGTGAGTAGCTATCCTGATCAGAGAAGAAAACATGGGATCATGTTCTGATTGTGCTACTTCTACTTTATAATACTTAAAATATTCTCTCCAGATCTAGCTGTCCTTATTGTCTACTTCATTCATTTACTCACATCTTTATTACTGTATCCTGCAGGAGAAATTATCTATACATTTACCATTGTAACTACTGATTCATCGTCAGCTCTAAAGTGGCTACATGGTAAGTCGGTAACCAGTTGCCCAGTATTGCTTACTTGAGATTGATAGTCCAATTGTGACACAATTGACTTGAAAAATTGGGTGGTAGATAGTAATCTGTTACCCTGTCAGGGACTATATGGGAACTGCCCAATGCCTGTCCTGTCCCCTTAACCCCCCCCCCCCCGGGACAGCCGAAAAGGTAACTTGATACTAGAAGGTTGTGGTTACGACATTTTGAGTATTGTAAAGTGTAACAAGACAATCAAATTCATTCAGTTGTGTTCTGTAGTGCACCTAATCTCTTAGTTTCTCTGTTTCTTCTTTGCCCAGTGATGCCGCGTGAGGTTTGGTGTTGGGTAGCCATTTCTTATATATGCATGAAAATGGAGGACTTTTCATGTAATGAACTAGATTCTTTATCCTAAAGTTTACTTTATACCTGGAGAAAATACATTACAGCTGGTTGTTAATTCAAATTTTATCTACAATAATTTTGTACTAAGATGGGGACGATATCTTTGTGAATTTTATTTATGGCAAGAAAATCTTGTAATTTTTTTTGGTCTTGCAACCATAATCTCAGTTATTATTGTTGTAGCTATTGTAATGTTTGGTTATGAAAGTATATTATTTGTTCGCTAACTTGTTCTGTTCATTGTTCATCCTCAATTATATTATTTTGGAGAAGGAGATTACAGAAATCTCAAATCTGAAAGGTATTTTCCTGATACTAACTTGGTATGTACAGATAGGATGCCTGTTATCCTGGGAGATGAAGCCTCAACTGATATATGGCTGAATGGCTCTTCAGATACCAAGTTCAATTCATTTCTTAAACCATATGAAAAGGCAGATTTGGTAGGAATGTTCAGAGTTTCAGACATTGTTTATGTATACGATGAAAATTTTGTTCATTGAGGGCCGGTATAATTAATAAATAATGTAAACCTTAAATATGTTGTCAGGTCTGGTATCCAGTGACCCAGGCAATGAACAAGGCATCATTTGATGGTCCTGAATGCATCAAGGAGGTATGGCTACTTTTCATAATATGTATCTTGCTATGCATCTCATATATAAATCTACACTAGGGATATGTTATTCATTTTACCTCCATTACTGACTTACTGTGTTGAATCGTGAACACTTTCTTTTGGACCAAAATCGTGGAGATTTTTTGTAAGATAGCCTAGTCCGAGTAACATCTATTATCATGTAAGTTCTATTGACTATCAATCTAAGAATAATAGCAAACAATAATAGAATATCAAATAATAAAGCAGGAAAGAACACACCAGAACTTTTACGTGGAAACTCAACAACTGGGAGAAAAACCACGAATCTGCACTAGGAATCGATGAATATTCAAGAAAGATTACAAAAGCACTCAAGAACTCTCTCTACAGCTTTTTCTCTCTCAAATATGTGTTTAGAGATGATGAATTATAATAATTATAATTAGGGCTTATATTTATACCCTCATTAAATGATAAAGAAAACCGGAAAAACGCATCACGCGGTTCGACATCCTGCGGGCGCAGGGTCATAGCCCGCGGGCGGACAGAAACGTTGAAGAAACTCGCCAGTTTCGTCAGTTCTTCGTAAAACCGTCATAGCTTTCTCGTTTCTCACCGAAATTGGACATATAACCTATCATTGGAAAGCTCTCGGAACAAGCTATCACCTCCACTTTGAATCACCTCAAAATCATTTATATATTGAAAGATATGTCCATTCAAAGTTAGCCTTATGTCCCAAATGACGTTTTCCTTCTACGCAACCTCATCTCCACACCCATACACCTCCATGAGCTTCATATACTACCATATACCCAACATATCAACTATGAGTGTAGCATTGCTTTCACCTAATTCCATAGAATTGGAGAGAAGAAAAACAATGGCAGGATTAGATTTGCTGATGATATCATCTTGTGTAGATACAATTGAAATCTGAGGAGCAGTCTAATCCTATCACGAAATTTTTCTCCAAGAAAGGGACAAATGATGATAAGGAATCAGATAAGTCCATCAAGAGCTCAATTAAGGAGTCTACCAAGAATGATCTGCCGAGCGATGTTAAGGTGGAAGCTGAGGCGCAATCAAGTTTGGAACTCTCTTCATCCAGTGGAAGGACATGCACTGAGACAAAGCCTGATGTTTCCACTCTCTTTCCTGGCTCTGACTCTAAGGTTGAGGCGAAACGGGATTATGATCGGTTTCTGACTGATTCAAAGCCGAGCAGCAATGAACTTGGTAAGATAGCTCAGACTCCAATAAAGAAGAGTAAAGTTAAGAGTGGAGCTGAGAAGCAGGCCACACTGAGCTCATACTTTACTAAAAGCTAGTGGTTTATGCTTCTGTATTTCTGTTTGTATGTTGTAAGTTGTGGCATATGTGCATATCACACTGCTTGCTGTGAGGAGTTGAGGACTGAGGAGTCCATGATCTCAGACATGAGGGTTTTTATTTCATCTTCCTCCCATGTCATTTCGAAGTTCGAAGCTGTATCCTGATTCCTGTAATTTTGTCTGAATCTTTTTTTTTTTTTTTTTGGGATCTTGTTTGGCTGTACAATATTGGTGGGTGAAAGAAATGATTTCTGATTTTGTATTAATGTTTGGCAAGTAATCTTTTGCTACTAATACATTCTAAATTGGCTGCAAACTCAATCGTTGTCTTTAATCGAGTTAGGTAGCACATACGTTTGTAAGTTTAGTAGTGCTCGATGTCCGAGGTGTTTTTGTTGAAAGGAAATGGAGCACAGGAAGGAAAAGTCCCACATTGCTGCCAGAGCAGTTTCTTACTTTGTTTATATTGTGCATGCTACATGTAAGCATTGTCTCTTCGGAGACATCTGATAAAATTGGAACGATACAGAGAAGATTAGCATGGCCCCTGCGCAAGGATGACACGCACAAATCGAGAAATGGTCCAAATTTTTTTAACTAAAAATGACTTTCGTAAACTAAACAATTTATGAATTTCTTATTAGAAAATTTGCCAATTTTTTTTTTTTTTAAATTTCAAAAATCATATCGAAAAATAAGAATATGTTTCATCTTGCAAAAGAAATTAAGTTTGTGGCAAAAAATGCTTTAAAAGGTTTTTTCTTGTAAAATTGAATGTTTAAAAGATTTTTTTGAAAAAATTTTCTTTCTTATATACACGCTATGGATACAAAACCTTTATCAAAGTTACGTGTGCTTATAGTTGAAATGAAGACTAACTCTTGATAGTTTGCTATTGATTAATTAATTTTTAGAAAAACTCACAGAATTTGTAATTTTTTTCATTAGGGGCATAATGGTAAAAGAGGGTGGACATCAAGTCCTCCACTCTTCCAATATCATACATTTTTTTGTTAGGTTTGTTATTTTTCCACACTATCTAACCCCATATATTAAACATATATAATTTGACACTATCTCACAATAAAGAGCGAATTTAGAGGGGTACAGTGGGTTCAACTATATTATCATTGCTAGGGGTGTAAGTCGATTATACTGGATTGAACTTTGTCAAATCCAAATTTAGTTCAAAGTTTTTTGGACTCGAGAAATTGAGTACAAGTCTGATCTAATTGTTTTTGTCTAGTCAAGTCCAGTACAATATTTTTTATCTTGAGTCCGAATCCATTCCAACCCAGTCCGATCATAATCTTTTCTCGATTTAAATTCAATGATACACATTGTTTTCTCATAATTGAATTTGAAAAAAAAACCTCATTATATCCATTTCATATAATAAATGACATACAACTCTTATATTATATTATATCCAATTCAATTCAATCTGACAAGTTTGGACTGAATTGAATTAAACTTTGAATTTTTCGTAATCCGCTCCCTACCCATTACCCATTGCTAAATTTAAAATAAAAAATAAATCCATTGTTTTGTTTCTCCACGCGCAACTGTACGCATCCTTCTCTAAGTCTCTTTTTTCCCCTTTCTCCTCTCTTTCTCTCTCCTCTGTCAACAGTCAATAACATTAATTTTTTACCTCTCCTTTTAGTACTCTTCTCAACGGCGGCGAGTGGGAGTGTTGGAACGCCGGACTGCCGAAAATCGTTATACCTCTGTGGCTCAGCAGACAATTCGGTCAGTATCAGTTCAAGGTCTTTTTTTTTTGTTTTCTTAAAATAAATTATTTGTTAATTTATGGAATGGAATTTGGAAGTTATGAAATTAGAAGTTCTCAAATTGAAATCATTTGATTTGAAATTAGAATTGTGAAACTAAAATTAGATGGATTGAAATAGATGCTGTGAAATATGTTTCTTTTGTAGGGATGTGAATTGAAAAGGGGGAATTTGGAGTTGATTTTTGATAATGTGTTCACCTTATGTAAATCCTAAATTAATAAGATGAAAAAAAGAGTTTATAGTTTCTAAATAATTTTTCAACTTCATATTAGTTTTTGCATTTTCTAACCTTACAGCATTCATTCAGTCTATCTATATACAAGATTCATCATTGATTTTCTTTTGAACTTTTTTTCATAAGTCATAACATATCATTAAAGTATTTATTTATCTTATTTCCATAGATAATTTTGTAGTACATTTAGACAAAAAAAAAGAACAACATTTAACTTAAACGAACTAGTATTTGGGCCGGAGCGTTGCTCCAGGTTGGTACTATTTTTTCGAATTTGATATGCATTTTGTTTCATTTCCATTAAAATATATTAAGGAAACTCAATATTTGAAAGATACAAATATAATAATGTGTACACTAAAGCATGTCATCTATAATAGCAAGAGGGAGTTTATCTTGTAAGAGACCGTCTATTTTAAAATTAAAATTAGGCATTGGTAAGTCCAATATTAAAAAGATAATTAGCCCAATAGTGACTAGGTTAATTTCTTTTGGCGACTAGTTTAATCCATTCATTGACTATGTCTACTTTTATATTAAAATTAGGCTGTCTCTTTTAATAATTTTTGTAGCGAGAGGTCACGGGTTCAAATTTTGTTGCAAGTTAATTTTACTTTTGTTAATTGATATAACTTATGTACACATTGGACAATTCTAGTGGAGTAACAAAAGTGTTACATGGCATGTATAGATTATCACGTACGCCTTTTAATATATTTGTATAGATTAATTAATCGGTTGTAAAAAATACGACTTTAACAGAACCACTTATTAAATTTCGGGTTACTTAAATTAAAAATGGAGCAAATAAACAATTAGCAATAATATCTAAGTTCTTACATATTAAAACTTGGGTCGTTGAGCGTATAAAATGTTGCTAAGCTTTATTTATAAAAATTAAAATTTGACGAGTCTAACTGCTTATCTCTTACCTTCACATTTCTCTTACAATTGTTTCTCATATATGAATTTTTCTCTCTCCAAATTTGTTACTTTCGTTGAAATTCCACAAGTTATTACTTTTATTTCTTACTATGTACTAGTTTTTATTTACATGTTGGATCAGTTCCTCATTTAATTTTAAAGATAGTCATATTGCGCGCTAATTTGTTTTGTTTTGAAGGGTTCGGGCCAAATATGTTTAATGTTGGCAACTGAGTAACCACTGATTAGTGAGTAACCGTAAACTGGCGGCAACGAAATTTCAAAAGTGGCGCTAAAACATTGTAACAGTAATCCCAAAACCAAAATTTTCCAAGTACTCCAACACAACAACTTCAACAATCAACATCACCAATCAAGAATATCATCATTAGTCATTAAACCCACCACAAAAATTAAAATATGAACCTTAGGAAAATGAAACGTCGGCAAACTTCCTGGTCAAATTTGCCGCCGACGCTTCTATTTGCCATTGCCAAACGCCTCGAAACTCAGTCTGATATCGTCAAGTTCCGGGCAGTCTGTAAAAGTTGGCGGCAATCAGCAACCAAACTCCTCCATAAAAACATGTTATCACCTCTCTTACCCCACAAAATCAAAACCCCATCTCCACCTCTTCTTGACAAGAAAGGTTCTTCCACGGAATTTCAAGGAAACTCATTATTATTAGTAGCAAGCTCTGTTTTTCTCCTCCAATCATCTCAATATCCAGAACTCCCACCTTGGTTAATTACTGTTGAAGAGGTAAATCCAGGTAAGTTTTACCTTCGAAAACCCCTTTCTCGAGTTAACATCAAAGATTTACCTGAAATTTTCCCAAAGGTTCTGGATTTATCTGATGTTAAAGTGACTGAAATTGGTAAATTCTGTAATTTAAGGTTGGCAGATAAACCTTTGGACATGTTTCAGAGAATGCGTTTGAAGAATTTCAGAAATAAGGTGGTTTTAGTTGTAGATCCTAATTGTAAAAATACCCCTAAGATTCGTAATTGTATTGCAATGGTGTTGTATGATATGGGGTCATTATGTGCAATTAGGCTTAGAAATGAGAAAGAAAAATATATAAATCCCAAAGGGCGAAAGATTGAAGATATTTTGAACTTTAAGGGAAAATTATATGCTGTTGATCGGCGAGGGAGAGCGTATCGGATGGATTATAAGTCGTTATCAATGCGGGAGATTGTAGACAAGCCATTGAGTGATGATGCTTCACCAACTGATGATAAGAAGTATCATTTAGCCGAATTATGGGGTGAACTCTATTTAGTTCATAAATGTCTTAAATTTGGTACTAAATTCCATGTCTATAGGTTGAAGGAAAAGGAGAAAGAATGGGAAGAAGTTGAAGAAGGTATAAGAGATGAAAATATACTTTTTGTGACATATGATGGATGTTTCCTTGCTAGGACTAAGGATTTTCCTGGATGGAGAGGCAATTCTATTGTGTACTATAATACTAATACTTTCCCTCTATATAATGTTGAAATTTTGGATGATTTTGGGAAGAAAGATGATAGACTTGACATTGGTGTTTTCCACCATGGGTGTGATAATCCTGGTTGGGATATTGCCTATCATGAAGTATCTCAACGATACTGTGATGTGTTCTGGCCGCCCCCAGCGTGGCTTTCGGCGGGTACAAATTCAAGCACAAGGTATCATTTGCTTCTACCTTTGATTTTACTGCAATTATAACCATGTATGAAATGAGGGACTGTTAAATTTTTAGTAGCTTCACTTTTTAGGTAATTATAATGATATGTTCAATTGTTTATTACTTCATTACTTTGTCAAAGAAAAAGATGGCAATTTGGGTGTAAGACACTGCTGGAGTTCGGATGCGTTCTCTTCTAACAAAAACATGTACATCACACTACTCTCTCCAATATTTGATGATGCAATATGGAACTAGATGAAAACAAGTATGGTCTCTGTGGATAGTTGGTAACATTATGTACATGAAGAAAGAGAACACATACTTATTGCTCTATTAGATAATCATTTATACATTTATATGCATGATTCCAAAGCATTTTTAATTTATAAGCAAATACCAAGATTGCTGAAGTTAGAAGTTTTATGGGACAGAGGATTAAGGAAACTCAGCTTTGTGAGAAGGGGAAGTTTGGTGAATCCACTAGGTGTAGATTCTGTACTAAAATGAGTATTTTTTTTACTGGATAACATGCTCTCCACTATTTCTTTGATATTAGAGGATTTTGTTTTCTAGAAAGCTTCTAACTTCGAACTGGTATGTGTGTTTATGGTGAAGTACTTCTGAAGAAGAAGATGAAGAGCTCGAAAGTGATTCATCAGGTCAAAGTAGTTCACAATCTCTATCGCAGGTAGAAACATCAGAAGATGCAGGTGACACTCAAAATGTTCCAATGGACATCACTTCAGCTAAGGTAAATACTTGGTTGTGTATTTATATCTTTCTAATCTACGTTACTCGGCTCTTTGTTTTATCTCAAGTACGCGTTTGGATTTTTAACACTCCGATATGGATATAAATCTTGATTGGAACTTGTAATTGACACGAGTAGTCGAGCACCCAAGTGATGAGTAATATAGTCTACAATTGGAAGCATCTTCCTATAACTTATTTCATACTGTTTTGCAGACTGCTCAAAATGATGTTTACAAGGGAAAGATCCCAGGAGTTTTTGTGAGTCCGGAATTCATCCCAACTTTGAACAAAATATGGGATAAACATGGAAACGTAATACCACAACCACGTGGACGTGCGATGCAAAACAAGGACAAACTAAAATCGGCCTTAGAGTCACTTGCAAAAACTGTGATGCTTCTCCAAAGCCCATCAGGGATGTGCTTAGACAACTCTGAAGTCGCGTACATCAATTCAACCGTATATGAACTTGAGTGTATGCATTTTAAATTGGATTGGCTATATCCTTTCATACAAAAAGCTTTGGCACTGCACAATCGGCAGCAGCAACTAGATTTTGTTAAGAGGCTTGAGATGTCCAAATCTAAACTTCTTGAGCAGTTGCATGATGTAGAATGCGGATTGGCTAAACACAGAAAGCTCGCGGAAGAGAGCTTTGTGCCTCCGGTAGAGCTAAAGAATATGCTTAGTTAAAGGACAATGTGCAATGTCATTTTGAGTTTATAAGCTCTTTTATGGTGAATATTTTTAATATTTTAAAGTAGAATGCTTATGAAGGTTGTTCATATTATATTGGAGGCTGGAGTCTGATTGTCAATTGGGGATCTCACGGGTTGCTAAATCGTTTTGCTATTTATTGGATTTGGATAACATTTTAGAGGATATCTTGTCTCTTAGTTCTTCCTTTAATTAAGTCGTTTTTACTCCTGTGAAACGAGACGCAAACTCTGAACTCTATGGTATTCAATAATGTTGGAAGAATCATTGTCGAGTGGAAAATATTAAAAAAAACACTTACTTTTTGGTGGGCTAATTAGTGTAAATGAGGAAACTTAAAATAATGTACCAATTAAAAAGAAACAATCACTTAAGAAAAATATAGCAACTAAAAAAACCTCAAGGGAGTAACTTGTAAAAGAGGAACTGGAGCACGCTATTAGGATCACCTATTTTCCTAACCCTTGTCTAAATCTTAAGGGGATTAAAATAAAAAAAAAATTAGTTGATAATACAGTAGGTTGTGGCTATGCCACATTTATTACTTTTATTTCTTACAATTATTACTTTTTATTTACTGTTGGAGCGGCTCGGGAAAAAGAAGGAACAAAAACCCCCCATTTTATTTGATTATTACTTTTTATTTACTGTTGGAGCGCCTCCTCATTTAGGGAAAAAGAAGGAACAAAAATCCCCATTTTATTTGCCGCATGTGTGTTACGATATCGGATATACTTCTTGTATTTATATATTTTTTTTCTGGAAAAATTTACGTGATGGTCTCCTACTCTCCTACTTCCAATTGTTCTATTTGGTGGCAAGCCAAAATAATTTATAACAAATGACATCCTACTTTAAGCAATTATACTTAGGGCCTGTTCGGCAACAGCTTTTGCACTAGCTTTTAGTGTTTTGACTAAGTCAAAACTCTAATTAAGTGTTTGGCATAATAGAGGTTGGAGTAGCTGTTGGAGTTTCAGATAGCTTTTGGATAGCTTTTCCCAAACGTTATATTTTATAGCGTTCAGTTTCTGTAGGTAGCTTTCTACTAATTTGGAATTAATAGAATATCATATATTCCGGATAAAAGTTTGGGATTAACAAAAAAAATCCCACTTTTTAAGGATAAAAAATCCCACTTTATCATTTTTATTAAAGATAATTTTTTTTATCAACTAACTATCTTGTTTTCGTTCTCCTTATATTTTTCAACGTTGATTAGTATACTAATATGGCTGCTAGATACGTAGATGGCTTGGTGCATTATATTCTCATTAATATTTTTATATTATTCATGGTTATATTAGATACGTAGATGACTTCATCTAATAACAAAGAAGGGACGAACGAGGTATTTAAGTGGACTGATGAGGACGTTGTCATCCTAGTATGAATCATATAATTATAATTAATATTATAATTAAAAAATATGTAATTTTTATCATATATAACCATAACAGCTACTTTTACCGAACACTTATATTGTAAACAACTACTTTCACAGCTAAAAGCTAACAGCTACTAGCTGACATCTAACAGATACCCGAACAGCTAACAACTACTCCAACAGCTACCCAACAACTACTTTTGCCGAACAGGCCCTTAGGGTGTGTTCGGCAACCGCAATTGTGGTGGTAGCTTTTAGCTGTGAGAGCAAATGTTAGTTGTGATGGTAATTGTTAGTGTTTGATGTGTAGTTGTTATCTGTTAGATGTCAAAGTAGTGGTATAATCTGTTGATGTTCAGTAAAACAAGTTCTCAAAGTAACTATTTACAAATAACTGGTCAAAAACTCAAATAAAACTTTAATATAAAATTCATAGACCACTAAACACTACTCCAAAAGCTACAAATTATAGCTTTTGACAAAAACTACCAAAATACTACTTCTACCACTAAAAGCTACTCATACCACTACAAGCCTGTTCTTTTCAGCATAAAACAGCTGAACTGAATTGAATTGAATTGAACTGAAATGAACATTGATATATGAGGATAAATATATTGTCCAGAGCTGAATTGAACTGAACTGAATTGAATTGAACAACTGAAAATAAGTTGGGGAGAACAAGCCCTACTTAACCAAACACTCCTATTTTTCTTAATTAGTGTTTTGACCCAATCAAAAACACTAAAAGCTACCTTAAAAGTTTGCACAAAACATGCCCTTAGTGACCCTAATCCACTTAAACCTTGAATAACCAATCAATTAAAGGTGAATTAAACCTATCCCCATATTAGTTACAATCTCAATAAAAACCCTTCCCCACTCGATTATTTAATCACGCTATTTCTTTTTAGAATTGTGGGATATAGGACTAATGACAGCTAGATATTAAGTACAAAGGCTTATTGTATAGTAAGATAAGATGCGTTAAATTAGAATGTTAAATTGGTATATCAGTACCAGTGGGAGTGCTTAATATACCATCCTATGTCCCCTCGAGTCATCACAGGACATTTGGTGCACGAGTCCAGTGAACGTATAAAAACGTGACTTATAGCCTTCAATTTTGACCGTTTTAGGCTTCCTCCGGACCCGGTCATATTTTTCGCCGAAAAACCTTCCTATGGGGTGCGTCACGACTTATAATGCATCTCGGGCGCTTCGCACCATCTGAATCGCCCCATAATGCATTAAAACCACCTATTTATGATTTTGTGGTGTAGCCACAAAATGGTCTGAAATGGTTGTAAAAGTTGTTCTTATACCCGTTCAAAGTCATGGAAGTCCTTAATATACCATCCAATGTCCCCTTGAGGCATCCCACAACGTAAGGTGCACGGGTCCCGGGGACGTCTAAAAGCGTGACTTATAGCCTTCAGTTTTGACCGTTTTAGGCCTCCTCCGGGCCCGATCATATTTTTCGCCGAAAACCTTCCTATGAGGTGCGTCACAACTTATAATGCATCTCGGCCGCTTCGCACCATCTAAATTGTCCCATAATGCATTAAAATCACCCATTTATGATTTTGTGGTGCAGCCACGAAATGGCCCAAAACAGTCATAAAGTTGTTCTTATACCCGTTCAAAATCATGGAAGTCCTTAATATACCATCCAATGTCCCTTCAAGGCATCCCACAGCATAAGGTGCACGTGTCCCGGGGATGTCTAAAAGCGTGACTTATAGCCTTCAGTTTTTAACCGTTTTAGGGCTCATCCAATCCCAGTCATATTTTTCACTCAAAATCTTCCAATGGGGTGGAGCACGATTTACAATGCATCCCTAGTGTTTCGCACCATCTGAATTTCCCCAGAATGCCACCAAATTAAACGACCCATTTATTATTTCATCGTGCAGCCACGGAGTGACCCCGAAACAGTCGTAAAAGCGATTCTCATTCCCGTTCAAAGAAGTGGGAGTCCTAAATATACTATCCCATGTCCCCTCGAGACATCCCACGACATTTGGTGAACGGGTCTCGTGGACGTCTAAAAGCGTGATTTATAGTCTTCAATTTTGACTGTTTAAGAGCTCCTCCAGACCCGGTCAAAATTTTCACTGAAAACCCTCCTATGAGATGCAACACGACTTATAATGCATCCCGGGTGCTTCGCACCATCTGAATTTCTCCAAAATGCAGTAAAACCACCCATTTATAATTTTGTGGTGCAGCCACAAAATGGCCCAAAATGATTGTAAAAGCTGTTCTTATACCCGTTCAAAGTCGTGGGAGTTCTTAATATACCATTCCATGTCCCCTCGAAGCATCACACGACATTTTACCGTTTTAGGGCTCCTCCGGACCCAGTCATTTTTTTTGCCAAAAACCTTCCTATGGGGTGCGACACGACTTATAATGCATCTCAGGTTATTCACACCATCTGAATTGCCCCTGAATACCATCAAACCACTCATTTATGATTTTGTGGTGAAGTCACGGAATGACCCCCAAGCGGTTGTAAAAGTTGTTCTTAGGCCCGTTCAAATTCATGGAAGTCCTTAATATACCATCCCATTTCCCCACGAGGCATCCCACGACATTCGGTGCACGGGTCCCGTGGCCTTCAATTTTGACCGTTTTAAGGCTCCTCCTGGCCCGATCACATTTTTTGCCGATAGCCTTCATATGGGGTGCATCATGACTTATATTACATCTCGGGTTCTTCGCACCATCTGAACTGCCCAAAATGTTATCAAACCACCCATTTCTCATTTTTTGGTGCAACCATAGAATAGCCCCGAAACGTTCGTAAAAGTTTTTCTTATGCCCCTGCAAAGCCGTGAGAGTTCTTAATATACCATCTCATGTCCCCTCGAGGCATCCCACGACGTTTAGTGCACGGGTCCCGCGGACGTCTTAAAGCGTGACTTATAGCCTTCAATTTTGACCGTTTTAGTGCTCCACCGGGCTTGTTCATATTTTTCTCCGAAAACCTTCCTATGGGGTGTGACACGATTTATAATGCATCACGGGTGCTTCGCATCATTTGTATTGCCCCAGAATACCATCAAACCACCCATTTATGATTTTGTGGTGTAGCCACGGAATGGCCCGAAACGGTCATAAAAGTTGTTTTTATACCCGTTCAAAATCATGGAAGTCCTTAATATACCATCCCATTTCCCCACGACATTCGGTGCACGAGTCGTGGACGTTGAAAAGCGTGACTTATAGGCTTCAATTTTGATCGTTTTAAGGCTCCTCTGGGCACGATCAAATTTTTCGCCAAAAGGCTTCCAATGGGGTCCAATACGACTTATAATGCATCCTGGGTGTTTCACACCATCTGAACTGCCCCATAATGCCATCAAACCACCCATTTATGATTTTTTTGGTGCAACCACATAATGGCCCCGAAACAGTTGTAAATGTTTTTCTTATTTTCATTCAAAGTCGTGGGACTTATTAATATACCATCTCATGTCCCCTCGAGGCATCCGACGATATTCGGTGCACGGGTCCCGTGGACATCTTAAAGTGTGACTTATAGTCTTCAATTTTGATTGTTTTAGGGCTCCTCCGGGCCCGTTCATATTTTTCGTCGAAAACCTTCCTATGGGGTGCGACACGACTTATAATGCATCACGGGTGTTACCCCAGATTGCCATCAAATTATCCATTTATAATTTTGTGGTGCTGCCACGGAATGACCCCGAAACGGTCGTAAAAGTTGTTCTTATGCTCGTTCAAAGTCATGAAAGTCCTTAATATACCATACAATGTCCCCTCGACGTATCCCACGACATTCGGTGCACGGGTCCTAGGGACGTCTAAAAGCGTGACTTATAGCATTCAATTTGACCGTTTTAGGACTCATCCGCGGTCCGGTCATATTTTTCATCCAAAACCTTTCTATGGGGTACGACACGACTTGTAATGCCTCTGTGGTGCTTCGCACCATCTGAATTGCCCTAGATTTTGTTTTGTTTTTCTCCATGGAGAAAACATAACGAATTTTCGTTTTCTCGGTGGTGGAAACGAAAAAAATTCGGTAGTCTCATTGTGGTGTTGATGTTGCCTCTGTCATGGTGGTTGACGCGGTGGTGGTGGTTGTTGGGGTGAGGTGAGAGAAAGTGAGAATGAGAGGAGAAGAGATAGAGGGTGAGTATATTATGTACATAGGACTAGTTCAAAAAAATCTGAAAAAAAATATAAACGATTTTTAGTAAATATGGACGATAAATAGTAATGTCCGTCATTGCGTGCATATAAAGTAGTAATTTTAAAGATAGGATAATTACTATGTTACGCGCCATTTTGTTTTTTGTAGGGCTCGCGCCAAATATGTTGAATGTTGGCAAATGGCAAGTGTGAAGTGACTACAGACTAAGTGAGTAGTGAGTAGTGAGTAGTGAGTAGTGAGTAGTGAGTAGTGAGTAGTGAGTAGTGAGTAGTGAGTAGTGAGTAGTGAGTAGTGAGTAAACTAAAACTGGCGGCAACGAAATTTCAAAAGTGGCGCTAAAACATTGTAACAGTAATTCCAAAACCAAAAATCAAGCTATTACTTCATCTTTCAAGTATTCCAACACAACGACTTACAACAATCAACATCACCAATCAAGAATATCCTCATTAGTCATTTAAACCCACCACAACAAAAATGAACCGTCGACAAACTTCTTGGTCGAATTTGCCGCCGGAGCTGCTATCCGCCATTGCCATACGCCTCGAAACTCGGTCCGATATCCTCAAGTTCCGGGCAGTCTGTCAAAATTGGCGGCAATCAGCAACTTTCTCTCTCCTCCTCCATAAAAACATCTTATCACCTCTCTTACCCCACAAACTCTCAACCACTTCTCCACCTCTTCTTAATAAAAACGGCAATTGCGTCGACATTCTAGGAAACCCAATCTCCTTTAAAATATTATTAGTAGCAAGTTCTGTTTTTCTCCTCCGATCATCTCAAAATCCAGAGCTCCCACCTTGGTTAATTACCGTTGAAGAGGTAAATCCAGGTAAATTTTACTGCCGAAAACCCCTTTCTCGAGTTAACATCAAAGATTTGCCAGAAAATTTCCCAAAGGTTTTGCATTTATCTGATTTTAAAGTGACTGAAATTGGTAAATTCTGTACTTTAAGGTTGGCAGATAATCCTTTGGACATGTTTCGGAAAAAGTGTTGGAAATCTAGTAATAAGGTGGTTTTATTCGTAGATCCCAATTGTAAAAACACCCCTACAATTGATAATTGTACTGCAATGGTGTTGTATGATAATGGGACATTATCTGCAATTAGGCTTAAAAATGAGCAACAAAAACATATTAGTCCTAAAGGGAGGAAGTTTGATGATATTGTGAATATGAAGGGAAAATTATATGCTGTTGATCGGCGAGGAAGAGCGTATAAGATGGATTATAATTCGTTATCGATGCGGGAGATCGTAGACAAGCCATTGAGTGATGGTTCATCAACTGATAAAAGGAAGTGTTTAGCTGTGTTATGGGGTGAACTCTACCTTGTTTGTAACTGTCCTGGAATTGGTACCGATTTCGAGGTCTATAGGTTGATGGAAAAGGAGGAAGAATGGGAACAAGTGAAAGGTATAGGTAATAATATACTTTTTGTGACATATGATGGATGTTTCTTTGCTAGGACAAAGGATTTTCCTGGATGGAGAGGCAATACTATTGTGTACTATAGTGATACTTTCCCTCAACTTAATGGTGAAAATTTTGAACTTACTTCTGATCTTTGGACGAAAGATGATGAACTTGGCATTGGTGTTTTCCACTATGGGCATGGTAATGGTTGGCCTATATCAAATTCTCGACTATATTCTGATGTGTTCTGGCCACCCCCAGCGTGGCTTTCGCCGGATACAAATTTGAGCACAAGGTATAATTTGCTTCTAACTTTGTTTTTGATGCAATTGGAACCATGTATAAATTGAGGGAATGTTAAACTTTTAGTAACTTCTCTCTTTAGGTAATTACAATGTATGATATGTTTAGTACTTAATTACATTAGTTTTTCTAATATTGACGATGTGCCATATGGAACTAATATAGATGGCCAATAGTGCGGGCCAATCCAACCCATCCAACCCATCCCATCTTGTGGGCTGTGTGGGTCGGGCTCGCAAAAAGCCCGATCCAACCCAGCTCGAATCGTGAAATTGGTGGGTGGGTCATGGGCTAGATTTCTTGAGCTCAACCCACTAAAGCCCGCTACTAAAATTGCGCAGCCCGGACCACGAAACCTGTCCATCCTGGTCCATGAATCGGACCAGCCCAGTCCAAGTAAATATTGAATCAAATTGCGTATATTTTAATCAAATTATATATATTTTAATTAAATTGCATATATTATAATTTAATCAAATTTTAAAATAATGAAATTATTCATTAATATTAATAATTATATATATTTCAATTCATTTTAAAGATTTTATGTAACAGTAATGAATAATTTCAATGATTAAATAATTTAATGCCAGCTCGGTCCATCCCACAAGACCCACGAACCGCCAGAACCGCTTCACGAATTGTGAAAATTTGTAATAGATCGTGTGGGCCAAGAATTTTCAGCCCGCGGACCAACCCACCCAACCCATGAATTTCATGGTTCGGTCCTGGGTTGTGAAATCTCAGCCCAGCCTGCTACGGTCCACGATCCGAACCGCCTAGCCTGCACAAGTGGCCATCACTCACTAGATGAAAACAAGTATGAGCTCTGTGGAGTGTTGGTCACATTTATCAAATACATGAAGAAAGATGACATGGGTTTATTGCTGTATTTACCTTCTACCATATTATCTAGATATATGGTATCCAATATGTATGCATGACTGTAATGCACTGTAACCAAATATTAAGATCACTAAAGTTAGATGATTTGAAGAATTGAATTACTTGGACATGTACCAAACACACTATTTATGAGAACTGAGAAGGGGAAATTTGGTAATCCACTTAGGTGTAGATTGCTAAAATCTGTTTTTGATTACTGCATAACCTACTCTGCACTTTTTTCTTTAATATTAGAAGAGTTTTAGTATTCTAAAAAGCTTATAACTTTGAAATGGTATGTTTGTTCATGGTGAAGTACTTCTGAAGAAGAAGATGAAGAGCTAGAAAATGATTCATCAGGTCAAAGTACTTCACAACCTCTAGCGCAGGTAGAAACATCACAAGCTGCAGGTAACATTCGAAATGTTTCAATGGACATCACTTCTGCTAAGGTAAATACTTGGTTCTTTCTTCTAAATGAATGAAAAAAAAACAATCTTCCTAAGCTATGTTACTCGGATCTTTGTTTTACATCAAGTACTCGTTTGGATTTTGAACCAGTGTTACTCCGGCACCTTCATTTACCTCAAAAATGGGGTGTGTCCGACACGACACTTTACTTGGATACTTCATTTTAAACTAAAAACTTGACTTTTTTCTACAAAATAGCCGAGTCGGACACTTGAACACCCATATTCGAGTAGACACTCAACCCGTGTCTGAGTAACATAGTTTTGAACACTACAACATGGATATGAAACTTGATTCGAACTTGTAATTGACACGAGTAGTCAAGCACTCAAGTCTGAGTAAATAGTCTACAATTGGAAGCATCTTCTTTTAACTTCTTTCATACTGTTTTGCAGACTACTCAATATGATGTTTACAAGGGAAAGATCCCAGGAGTTTATGTGAGTCCACAATTTGTCCCAACTTTGAACAAAATATGGGATAAACATGGAAACATAATAGCACAAACACAAGGACAACATGTGATGCAAAACAATGACCAACTAAAATGGGCATTAGAGTCACTTGCAAATACTGTGATGCTTCTACAAAGTCCATCAGGGATGTGCTTAAACGACTCTCAAGTTGCACAGTTAAATTCAACCGTGTATCAACTTCAATGTATGCATTTTAAATTGGACTGGCTACATCCTTTCATACAAAAAGCTTTGGCACTGCACAAGGGGAACCAACAACTGAATTTTATTAAGGGGCTTGAGATTTCGAAATCAAACCTTCTTGCGCAGTTGCGTGATGTAGAATGCGGATTGGCTAAACACAGGAAACTCGCGGTTGAAACCTTTGTAGCTTTACCTCCAGTAGAGCTAAAGAATGTGCTTAGCTGAAGGACAATGTGCAATGTAGTTTTGAGTTTAGAAGTTATATCAGGGTGAATATGTTCAATATTTTTGAAGTAGAATGCTTATGAAGGTTTGCTTAAAAACCTAATATAAGCTATGATCACTACAGTTTGTAACACTTCTAATTTCTTAGTAGTATATTGTGTAGAAAATATAGTCTATCTAATCAAGATTCAAGAGGTAGTATATTAAATATACAAAGTGATACGCATATAAGAACCAACATATAACTAAGTATTATAAGCTGCGGTTGAATGCTTCGCAGCTATACCTCCACTTTTTGTGACAAAGCCCGACCCGGTCCGTCCAAGATCACCTCAATTACAATTACATGATCACATATACTTGACTACTTCTTGTATCTTTTTTTAATGCTATATTCCCTTTACCTTATAATATAGTGTTTATTTCTTATTTTTTTTTATGGGAATTAATGAAGTGAAATATAAATGTAACTATATTGGAATTCACAAAACCCCTCCATTCATCTAGACATCTATTTCCTTCTGTTTATTTTTAGTTTCTTTTTTGGTGAAAAAGGCGAGAATTAAATAAAGTCAAGCATAATGTTATAGTTATTACAATATGAGATGTACGCATTCATGCAGAAAATAGGACGACATGGGAAAATTTGTAACTACATTCATGCTATCATCTAGTCTTCTTGCTTCCTTTGCAAGCTTGTCCGCAAGTTGGTTCTTCCTTTGTGTGATGTGGATGATTCTAAGAGAGTGGAATGCCTTGCACAGCTCCTTGCACAAGACAACAATATTTGCTTTTCCTTTCTCTCTATCTCTCTCCAATCACATGAGATTCCCTCTTTTCTTCCTCTCTACCTCTCTCCTACCCAAATTTTACATTGGAGTTGATGGAAAAAAAAGTGTCGCAAGTAAAAAAGAAAAAGGATGTATATATAAATATCCGTATTCATCAACTTTTCTAAAGTCATATACTTCCTCTGTTTCGTAATACTCGTTACACTTTCCACTGTGGGAAGTTTCACATTACTTGCTACACTTTTTTTTTGGGTAATAAACTCTCTCTATCTCTCTCCTCTCACGTGGGTCCCTTTTCTTTTTTACTTTACCTCTCTCTTCTCCAAAAATTACCTAGGAGTCCGTAAATTGAGAAGTGTAGCGAGTATTATGAAACAGATAAAATAACTTAGAAAAATCAAAAATTACGAAAACAGCAATCATGATAGTCGATATGTCCGAGTGGTTAAGGAGACAGACTCGAAATCTGTTGGGCTTTGCCTGCGCAGGTTCGAATCCTGCTGTCGACGTTGTTTTGGCAAAATTTGCTTTTATTTTTATCCCAATTAACCGATAAGATAAGATGCAATTTCATAAACAATCAGGAAGTCTATTTTTCAAACCCTCTTCTGGGCTCTGGTTAGTTCTCATTCGTAACACTGTGCTACTTGAGTTTTTCTCAAAGGCCAAAGCTTTATTCCATCTACTGCTGCAGTGCTGAGATCTTTCTTGCATCCAGGTTGGTCCCACAAAACTTGTGTTTTTTCTTGCAATTTTTACTAAGAGATTTGTTTGTGTGTTCTTCGATTCTTGTTCTGGGTACTTGTTATTTGTCTTTAATTTTGCTCAATCATATTCAAATGTTTGAGTAAATAAACCATGATATCTAGGATTGTAACTTTCAATTATACCAAAAACACCCAACAAATATGGGTCTGAATCCAGTTTATTTGGTAGAGTTTTAATTAAAGGTTGAGATTAATCTTATTTAAAATTCGATGGTTGAGCTATGGTGGTGGGAAGAGAGAATGAGATTGTTTCAGAAAATTGTAGCCCTTGATTTTTAAATTAATGGTGGACATTTCTCAAACTCTTACTCAACATATATGTATATTTAGATTTCAATTAAGCTTATTTGCCATCTGTCTTCATTTTTATGTATCTATATTCGTGTTGAAATATACTACCTCTGTTATTTTTTGGATGCAATTTTTGCTTTTTCACGTTTCCTGACACGTTTTATTGACCGTCAATATCTCTGATTGCGTACAAGTAGAATTACAAAAAGTCGATATTTGGAATCATTGTATGTAGAAAAATCGAACAAGATCTCATTTTACTATGTTTTTTTTTATATAATGGTGAGAGAATATAGTCAAAGTTGGTTGATGAATAGTGCCCAACAATCAAATGTTGCATCTAATAAATGGAGGAAATATAGAATAGAAATTACAATATCTTGATAATTTATCAACTTAAGCAACTAAATCTCTTAAACGGTTAAGCTGATTAGCTACCTTATAGTTTTAGAACCTTATCAATTTCAGCTACTATCTTGTAAATTTTAGCTAACATATCAATTTAAGCTTCTTTTCAGCTAGAATTGCCAAACATAGCCGAAGAAGAAGGAAGAAAACAGAAAATAAACCGAAACACCAAACTACAAAACCTTAACTTAGTCATGGCATCTGCCCTACACTCACAACTAACACCCTTCATAAACCGCCTTTGTCTCTCCTCCCCAAGCTCAAAATCGCCCTCATTTCCCACTACCACAATCTACTGTGGGCCTAGAGGCAACCGTGGCCCACTAGTAAAAGGCCGAGTTCTCAGCACAGAAGCAATCCAAGCTGTCCAGGCCCTAAAACGAGCCCAAAGATCAACCACCACAAATATCATCGATGAAACTGTCAGTAAAAAGACCCTCTCACGTCTCATCAAATCTGATCTCGTCGCTACTCTACGAGAGCTCCTACGGCAAGGCCATTGTGACCTCGCCCTTGTAGTGTTCTCCACTGTCCGATCAGAACCCTGGTACAAGACTGATTTATCAATTTACGCTGATTTGGTTTTGGCGTTGGATAAGAAGGGTGAGATGGAAGATGATATTGATCATCTGATTGAACAGCTAGAGATGGAAATTGATGGTGGTGGAGTGATTGATTGGGATGATAAGAAAGGGTTGAGTAGGTTGGTGAAAGCGTTAATTGGTGCTGAGAGAAGGGAATCAACAGTCAGGATTTATAAGGTGATGAAGAAAGGTGGGTGGGGATGTAGAGGATCAGGGGTGGAGGTTGATGAGTATGTGGCTAAGGTTTTGAGTAAAGGGTTGAGGAGATTTGGGGAGAGTGTTTGGGCTGAAGAAGTTGAGCTGGCTCTTGACTGGTATTTGAAAGCTTGTTTGGGGAGAGTTAGTTTTTAGACTTTAGTTTAACTATTGTACTTGCTCAATATAAATTATGAATTTCAACAATTTTGCTAGATTTAAGGGATAACTTAGGGCTGATTTGTCATCATACTAATGACTATGGATATAAGGAATTAAGGATATGCATTGTTGTTTCCCCTCGAGCTATTTTTTGTTACTCTGTTAGCGAGGAGGATAAAGTAGGTTAAACCTCCTCAACCCTTAAACTAACAGACTCTCGGCCTAGGCTCATTTAGCCTTGAGAAGTTGGCAACTGTGACAACAATGTTATAGGCAATGGAGTGGGGATCAATCGAGAAGGATAACGACATACATTGTAAGCGCTCAAGCAGGATCCATGGACAAAAAAAGGTATTGATGACTGTGACTTGGAGAGGGCCATAGGTTTTGGAAGCCATGAGAAGGAAGACATTACAATACAATACAATACAAGGAGTTAGATTTGTGGAACTGAATGTTTTGTAGGTTGAATGATGCGTCTTACAAACTGGACTGGCAGTATCCTTTCATACAAAAAGCTTTGGCACTGCATGATGGGCAGCAGCAATTTAAATTTATGAAGGGGATTGATATGTCGAAATCCAATATTCCAATCTTCTTGCACAGTTGCATTATGTACAATGCGGATTTGCTAAACACAAAAAGCTCGCTGTTGAGAGCTTTGTGGGTGCACCTCCAGTAGAGCTAAAGAATGTGCTTAGCTGAAGGATGATGTGCAGTGTCTATTCAAGTTTATAAGCTTTATTATGGTGAATATTTTCAATATTTTGAAGTAGAATACTACTTATTATAAAAGTTTGCCTATATCCTGTTTTGTAACTGTATTATGGGGGTATCTTTGAGTTTGGGATTTATCAGGGTGTATCTTTGGGCTATTTTGGGGTTCTGATATGTTGCAACTATATATCATTCATTTCTGTAAAGCAGTAAAGGTATTGATATCAGATGAAAGTTACTAAGCTTACTCCATTTTGGAATATGTTTTTGGAACTAACCTTTATTATTCTGTAATTGAGGTTTGAAGATTGTTGATGTATGAAACTATCTTTGAGACTTTCTCTTATTTTATTCGCCAGAAACCTTCTGAGAGATCGTGTTCCAAAATTGTAACTGAAATATTTTCCACTCTTAAAATTTCAAGGAACAAGCATGAGGACTAATCTATCATTTTTGTTGGTCAGATCAAACCTTTTACATGCAACTATTTTAAAAGGATTAACGTCAAGATTGATGCCAATAGACCCCAAATAGATCATAACTAACACTGACACCAAATAGGCAGATAATAGAGCTGTAGAGGTGGTCATTTGTAGGCTTGGGGATATAATAGTTCGGGTCTAATCTTAAATTTCTGTCCAATGGGCCTAACATGTCTAATGCAAATCCTTATATGCGGGCTTAATTACTTGTTCATGATCCTTCCTAATAAACGGACGGGCTTGCGCACGGGTCTAACGGGCTTGCGCACGGGTCTAACGGGCTTATTAATACTTTTTTTTTTTTTTACAAATAACTCTACTTAATTTTCTTTGATATTTATAGATTAAAACATAATTTTGGTTAAAATAGAAAAAAATTGATAATTACAACGCAAGATAAAGATAAAGTTAAAAAGTTTCGTAACAAAAATGTTAGAGGACAGTAAATTATTAGCAAATTAGGTTGTAAAGGTAAGAATAAAGATAATTATAGGTTACCCAATGCTATATTAGTGGAAATAAACTATACTTCCTCCGTTTCTTTTTACTTGCAACGGTTTGACTTTTACACTATTTACCAACTCTACTTAGTTTGTGTTTGGTGATTTATAGTTAAGGAAAAACATATTCATGTGGGATCTTGTTAGATTCGTCTTGATGTATATTTTCCGAATATATACTTTTTATATTTTTTATTTATCGGTAATTAAACTTATTGATGGTTGAAATTATACATTGGCAAGCGTGAAAGTCAAATTGTTGCAAGTAAAAAGAAACAGAGGAAGTATATTCCAAAAGATAGTTATTAATGGTCAAACTAATGCATCGACAAGTGTGCAAGTCAAAGTGTAACATCTATTTTAATTTGTTACGGAGTAAGTAGATCCAACCTACATTGTTAAGTTTTGCATGCTAAATATTTCTTTATCCCATTGCGTATTGTCTCGATAATTATCCACGAGATGATAAAAAGTGAGCCTTCAATTGTTTATTCATTTAGTCATAAGTCATAACAGATGTTTAAGGTTGAATAGACTGTATTTTAAATGCCTTAGCTAGACTGCTAGACAGATAAAGAGTATTCTTCAATTTAATTGGCTATCCATTCATTTAGTCATAAAAAACGTTTGTAAAGATCTAATATGTAGATAAGCATGCTTCATTATGCTCTCCAAATATACGAGAGATGAACAAACCCTTACTTTACCTTTCTTCCTAACATACTTTAAATATTTGCTTTGTTTGGTAGTACTTTATCATTCAATCTGAGCTAAATCATTAATATTTTAGTTATGAACGATTTTTTACATCAATTTTTCCTCACACATATGATACATTCTTCTCATCATCCCATGTTACCATGAACAAATATGTCACGTCAAAGAGTAACAACTCGTTGTGAAAAAACAAAACAAAAAAAAAAACAGAGATGGAGTCTTAATACCAACATATTTACATTACCATTATTGCAAATTGCTAATGTTTGACTCTTGACATACGTATCACTTCTAGTACAAAGATTTGAAACTAAAAAGAAATAAATGGTACAAAAACAAAACTTATACACCAACAAAGTTTCAAAGTGGCAAAAACTACATTAAACCATTAATCTATAAAGCTAGAATCAATCATTCACAACTTTCAGGCGAACCCACCATTACGGCCAGAACCCCCAATTATGAAAACTCTGAAGTAGAGAAATCAAAGCAACTATGCACAACAAACAAAAATACAGAAAAAAACGAAATTCATCTTGCATGTAAATGTAAAAACCTCGACTAACTGTCGCAGCAAAAAGAACGCAGGCTGATAAAGCTTGAACTAAAATGATATCAAGATCGACGCCAAGAAACCCCAAAAAGGCCAAACAAAGCAATGCCACCAAACAAATA
Source organism: Beta vulgaris subsp. vulgaris (assembly GCF_026745355.1). Classification (NCBI taxonomy): domain Eukaryota; kingdom Viridiplantae; phylum Streptophyta; class Magnoliopsida; order Caryophyllales; family Amaranthaceae; genus Beta; species Beta vulgaris. Next base: position 63,151,125 of record NC_079206.1, on the reverse strand, counting down.
TTCTTTATTATATTCACGGTATTCACCACGCTCGTCGAAACCTCCAACAATGGCAGAGGAGTATTCACCGTCTCCGGCGACTTTTCCGGCGAGGGAACAGTTTTACCGAACTGGGTGTGATCAAGAATGTTGCCAATACCGTGAACAGAAACGATGGCGTTTTGGAAGAGATTAGGCCGAGTGACGGCGACGCCATTAATGGTGAAATTTCCCGCGGAATTGTCAGTGATCAAGAGGGTGTTATCGGGGAGAAGAGTAGGGAGGCGATACCCAGTGGGAAAGCGACGGAGTTCGGAGTAAGAATAGCGTCGAGGAAGAATGTGGTACGTAAAAAGAAGAGGGTCAGCGAAGTTTACGGCGGTGGTGGACGGTGGAGGATACGACGGAGGAGGTGTTTTTGTGACGAAAGCGGCGTCGTCGGGGATGAAAAGAGTGGCGGTTAGAGGGAAGATGGAAGGGTCAACTTCAGCGATCATGGAAGCCCAGTTGTTGAAATCGCCGGCTCCGACGATTGAGTCGATGATGGTGTTAAGTTGGAGTTGTTGTGGTGGTTTTTGGAGGTGGGTGTGTGGTGGTGGTGTTAATGTGAGGAGAAAGAGTGGGGATTGGTTGTCAATGGTGGCATTGACTGCGGCCGAGGCGGTGGAGGTGGAGGTGGAGAGGGTGAGGAAAAGAGAGAAACAGAGGAGGAGGAGGGAAGCCATTGTATGAAAGAATGTGTGAATTTCTTAGAGTTTCTTGGTGTAAAGAATTGAAATGTCTATTTATAGACTATAGTGTACTCGTAAGTCGTATGATTGTGTGTGTAATGTGTAGTAGATTGTTTGGGCTGGAGAATTTCTTTTTTTTCTTTACTAGGTTGGGTTAATATCTAAGTTGTTAGATTTGGCGGGAAAAGTAGTTGGTACAACTTGTTCGAGAGTTTGTTACATTTTGTTTAAGAGATTGTGTATAAATACAACCTTAAGCTACATTATTTTGCATTCAAGAAATTAATACAAGCTCCATTCTTCAATTTTAGCCTCTTCTCACTAGTAGAATAATTGCTTATTGTTGCGGTGGTATTTCTCACCCACCGACGCTTCCTCCCTCCTCACGCCATCAGCCTCGCTTCGTTCGTTCCTCGCTCCGGCTTCCTCCCTACAGTTCGTTCGCTGAACGGTGCTTCGTCATTTGTTCGTTCCTTACCCGCAAGATCTCCGGTTCGTTTGTCTCCGTTCGTTCCTTCCTCCGGCGCTTCCTCCCTCCGGTTCGTTCATTCGCTCACCAACGCTTCATCACTCGTTCCTTCCTCACTCTCCAGATCTCCGGTTCGTTTGTCTCCGTTCGTCCCTTGCTCCGGCGCGTCCTCCCTCCGGTTCGTTCGCTCGTGGTTCCGGTCCTCCGCCGTGGCTCCGATCTTTGCGTCACTGTTCTTTAGGTTCCTTAGGGTTTCATATAATTTCTGTTCTTTAAGTTTTTTTTTTTTTTTTTTGTTTTTTTCGGTTATTTTAGATTTGTAATTTTTTTGTTTTAGTATTTTTTTGATTTTCAATTTTTTATTTTTTTAATATATTTTTTGTAATTAGTCATTGTAACTAAAATAAGTTGCCATATGATCTTATTTTCATCCTCCATTTTGAGATGTTATACTAGTTGAATTTTGTCACTTGAAAAGTTACATATAATGTAGCCAGATTTTTTTGATTTTCAACAGTTTTATAATATTGGGACAATTATGCTCAAAATATGCTGCTTTTATAATATGATTTTTTGATTTTCAAATTTAATTACAAAATGCTAAAAATATTTTTTTTTTTACCTACACATGTACCTATTGCCGCGGTTTCCGGTAAAAATCGCAACAATATATATGTTTATTATTTATTATAAAATCGCTGGACGTCTGAAAATAAGCCGTGATTTTCATTGTTTTGGAGCAGTATGCAAGAAATGGCATTCTTCACTCAAGATTTTCTGGCTAAAGTTGTTGTTAATAGATTTTGCATTAATGAAAATAATTTCACATCAGCAATAAGCATTTATTCTACTAGTGCCTGATCTCTCATCCATTTTATGATGAATCCTCCTAATAAAAGAATGAAACGTGAGGACGAGGACGACATTGAACGCAGAGAAAGTCCTTGACATTGATTGATCGGAGCTCCAGAGAAAGTCCTGCCTAATATCGCCGGACGTCTGAAAATAAGCTGTGATTTTCATAGTTTTGGAGCAGTATGCAAGAAATGGCATTCTTCACTCAAGATTTTCTGGCTAAAGTTGTTGTTAATAGATTTTGCATTAATGAAAATAATTTGACATGTTAAACCTTTTCTTTCGGTGACTAGTTTAATCCATTTAGTTACTAGGTCTATTTTTATATTAGAATTAGACTGTCTCTTTAAATAATTTTTATAAAATTAGACCGTCTCTTCTAATAATTTTTGTAAGAGAGTTTGTCAAGAAAACAGTTGTGTTAGGGGAACCAGAGAATAGGTCAATAATGTTCCACATTGGTAATAGTAGCACAATAAACCTTTTCTTCATCCATATGCTACATTTGCAACATCTAGCTAGCTTGTAATTTTAAGATATCTTTCTATTAACATAAAATTACCAAAAAAATAGGTATATGTCATATGCATTACTAGAGCTGGCCACGGGCCGTGCTGAGCCTGAACACGGGCCAGGCCCGCGGGCTGAAGTGGAATATGGGTCGGGCCAGGCCCGTGGCCCATCAAACTCGTGTCGTGCCGGGCCGGGCTGAAATTCTGGGAAACTTGTCCATGGCCCGGCCCGGCCCACGGGCCTGGTCCAAAAATCGCAGTTTTTCAAAAAAAAAAAAAAATTGCAAGGCCCACGGGCTCGTGCCGGGCCCGGGCCGAAATCTAAAATCTCCAAACGTGCAAGGCCCACGTCCCATGTTATGGCCAGCGGGCCGGGCCGGGCCCATAGCGGGCCAAAAACGGGACGGGCTCGGCCAGCCCGGCCCATGGCCACCTTTATGCATTACATTTCCACAAAAGGGGAACTATATCTTTTTCATGGATTATGCACTAATCACTATTATTGTATTGTGTTGTCTTTTCCTTTCTTGAAACCGCGTACAAATGTCCCCTAAAAATATAAAAAGGCAAGACTTTCCACGGGAATATAGTGTTATGACCAAACAGGCGAGATTCATAACAAAGCCTAATTATGAATATTAGGAACATGCTATGAAATGACTAGTTATGAACGTCAAAAGCTGTAGAATGCATTTGAGGTAATATATATCTAGACGGTCTCAACCACCTGGTGTCTAGTCAACACAATGCACCTCAATTCCCTCGAAAAGGTCCCTTGAAAATTACATTGTTGTGTTCGAAAGTAGTTCCAATGCAAACAAATTTCGAGGAATAATACATGGTTTCAGATACTTATGAGGTTCGTACAATTGACCCCAAAAGATGTACCCTAGGGTCATAGAAGGCTCATTTGAAAGTTATTCTATACTTATGAATGGGGATATGTTATCCTATAGAATTTCATTTCAGTGTTGAGCGAAAATTATAAAAAACAAGTTGTAGAAGACATCTTAGGCGCAATGTAGATGATCATCCCTAAGCCTTTGGAGACCCTTGGGAAGGTCCCAGACAAAAAGATATCATCAGGTTTAGAAATCTCCATAGATATCCCCAAAATACCATGTATTCAAGGCTATATATTCATGTTTTCAGGAAATTCTAGGACATAATAAACAGATCGACTCGATGAAATGTATTCCACGGTCATAGGATCTATTTGAAATCAACTACCTAATAATCAGATAGTTGTGAAGTTCTTACTCACATTTTGATTAAATCTTTCAAGTATCGTACGAACTAAAAATAATTATTTGAACTTGTTATCATGCCTCTTAAGTCAACTTGACTCACGAGCTCAAATAGCTCAAGATAGGCTCATTATCACCCCCTTAAGTTATATGTTATATCAACCTTATATGACAAAGAAACTTACCATTATCATGCTGAAAACATAGCTGGAAATAATATGAAGTAGCCTTGGCAAGAAACAGATCATCTGCATCTAGAGGCTCATAAATGGCATTAGAAGAAGATGCTTCATTCTATTGCTTTGAGCCTCAGGATGCAGATTACCCATTTCTGACCAAACTATATATGGACTTCCTTGCTAATATCAGTCATAAGAAGCTGCAAATTTATACTACTACTTGTTGTACATGAGTTAACTAGTGGGCCATACGGCATAGGTTCTGATCTAATCTTTTACATCTAGCATCAATCTTTGGTTCTTTTTACAACCAATCATTGCTCAGGCTTCCTATTTCTTTTTGTTGAAAAGGATGTTAGACTAGACTCCTTTTTCTTTATGTAACCAAATATTCTTTGGCATCCATTGTGATACTAATAAACATCAGGTTTGTATTTTACCAAGTAGAACCAAATATAATATCCTTTGGCACAAATTTTGATTCTGGTAATAGTTAGATTTGTATTTACATATTGTCACAAACTTGTCGCCACAGAATAATGCGATAGCTTTTTTTTTTACAACAAGAAATCGTACATTAATTAAAAGAGTAAGTATAGCCTAATGCTAATACAACCAAATTTAAAACAAAAAAACGGACCTAAATAAGATGTAAGAGCTCTTACAATCTATAAAAAAACAAAAACGATAAAGAGTCGCATGTGAGGGAGGGAGTCGCTGGTCAATGTTAGTGATGTCGGAGTCAAAACTTTGATGGCTGATGGCAGTGGTGAGTTAAGCGAGTGTCTTTCACGATTCGAACAACGAACAACCAACGGCGAACGTCCTATCTCATCGCATGAGCAATTCCAACAAACCGCTATTGCTTGGGATTCTGGTCTCATGATCTTGTGAAGAGTTATGTTCCTTTGTGACTCAGTACTCTTACTCGAAAGTATTTCAGGTTTCTCTATCAGAAAGGAGAAACGCTTTTGAGTGGGCATGCTGAAAACCACCAGATGCAACTGGTGTGCCGCCTTCAGATTTGAATTTGTCAAAACAAGTATCATAAAGATTTGAATTTGGCCAAGCTAGGGAGAGAGCCATGATAGCTACAACAACCACATTGAGTGGGAAAGTTAAAGTTTTTAATATTAACAATAAAATTAACACCCTCTTTCATGTTCACACAATGTGCATGTCTAGATGGTGTGGCATGAGATCAATGAGTAATAGGGTAAAAGTAACTTTAAGTATGCATATTAATAACCTCAATTGAAATTGTCTATAACTTAATAAACAAATGTGCTAATAGTTACTGTTTGTAATCGCATATATGCATTATCAGTAGCTTTATTTATGCTAATCATTAGCCCACACGGTTACATGTTCTTTCACTAATCATTCTTCGTTCTCTCTCTTAAAATCATCTTTCCCTATACAACATTTATTTAAATAAAAAAAAAAATCTTTACTATCCCTTTTAGATTCTATTTGCATAAAGTACCGTGAAAAAAGGGTTATGAAAACTATATTTTGGAACGAAGGGAGTACAACGCAATTTCTACTTTTTTTATTGTACGTGAATAACATGGAGTATAACACTTTAAGGAAAAGTAGTGCCACGTAATATTTCACTAACTAGTTTTTAGGTCCCCGAGTAATTGTATCTTTCATTTATTAATACTAGCCTTCATATGCACGCGATGCGTGCGTTAATTTCAAAATTTGTTATTCTATTAGATACTCCATTCGTACTTTATTTATGATTAAACTTAAATGTGAAAAATTCAACAGTTAGATGAATTTAGATATATTAATTCGCTAATGTAAAAAAATAAAAAGGTTGTGAGTGATTGTTAACATTAATTTTTTGTGAATGAATATTGAACATAAAGAACAAAAATAATGAGTTGGTTTAACTGAATTAAAGAGTATCAAAGGCAGTGAATGTTCAGACATTTAATTCATGTGCACGTTATGTATGTCATCTTTTTTTATAAGGTATAAGTATTTTGTCCATTTAATTTTTGATTGAAGTATTTGATGCATATACCATTTTAAACTTGTTTTAAATGGCAAGTTGGAATGAAAATTTTTAAATGATTTGCTTTTGTAATTTTTTTCATTCCATTAATTAGATCATTAAGGGAATTTTAGTCACTTCAAAAGAGGACACCACACCTCCTCCCTTGGCTTATATAATAGAGATTTGAAAAAAATTCAAAAAACTACCTTTTATAATCAATTTTTTTCAAAAAAAACCACCTTTTAAAATTTTTCTATCAAAAAACTACATTATATAACAAATTCTTTTCAATATACTACTATTTTATGTTTATACTTAATACTAATCAATAAATGACAGTAATCGTAGGTGTTGCTGCCGACGGATAGCGAGAAAAGAAGAGAGAAACGAGAGGGGAAGAAAGAAAAATAATTTACAGTGACTTAATTATTAGTGATTAAACCCCATTTATGATAAAATGGTAGTATATTAAAACAAATTTGTTATATAAGGTAGTTTTTTTATAGAAATTTTTTAAAAGGTAACTTTGTGAATTTTTTTTGATTATAAAAAGTAATTTTACGAAATTTTCCCATAATATTCTACTTTAAAATGATAACAACAAGCATCACTTAGGTGTTGTTTGGTTGGAAGCTATTTCCCTTGGAAATACAAATTCCTAGGAAATACATTATGGATGTTGTGTTTGGTTGGAGGGAAATGGTAGAAGCATAAGAAATACAAATTCCAAGGGAAATAGAATTTCCCATGAAACATGGGAAATCACTCACCAAGCCCCCCCTTGGTGAGTAATTCCTAGGAAATGCAATTTCCTATAGTGTCAACCAAACAATTTTGTCTAATTCCTAGGAAATATACAAGGGAAAGAATTTCCCATGAAATATAAATTCCCATGGGAAATTACTTCCCATGTGAACCAAACGAGGCCTTAGTTTACTGGTTAATAAAACTTTAGTATATATGCTTGTGAATTGTGATCATGAGATCAAATTTTATACAAGGTATTTTCTGAATTTTTATATGGAAAAGCATCACGTAACATTGTTCCTTATTTAGAAAAGCCATTTAATATATTAGCTAGTGTAGATGTGCTACTACGACTTTTAATGTGTTGTTAACAAAAAATTATTTAGATAAAATCAAATGAGGTTGTTAGAAATCTTAGAACTAAAAACATCTATACTAGAATCTGGGATCTTAAGAATAAAGATTTAACAATTGTGCTACACTGCTACAGCAGCTTGATATGTTATACTATTTTTATAAAGAATTTGTTTAGATAAAAGAGCACCAAAAACTGTGTTAAAGTAAATGTGCCTTGAGCCAGAAAGTAGAAAAATAAACGTCGCCTGAGAGATTCGAACTCTCGCGGGGAAACCCCATGTACTTAGCAGGCACACGCCTTAACCACTCGGCCAAAGCGACTTGATATTATATAAATCTATTAAACGCATACTACTAAATCCAAACGACCTGTCTAGCAGGAAGAACTAAGGTCTTAGAAAAAAAAACATATATAGTAAATAATTTCCTCATCTATCAATGATCAAACCGAAGTAGATTTTTAGTGCATACTAATATACCATGCTTTTTATGCATGTACAAGCCTTTTTCAAATAAAATTTGTTAATATTGTTTTTCCAACAAGTACTTTTGAGTTTTACGAAAATTTACAGGGTACCCTCGTTTTTCAACAATTCACCTGGTGTTTTTGAGGGGTTTTTTCCAAGTATTGATTCTTGTTTGATCTATTCGTTTTTCATGTGCAATCCTCGCACCTAAAGGTGTTCAATGCCTTGACCAACGTTTGTGATCGAAAATTAACATTGGAAAATAGCTTTGAGGTATGATCTCGCAAAATAAATTTTGGTTAAGGTTGTAAAATGCCAAAAAAAATTTAAAAGTTTGTTTCTCGCAAAAAGGTGTTTATAAAATATTGTTTCTCACAAATTTTCCATTAGGTTAATTAAGAGTTATTTGACTTAATTAGATTGAATTGGGTTTAATCACTAACGGAGTTTGACGGCGTTAGTCATATAGGGTATTTCGAGTATTTTTCAAAACCTCAGGGGCACCAGGTGAATTGTTGAAAGCACGAGGGTACCTTGTGAATTTTCGTAAAACTCATGGTACTTGGTGAAAAAACTATTATTGTTATTACTCATTCTATTTTTATCATTCTCATTTTTTGTGCACGTCTCCCAATACACATATTTGAACTTAAATATCTTTCATTATATATTAGTAAAAATTATAGTGAATATTAAAAAATATTAATTAAAACGAATTAAACAAGACCGAACATAACTATATTTTTCTTATAAATTGAGAAGATTCATCGGAATATGACAGAAGATGGAAAGAGCAACCACCATTTCAAAATATATTTTCTATCTATGGCAACTATTCTAAAATGATAGACTAAATGTAATTCTTTAATAATATAAAAAAATCATAAATTATAGTTTAAGAAAATAATCTAAAATATCCCGTTAAAACAAGATAACTTTTTTTTGATACAATATATTTATACCAAATCGTCTGAGACATTAAGCTATAACTAAAATTGAGAATAGGGAAACAATTAAAGAGTACTTACCCCTAACTTCTATGCTTTTAGACTTATTTTCATTTTTCAGTTCGATTATTAGTTTACCACCTATAAAAATATATCAAAATACGTGCATGACAATGTATATATGCCACGTGGCACCTCTGTTATTTCACTAAAATTGTTCAATGTAATGTCAATTAGCAAAAGTAAAATTAGCTTGCATTAAGATTTAAGTTCAGAAAACTATACCAACCCGAAGCAACGAGCCCAAATACGAGTTATTATTATTATTAACCGGTAGCTTTGTATATATGCACAAAGAAAATTGAATCAGCGAGCCCAAATACGAGTTACTCCCTCCGTCCCATAATATAGTGCCTATTTCCTTTTTGGTGGGTCAAACTTTAAAATCTTTGACCGAATATTCTCATTTGTATATATAAAAAAACATATTCATGTGGGATCTTGTTAGATTCGTCTCAATGTGTAGTTTCATAATACCAACTTTTTATATTTTTTATTAATATGGAATTGAAGATATTAAAGGTCAAAGTTACGTCTTGGAGACCGTGTAAAAAAGAAACAAGCACTATATTATGGGACGGAGGGAGTATTATTATTATTAACCGGTAGCTTTGTATATACTTCGCCTGAGAAAATTGAATCAGCTCCAAAATCATACGTCGCCTGAGAGATTCGAACTCTCGCGGGGAAACCCCATGTACTTAGCAGGCACACGCCTTAACCACTCGGCCAAAGCGACACTTATGTTATACATGCAACAGTTCATCTATTAGACTTTACTGCCTAGAACTCAAGACTTTTTATCTTTAAGCTCCTTATATTATATTAGTACATAATATTTGTATGAGGTATAAAATCTAAAGCAATTCAATGTTATATTTTTACTTAGTCAAGAAACAATATCTTGTAAAGTTGCAGAGATATAATTTAATATAATTCATATGATATTTGAAAGCCAATTCCTTAAGAAAAAAAAGTATAACAAATGTTTGATTGGGTGGAAATTTTCTACTTTCTATTGTTTGGTTTATCTTCAAGATCACCCTTATATAATTATGTTTGGTTCTTGATTAGTAGGACATTTTCATTATTTATTATATGAAACTAATTATTGTCTCATTTATTCTATTAATTTTTGTCTTATTTATAATTGGTCCTATGAAAAGACAAAATGAGCTTAGCATGAACACTTCTTAGAGGGTGTTTGGTATGATAAACGTAAATGGAGTGGAGAGGATTTGGATAAAGAGGGGAAATGGAAATAATAACCGTTACCTTTAATAGTTGTTTGGTATCCTAGTGGAACGGAAACAATTGAGAGGTTTATGATTGAGGAAGGAAACGTGATTTGTTTCCACTAGTTTGATAAGGGTAACAAATGGGGGGATTATGTTCCCCTCCGGAAACGGTATTTGTTACTTGGTCTACACGGATCAGGGGCCCAGCTAACGCGTGAAACACTCCGCCTGGGGAGTACGGTCGTAACACTCATACCAAACAATTAGAAATGGAAACGCTTATTTGAATCCGTTTCCTACATCAAAAGTTTTCATACCAAACACCCTCTTAATAATAATCACTAGTACTCCTCAAATTAGACCGTCATCTTGGAGGAATGTTGTTCATTGAGGCCAGGCTTTTCTTTGCATTGCAATCCATTAATTATCAATATTCCACCAAACTCCAATACAGGTTTGTTCATGGAGTTAGTTGAACTTTCAAGAAGTGATAGAAACAAAAATTATGTAACCCAAAACCCTATATTATAATTAGAAGAAACATGCTGGTAGATCCTCAAACTTTTAGCATAATCACCTTACAAAATTTTTGGTAATCACGTCCATTCTCAACCCAAAAAAAAATAAAAATAAATAATAACTAATCCATCCTGTGCAAACTGAATTATAACATATGCAATTTAACCAACAAGTAAAAAGCTATGCACATCAAGTAGTTGTTTATGAAGGTTACTCATCACTAAAGCTTTGTTGATTGCCATGGCTCCTCCCTGATCCTGGAGCAGAAAGAACCATCATTACCAACTCCTCGCCTGTCGTTTCACTGAACAGAGAAGAAAATTACTGTTTAAGATCACTCAAGAGTCTGAAAAAAGGAGGGGAAAGAAGAACAGGAAATCAATTGCTTCAACAGTATCATCACTTGCTCATAAAGACCTAAGCCATTGATCAAAATTTAAAATATAATAGGACTTATTGGCCTTGCTCTGAACTCACCTAAACTTGCTATTACCTAAAACTCTCTGTAAGGTGGAAGGAGCACATGTAAACCACTTGAAATCTCTAGGCCCTTTTTAGTTCAGAAGGTAATGTACAAGACTTTTAGAAAACCTCCTGATGCAGGGAATCACAAGCTATTAGAGTGTAAATATTATCTAATCCGAACCTATAAGAAGCTAGACATATCCAGAGAGAAACAAAAATAGATGGCAAATATTTGCTACCAGATTTGGTGCATGATTTCAACATGAAAATGAGAAATTTGAGACTTGTTGGAACCAGCTAAAGAGTTGATGAATTTGTTTAATCGTTGAGTCTTTCTACTAAGGAAATTGGTCCGCAAGGGACATAACGAAGATTACTAACAATTTGGTTGCCAACTTTTACGTTAAAACGGATAAAGCCAAGAGTGGCCTCTAATTAAAAAACTTAATCAGGTTTGTAAGAAAAGTTCCCTACTGGAGTGAAACCCCACAAAGGTTCAATATGTTTCCAGTTACATAGGCAAGGCCCCTCGACATTAAGGAGAAAGTTAAGGGAATTTTCACTTACCTCTTTGTTGTCAAGTGAGATACATACTTTTACCATTATACAGAGCAATGCTTGGCATGATAAACTAATTAAATTACATAACAGACATCAATAGTTTCAACAATAAGAGAAGATCAATCTCTGCACATGTGTATATCTCATAAGCTAGGTAACATTTAACAACAATTGTGTCCCAAGTTCTAACAGGTGGTCTCCCAACTCTTGTAAGAAAAGCCAATACTGTAGAATTAGCTGAGCATATGTAGAGAATTAGCAAAAGAAACCTTAACATTCTTAAACTCTACAAAAGGAAACAGGGGTCTGGTTCAATTTGTCAGAAATTCAAAGAAAACTGCAATTACAATGTGAACATTCAACAAATACATCTACTCCAAGTACCAAGAACCCAAAATCCAAAACATTGCCCTTCCAGTTTTATAACAAATATGAATTACTTACCTCCCCACAAAGGTGCAATAGGCTCAAAACCAAGAGACAACGATAAATTAGTTGATCAAATGATCGCTACTGATAAAGAATTAAACTTGATCTCCCCGCATAATGCACAAATTATAAAACCTTGGCACATTAGTATATGTTTGGCTAGTATTAGTAGCTCTTTTTCGTGTCGATGGAGTTGGTCATGCTAATACAATTTCAATGTCCTCATTCATTCATCCAAGGTCAAAATATTGGCAACATATTCAGAAATTAGACAAGAACAATGTAGCAAGTAATCCTACCAAAGCATACACTCTTAACACATATATATATACTTAATCATATTCATGTATTACAACAAAAGCCATTTCATCAATAATGAACTAGCCAAGTAATGCACTTCAGCAAAAGCATCATACCTAAACCCGAAAGTTCGAAAAATGTTGATGATCAAGCATCATGGGCGAGGAACATTAAGTATCGAACCGAGAGTACCAAGAACAGCAAAAGCCAAAAGAGGGCTAATATCAACAGACTTAAAAACAGGAGGAACAATAGTCCTAATCAGGCTCAAGAAAGGATCAGTAAGATCCCTAATTGCAGATAAAGGTTGTCTATCCCAAGGAGTATTAGGGAACCAAGTAAGTAAAACCCTAATCATCAAAATCCCACTATAAATATCAAGCCATTTAGCCAACCCAGAAGCTATGGAAGTCAACAGGGGAGTGTTGACCAATCCAGTAGAATGATCACTATTAAAGGTGGATAAAAACAGGGGACCCAAAGTACAAATGACATTATCATGGAGAAATTGAAGGGTTTGGAGGTGCAAGGATGAACAAGCGAATTTGAGGTTTTGGAAGTGAGTTGTGATGAATTGGGCGATTTTGGAGGAGAGAGAGAGGAAGAGAGAGAAAAGGGTAGCTAGGGTTTTGGTTGAATTGGGGGAAAATTGGGGGTTTTGGGGGGATTGTGGGAAAGAAGGGTTTAAGGAGGAATTGAGGGGTTTTAAGGAGTAGGGTTTAAGGGGTTTTTTGAGAGAGATTTTGGTGGGTTTTGGAAAAGAGAGAGAGGTGATGGTGTTGAGATTGTGGTGGTGGTGATGGTGGTTATTGCGGCGGAGATGGGCGGTGGAGTTTAGTTTGTGGTGAAGGAGGAAAGATACGTTGTTGTTGGTGATGGTATTGGTAGCCATTTTTGTGTTTGTTTGCGGATCAAGGAAGAAGAAGTTTGCAGACGGAAGAATAAATGAAGTAATAAAGAGCACACAAACAAAATGGGTACGCTAATAAAAAGTAGAGGAGTAGTTACGACTTACGAGCAATACATAAAACCGAGAAAGTTCTGGCACTTCTGAAGCATTCACCATACGCTTCTATTCTCTCACTAGTCACTAGTATACCTATTCTTGAAACAAACACCACATTCCAAAACCACTAAATGCTATGTTTAGATAGCAAGATTTCATTTCAAATCCTGGATTTGGATAAAATCTATTGTTTGGATGGCATGAAATTTGAAATTATGAAATTTGTCCAAATTCTTATCAAAAGCCTACATTAGTAGAATTTGAAATTCAAGCTATTACCTTGTCATTTGAAATTCTCTCCTCATGCATATCCCATATCCATGAGTATCTATTTCCCAACTTCACCCATTTTCTTTCTAATATTTATTTCTCTCTCCTTTAGCAAACCCACATTTTTTCTCTCTCCTCCATTAAACTTCTATGTATCTCTCCTCTATCAAACCCCTTTTACAAAACAATGGTTAGGAATTGAAATACAAACTTTAAATTCCAGATTTCAATTCCATTATTTGAAATGAAATACAAGTATCCAAACACTACCTAAAACAATTGTTTCCTATAGTTCAGGTAAGTTACAGGTGTTTATGGGCTGCGCCAAGCCGTTTTGGCCTTGGGAGTTGGGTTGGTTCTTAATATTCATCATAGATTCTATCGAACTCGATAAAATTTGGTAGAAAAAAGGGCCGCTTATTCAGATAAGCTCATTATGAAGACTGCTGTTTTTTTATTCTTGGGTAAGGGATGCAAGAGGTGAACTGAGAGGCAGGACGCCATCGCTCTTTTAGGTAGGGGAGAACTGGGGATATTTTTACAGTGCCGTGAATTCGAGATAGTCCTTATTGGGTGTTGGCAAAGCATAAGAGAATATTCTTAACATCAGGAATATCGGGATTCTCGATAGAGAACCGGGGGAGGGATCTGTTCCAAAAAGAACTAGATTGTGAACTGAAAGCGGAGAGGTCCCAGTTTTCTCCCAAAATGAAACCAAAGAGTTTGATGCAAAGAAGGCGGACCTTGCTGAGCTAGTGTAGCTCACTATCTTCCCCGGACTACGGTCGAGATCACAAAGAAGACAAGACGGTCTTGCATGATTTGCTTTTTTATTAAAATTCGATTTTGAAGCTACTCTACCTTGACGGTAAAATTCTCTACCATTTCTTTCGTGTAAAACAAAAAAGGGTTTAATCCCTTTTTCGATACACGACCCAAAAAAAAAGAAACGTCCTAATTTAACTAAGGTGAGCAATAAAGTAAAAGTAGTCCAAATATACACTAATTCTGATTTAAGTCCAAAAATTTCAAAAATAATGTCCATATATTGTATTTGGTGGTAGGGATATGACTTTCAAGCCAAACTTTATCAAGTCAGTATTCATCAACCCTAAAATTTCAAAATACACATTGAAAAGAATTTAATAAAACATATACTTTCTTCGTTTCTAAATAAGTTTTACGTTCACTTTTTCATATAATTCAATGCACTTCTTATATCATTAATATATTAAATTATGCATAAGTAAAAGTTATTAAAGTTAGTATTTTGCTAACTTCCCCAGTCTAAGACTTCATCTACTGTGAACTGTGAAGGTGTTGCTGTCTATACTTTTGGCCTTTTATCTCCGGATGCATCATGCATGATCCATGTTGAAGGCTAGAAGCTGCTAATAGCTGACGTGCGCAGATCCCAGGAAAAATGGGTTGGCTGGGCTCTTAATTAGCTCATGCCTCATTATACACAACTGTACAAATTAGACGTGATTTTGGCTTATGTTTATTAGATTGAGCAAATCCAAATTTAGTATAAAGTAATGCTTGAAATTAGCACATCCCGGAAATTACGGTTGGATTGGTCACTCCTGATTCTCCTACTTCATTTTGAATTGGTGCAAATGTGCAATATGGTACGTCGTACTAGGTTTACTTTAGTCGAACAAAATCTTCATCCGAGGTAATATGCTGATTGCTGATGGAGGAGTTTGTACAGATAAATGGCACAATTTTTTTCCTCCAAATTTGGTGGGAGAGTGTGTATTATTTAAATTTAAAAAGTTAAATCACATGTATTTATGTGGTGATGAAGTAGTACTAAGTAAGTATTGTTAGGTAAAAAAAATGATATTTTATTTAATATTCGTTTAAGAACTTCTTTTAATATTGTTACATTTCGTTTAAAGACGTTCTTAAACGAACTGTGCTACGTGACACTATCCCTTAAAATGTTTACTTAAATTATATTCGGAAAGATAATAGAAAGGGTTTACAATTATTGTGGAAATTCCATTTTCCCTACTTAATATCTTTCCTATAGGGAAAAGAGATATATATGTACTCCATATACAATAAAAAGTAGAAAATACATGGTATAACGTATAATTATTCGGGGAATAGCCTGTGACTGGGGATGGCAACGGGTCGGATTTGGACCGGATTATGCACAATCTGACCCCAACCCTACAAGAAGTCGGGTTTTAAATCTGATCCCGACTCCGACCCGACTTATAACCCGAATCTGACTCCGAATCCGATCTGACTTACAATCCGACTTAAAATCCGAACATCTGACTCCGAATCCGATCCGACTTATTTTTTACCCATTTTTTATAATAGAATAGTCTTCTATAATACAATAATCTAATCATTACAATTAATTGTAATAATCATATGAAAATCTTATATAGTACAAATAATCTAAATATTACTATTATTTTTAACAATTATTTTTTCAATGGGACAATCATATATAATATAATTGGCTGGAAGCGAAGTCAGTTTATACATAAATAAGAAAAAAGGATTTATTGACTCAAAGTCGGAGTCGGATTCGGATGCCGGATTATTTTATGAGATCCCACTCCGGCCCTCCTCCGACTCGGAGTCGGGCTTTCTAAAAGGAGTCATAGTCGGATTATTTTTTTGTCGGAGTCGACTCGAATTTTTACTCCGGATCGGAGGGAACTATGGTCGGATCCGGACTGGATTGTCATCCCTACCTGTGACTAAAAACTAGTTAAGGTTTCTATTTGACGTGGGAGTATTATCTCATATATGTTTGGTTTTAGTTCAAAGGGAAACATTTTTGAATTGAACCTTATATTCAATGAAAATCTTTCCATTCGATATTTTATTACAAAGTACAAAATCTAAAAAGGTATAACTTACAAGTCCAAATTGATCTTGTAATAAAGAATATGCTCTCTCATTATTGGAAGTGTTCATCATGTCTCTCTAAGCCATAAGAGTTGCACCATAAACCATGTCATAGTTCATAAAGTTCAATGATTTCAAATTTTCACCACTTCTGCATTTACATTGGTTCAAGTAAGTAGGTCTAACTAACATAAAAAAAAACTACTTGATAAATATATATGTATTTATGATTCTTTTTTGATCCATATGAGCCACGAAGGCAGTACAAAGTACAAAGAAAGGGAGGTACCTATCATTCACAGCACCTCAATTTTAACCACTAGGCTAAGACATCAAATAAGTTAAAAGTGCATCAAACAAGTCACTTTAAGTACACACGAAAGAGTATAGATCAATTGAAAACAAAATTGAATTTACATAATTAACCATATTTAGTTTTTTTTATTAATATAAAAGAAATATACACATTGCATAGACAGAATATCAAGCTCCCTTCATATTCTATCACAAGAGCATACATCCTATATTTTTTACATAGGCCGTGATATTTCACTTATATATACTTACTCCGTTTCGTTTTAAATATACTAAAGAGATATATTTTTTAAATATAAAATATTCATTTGTTGCATTTAAAACGAAACGGAGAAAGCATATATAGAAAATCCCATGAAGATCATTAAATTAACCAAGAAAATGCTATTTCCACCCTGATTTTGGGTGAAGCATGAAATCAAGTTTAACACAAGATCAACAACTCCCCCCTTCCCCAAAAAAAAGACAAAAAAAAGGAAGAAATCAACACAATGGAAATGCTTGTGGCCGTAGTATAGGCAAGGACCTCAAACAAGCATCAAGCCACCGTCCATTAGCCCCTATATCAGCCATGAACTTCTTCAACACTCGTAGAGGGACCGCCATGCAACTCCAATGCACCACCGGACGTGAGCCAAGACTAAATCCCCGGCGTCGGTTTCCGAGCTTTATGGTGCTCACTCTCCGCCTTCTCATTCGCCTCCGTGGACGACACCACCCCACTAGAAGGGTTGAGTTAGGGAGTATAGAGACATCAATTGATCCCCTAGACTTAAACATTCTTAGTAATTAACTACTCACTTTTCTCTTCTTCTCTATGACTTGTAATTAATTAACTAATTATGGTCTAGCTAGTTAATTTTGTTTGATGTGGGGATAACTTACTAGAGATTATATAGTGGAACTAAAGAAGGATGGGCAATCATGATGGTCATTATGCCAATTATGTTTGCTTAAGTAGTCATCTTATGATAAGAATTAAATTAATTACATGACCTAAGTAAAGGAGGAATAATATTTGCTTTAGTGATCTTGTATTACTTATTTTTTTAAGAGCATGAATGGGGATGATGATGACAACTACTACTAATAACTCTTTCCAACTTTATTTTGTGATAAAAATGAAATTAACTTGAAGTCACTGCTATAATACTTTAATTAAGGGGTAACTATAAAGCTTAATCAAAGTACCATATATTGAGCAGTAAAGGTCCCTTAGGAAAGCGTACGAGTCGGAGCCACTAAAAGTTAAAGTGAATTAATATAAATTAGTAAGAATTAGGTGTCAAGGTCAAGAAGCAGTTAGCATATGGATGATAGATCATGATATGCATAAGGTAATATGTACTTTCTGCGGAAGGCAAAGGCCCTTCTCTGTTGATGTGAATATTCATTGATCGCGGGTAAGAAGATTGCAAAAACTAGTTATCCTTGTGCGTTCTCGGTGTAATATATTACGCCATAACTTATCGTGTAACAAAACCTTACACGTACAGAATAACATGGTCTATACAGATAATGACAGTTTTATTTCATGCTATTTGAGTTTTTTTTAGAAAAGTAGTGACTTTTGGTTTATTACACCCAAGAATTTGTGTAGGTGAAGTAGTCGAGTCGAATCATTGGGTTTTAGTTTTTCTCGAGTTAAGCTTAGCTTGATAAATATTATTAGTAGTGTTTGAACATGGCTCAAGTTCAAACAAGCTTTTAAAATTTCTTGTTTGAGCTTGGCAGGTTAAATATTGAACTTTTTTGAACTCATATATATGCTCGATTTCTTTTCAAGTTTAAAAATCTATCGTGAACATACTTGATCTAATAAACAAGTCTTGCATCTTTTATAGAAGGAATTTCTTTGAAGATCATATACATACATCTGATAAATAAATTTTATAATTTGTCAATCTTCATATTACACATAAGTTATACTTCTTTTTTTTCTTTTTTTTACTTGCAATCGTTTGACTTTCACGCTTGTCAATGCATAACTTTAATCATTAGTAACTTAATTGTCAATCATTTAAAATTATAAAAAGTAGATATTCGGAAAATATACATCCCCATGAATATGTTTTTTCTTAAATATAAATTACCAAAAATAAACTAAGTATAGTTAATTAGTAAATAATGTAAAAATCAAACCATTACAAGTAAAAAGAAACGGAGGAAGTATAACTTATGGAACGCATTTCACAATATTAACCGAGCTGATATTTTTGATGTCTTAACTGAGTCCTGAATAAGTAGTGGAAGTATACCACAAAGTTTTTTACATCTAATTATATTACTAATCGAGCTTAAAAAATTTATTCAAAGTGACCATGTTCAAGAGACTGTTCACCAAAATCACAGATTTATGTAAAGTCGTAAGATTACAGGGGATTATACCTACAGACTGCTCGAAGGTCAAGAAAGTTGGTGAGCTGATGATATACTGTACTACAAAAGAAACGTGAATATAAATGGCAGATGACGATATTACTACAATAAGATAGGAGCATTAATTATGAAGGCCTGCCAGAGTTCCAGCTCTGTGTTTATTCTTCTCTTGACGTCCCACCGCCGCATTTTTATTCTAATGGCTTAATCTCCAAGAGAGCAATCATTTGGCTCCTAAGCAAGGTTTTTGGTAGGCCTGACAAAAGCTGTCTAATTTAATAACTCAATCTGAATCCAACCTAAAAATAGCGGATTCGGGTTCAGTTTTCAATCCGATTAGATAAATGGGTCAACCTAAATGCGACCTGAAAGATAACTTGGTACTCCTATGTAACTTTATCCATATTTTTCATCCAGCGCGTCTTGCAGGTGGCCGGCCACACGTGAAATTACATGTATAGCCGCGCGTGCGACACCCTATCAGCTTATTTTCAAATGGTCATATCTCACTCGTTTCTCATAGGAATCGAGTTTTTGATCAGGTGTTGGAAAGCATTAAGCCAAAAATTTCATCTCCAACTTATATCTTCCCAAAATATTAAGTGTGCTGTGAGATATGACCTTTTGAAGTTGACCCTTATGCACAAACCCTTATGAATAAATGGAGTTACTTGTAGTGCTGTCAGTTTGGTTGAAAACCGATGGTTAAACTGCAAATGGTTGATCAACTGAACTGAATAAACTGAACTGAATTGACCCATAACTGAAGAGTTAAAAACCGATAAGTCAATCAGATTAAAGTAAACTGCAATTAACTGAACTGAAACTGAACTGCAACTCAACCGAAAACATACCAAACTGAAATTAATTGCACGAAAAACCGATTTAAACTGAACTGAACTGAACTGAAACTGAACTGAATTTAACTGAAAACTGTTTCAAACTGTTTTTAACTGAACTGAATCAAACTGAATAAAACTGTTTCTAACTGAACTGAATCAAACTGTTTATAACTGAACTGAATCAAACTGAATCAAACTGTTTCTAACTGAACTGAATAAAACTGTTTTTAACTGAACTGAATCAAACTGGATAAAACTGTTACTAATTGAACTGAATCAAACTATTTTTAACTGAACTGCATAAAACTGAATAAAACTGTTTTAAACAAAACTGAATCAAACTGAACAAAACAGTTTTTAACTATATAAAATACAATTGTCTTTAATACTCAAACTCAACTGTTTCATAATATAACACCTAATTTCGTGATTTTTTAATTTACCTACTTTATTAACATACAATAACATAACACCTTAATAATAACTAGACAAATATTAAAAAAAATATTATTTCAATTTTCAATAATCAAAATATAATATACAAGACTTTTGCGTATGTTAACAAAGAGAAATGCTTACATGATTGTATCATTTATACAGTTATATGTGCTATGAAATGATTATTTATAAATTCATATAACCAATTTCAACTAATCAAAAACATCGTTTGTTTTTATTCTTCAAATATAATTCATGAAATTCATCATAGTTAATAATAGTTTCCTTCCGCCATAACTCACCACACTTTGATTAAGGATTGTTTTGTTTTTGATCACTTCCGCTCGATTTTGCTTTTACAATATTAATTACTTAAATTCTTTATCAAAGCCCTTTAATACTCTAGGATTGTTTATTGTACTATTATTAAAAAAAAAATAGAACCAAAGAATAAAAAAATTGTATTCAAATCTCATGGATCAAATGTAAAAAACCAAATACAAATTTTTATTTATATCACAATGTAATTTACAAATTACAACTAAACAACAAACATAAAAACAAAGTTTAATAAACTTTGGACTACACGCAAAGATTTTGATTGTTTGGTAAAAAAAACGTGGTGCACCCGCTTTCAAGGCTCTTTTATGTATTGTCTCACAAGGAAATGTAAACTTCTTAAAGAGAGGGCAAAATGTTGGTCTACTACGAGATTTGGCAATATTTTTAGGCAGCTTAGGAATGTAGAAGCAAGGTTGAAAGTGATCCAGAGTGAGTTAAGCTTAAAGGAGGATTGTTCCTACCTTATTTCGCTTCAGAATAAGTTTCTTGCAAAACAAGCTAAATTACTTCATTTTCAAGATATTCATTGGAAGGTTAAGGCTAAGGCAAATCATATAAAGTTAAGCGATGCCAATACTAAGTATTATCATTCATGTGCTACGATTAGGAAAAATCGGAACCTCCTCAATTCTATTCAAGACCCTCAAGGAGGAGTGGTTTCTCATCCAGTAAGAATTGAAGAATGTTTTACAGCAGCTTTTAAACAACGGTTCACGTCTAATAGTAGTTGTACTTTTGATGTAAACACAGATTTTGGTCTTCTAGATGAAATAATATCCGAGGATGATAATGTTTTTTTATGTAGAGAGGTTACATATGACGAAGTTAAAGAAGCTACATTCGATTTAGCTCCTGATAAAGCTCCTGGACCGGATGGTTATCCACCTTTCTTTTTTCAGAAGTATTGGCCCTTAGTAGGTAACTCGGTGTTTAGAGCTATTAAAGCGTTTTTTCACTCAGAAAAATTGCTAAAAGAAATTAATCATACTTTTATCACTTTAATTCCTAAGATTGATAATCCTTCTAATCCTAATCACTTTAGGCCAATTAGTTTGTGCTCGACTACTTATAAGATTATTGCTAAAATTCTAGCTAATAGGTTAAAGTTGGTTCTTGGGAAAATTATTCACCCCCTACAAGGTGCTTTTGTACCAGAGAGACTGATTCAAGATAATGTGCTGTTAGCGCATGAAGTTTTTCACTCTTTTAAGAATAAGAAAGGGGTATCGGGGTGGTTAGCTATTAAACTCGATATGGAAAAAGCTTATGATAGATTAGAATGGGAATATATTTTTGTTACTCTAGACAAGTTAGGATTCTGTACTAGGTGGGTTGAATGGTTGAGACAGTGTATCACTACGGTCTCTTTCTCAGTTTTAGTCAATGGCATTCCAGGGGAAAAATTTACTCCGCAAAGAGGTATTCGTCAAGGAGACCCTTTATCGCCATATATCTTTATTTTATGTGCGGAAATTTTGGCAAGGGAATTATATCATGCTAGTAAGACTGGTACTAAATCTTTAGGTGTCACTTTAGGCCATTCGGGAGTTAAAATCCCGTTCTTAACTTTTGCCGATGATACGATGATTTTTGCCAAAGCCTCGGAGGAGAGCTGTCGTATTATTAGAACTGTGTTAGATAAGTACTGCAAGATGTCAGGTCAACTAGTAAATTTTCATAAGTCGGCTTTTCAGTGTACTCAAAACGTGTCCGAGATTTTTTCTTCAAATTTTGCGGAAATTTTACAAATGGAAAAGTCATTTTCGTTAGGTAAGTATCTAGGATGCCCAATTATAGATTCAAAAGTTACTAATGCAACGTTTTCTGATCTCCAAGAAAATGTGTCGTCTCAGTTGACGAAGTGGAAAGCGAATTCTTTGTCCCAAGCAGGGCGTACGGTATTAGTTCAGTCAAATTTAGCTACGAAAGCTAATTACCAAATGCAAAGTTTCTGTTTACCGCCTGCTATTCTTTCTTCCCTTGATAAGTGTTATCGTAATTTCTTTTGGAATAAAGCTTCTGAAGCGAAGTCCCCAAATTTGATTGGGTGGGATAAGGTTTGTAGTCCTAAAAAATTTCACTAGTACAGAAAACACGATTTGCGTCGGATGTGAGGCGCCTATTTGCGTCGGACATGGGTCCGACGCCAAAGGCCTCGACGCAAATAGCCCAGACATGATCTGCGTCGTATAATATACGACGCAGATATATTAGCTATTTGCGTCGTACCGTATATACGGTGCGACGCAAATGACATTATGTGAACAATAAAAAAACGCAGTACTAAAGCATTTTCATGCTTTAGTACTGCGTAGGAGGAAAAAGAAAACAAGCCAAATCTCATCAAAAAACCAGATCTAACATACAACAAAATGATGATAATTAAACCTGACAAATCTCATATAAAAAAACCAGATCTAACAAACAACAAACCATGATAATTAAACAAGTGAACATTGCATTGTAAAAAATCAAAAATCTAAACGAAAATTATACAACAAAATCTAAACGAAAAAATCTAAACAAATATCAAAAATTAAAAAATCAGATCTAATATACAACAAAATACGAAATTAAAAAACTAAATCTACAATATATACAAAACAAATTACATTATAAAAAAACATTGCAACGGTTCGATGTATTCGAGGGAGATGACTTCGAGAAGAACCATTTCCAGATCTGCAAATTATAGAGTAAATTTTAAATCAGAAAATAAACCCTAAAAATGCCAAAAAGTAAACAAAAAAAAGATATAAAAAATAAAAATAAAAAACGAAAGGATTCGCCGGAAATGACTTCGAGAAGAACCATTTGCATGAACTAAATTTTTAGTTTTTCAGATCTGAATATGAAAATCAAATTTTCAGATTTGAAAACTAAAAAGAAAATCAGATCTAAAAATGAAAAAACATATCAGATTTAAACATTGAAATAACTTCGAACCTGTCAAAGCGAGAGACTTAGTGTGATTCGCCGGAAACTAGAAAATAAGATCGTCGTTTAGTGTGATTCGCATAGAAGGTCGCCGGAAAATATAAAATAGAAGTCGTCCGCTTAGTTCGCTTGAAACCGTTCGCCGGAAAATAGAAAATGGAAGTCGTCCTTTTTAGTTCGCCGGAAAATAGAAGTCGTCCTTTTGAGAAGGAATGTGAATTTGAGAATTTCAGATCTGAAAAAGGGTAGAGAGAGTTTGAGAATTATGAGAGTTTTGAGAGATGCGTTGAGGAGAGAGAGAGAGAGAGAGAGAGAGAGAGAGAGGTGCTAAGAATAATTGAGAGAGAGGTGTGTTGAGAATACCGCTCGCTTTAGGGTTTATCAAATAAGAAGGGTAGGTAGTGGGCCTGGCCTCATGGCCTATGTGCGTCGCACACTCAATAGGTGCGATGCAAATTATGTACCTGATTTGCGTCGCACAGACACGGAAACGACGCACATTTGGCTTTTGCAACGCATGTAAAGCAGGTGCGACGCAAATGGGCCATGTTGTGCGTCGCACTCCTCCTACATGCGACGCAAATCCCAGCTGTGCGTCGTTTCCGTGTCTGTGCGACGCAAATCAGGGGACGCAAATCGTCTATTCTGTACTAGTGTTTGGAGGGTTAGGTCTTCGAAAAGCTAAGATCACTAATAATGCTCTTCAATTCAAGCTGTTATGGAAGCTTTTGGATTCTCCCGATAATCTTTGGGTTCAACTAGTTCAGAGAAAATACTTAAAGAATGAAGATTTATTTTCATATAAAACTAAAACGAATGTTTCTTGGCAATGGCGAAGACTTATGAATCTTAGAGGTGCTTTTAGGAAAGGGCTGAGATGGATAGTAGGAAATGGGGAAAACATCTCCTTTTGGTATGACATTTGGATATTTAAGACGGCTCTGGGTGATAGTTGTATGATTCCCAGTGGGTCGGAGGATTTAAAAGTTAGTTTCTTTATTAATCATGATAGACAGTGGAATGTCTTATTGCTTAGACAATTTGTTCCACTAGAAATTTCTAATTCTATAGCTAAGTATTTCCTCCCGACTAATTCGGATCATGATAAAAGGGTATGGGGCCTTGCTCCTGATGGTAAGTATTCTGTTAAATCAGGGGTGGAGTTGCTCCAAGGACTTAGTAGGCACCAAGGTCCCCCTTCGGCTTTTAGTTGGATTTGGAAAATGAATATTCCCCCAAAGATTAGATTCTTTTTATGGAAATTATGTCACTATGGTCTTCCTACTAAGAAAAGATTAGAATTAAGCCATGTTTTTCTTCCGATGGAATGTGTGTTTTGTAACCACAACTCGGAGAGTGTAGAGCATTTATTTTCTAAATGTCCATTTACGATGGATGTGTTTGAGGCGCTTAGTGAGTTGATGGATTGGCCTATTCCTCCCCTAATTGAGGATGATGTTCCCTTTCACGATTTCTTTCTTTCTCTTCATTCTTCTTTCTCGGCGTCTCATGTGGAATGCATTGTTATTGTGTGGTGGTTTGTGTGGTATGCGCGGTATGGGGTTATTTTTCGCCAGGATTCGGCTTCCCCTCGTAAGGTTTGTCAGATGGTTAAAGCTTTTGTTCACAATCTCTCTATTTCAGGTGCGGTTGTAGCAAAAGTGGATTCTAGTTTTTCCCTCTCGGCAGGTCGCACAGGAAAGAGGTCCGCAAGGGATCAGGTAGTTTGGACCCCCCCCTCCGACCGATTATTCTAAGCTTAATTTTGATGGGTCAAAGTTGGCAAGTGGGCAGGCCGCGTTTGGATTTGTTATTCGTGATTCTGAAGGGTTAATCCAATTATGTGGTGCTGGGTCTTTGGATGTTGATGCATCTATTTTAGAGGCAGAGGCTATGGGTCTCCAGGAAGGTATTAGAGGGGCTAGATCTCTCGGAATTACTAAGATAATGGTGGAAGGGGATAATTTGGTTGTCATTAATGCTATCAAGCAGGTTTGGAAGATCCCTTGGACAATTCATTCAATTATAGTTGATACAGCAAAAGATTTGGCCCAATTTGAAGATTTTCAAGTGAGTCACGTTTTTAGAGAAGCTAATGCGGCAGCTGACTGGATGGCTCATCGTGGTCATTCGACGGTTTCAACTACTTACTGGTTTGATGTTTCTGTTTTATCTTTCTCTATAATCATCCGCAAGGATGCTTTAGGGTGGCCCAAATCGTGGGATCCTCCCTAGTTTCTCTCTTTCCTTCATATAAAAAAAAAATAAAAACAAAAACCTATTCCACTTCAATTTACAATATATAAATATCTTAAAATTCATATTTGCCTCCACTTTCACTACTACATTTAAAACCTAATGCAACGCCTAAAATCCGTTGCATTAGGGCCAAACATAATAACACGTATTGACCAACATGAGCCTTCGCATTTCACTCACCTATATAAACCTTGGTAACACAAGTGTACACTTGATGGCATATCCATTCGGCAATATATAGACAACTTCATAATGTATTAAGTAGTTATATAAATCCGAATCAGATAAAGTTCAAACTTCAAACGTATCTAAAAGGTGGCAAACCTATGAGAAAATTATGTCTGAAATATATATTTTACAACTATTATAAATTCAATAGATCCACAAGATGCAGCCAAAAATAAAATAAAATAGTTGCATCACTTGCCAACCATCTCTGCAATACAATAATACAACAAATCCGTAAACAAGAAGCACCTCATCAAACTCGTGTATTTCACATATAAGGTTCATCATGGCATCTCCTGCTACTATAAGCTTTGCAAAATCATCTAATACCCTGTTGTTTAATGTCATCAGCACAAAACTAATAGATATTGGTTACAAGTTACCATTCACCTTAAAAATGAATTATCTGTAAAATGATAAGAGTTATGCTTGGCAATTGGAATTAACACTGAAATATCCTCAACTGCAAATGAATGACAGATGAGAAGTAATCATAACCACAATAAGGTTCAGAAAAAGAGCTTACATAATCAATTATATAAAGCAAAATAAAGTGAATCCACTAACAAGAATCCTCCCTACCCCCTTTCCCATGAAAAGGCTAAAACTCCCTTAAGGAAATAGAGTTGTACAACTGATAATTACTCGAAAACTAACCTAAGAGATAAATATGAGTTCTTTCAAAGTCATCTATTGGTGTCATTTGAATTCAACTTTAGTTTCTCATTTTCCAAAGCACAATACCTAAGAATTGTATTCCTAGATATGTGTCTTACTTTAGGATTAAGATAAGAATGAAGTTTTCGCAATTTTTCATGTTCAACAATCCGTAAAGGATATGCATGACATAAAACAGCTTTAGCAAACAGTTGACAATAGACTTCTTGATCAAAAGAAGAATCAAATTCCGAATTAGTGCCTTCAGGAGGTCCAGCTCGCTTGGTCTTCTTTGAAGGCACAGTTAGTGCATTCAAACCAGTAGTGTCCGGATCAGAAGCTTGAGAAAAAAAAAATCAATTAGTATATAATTAAGTTAATTAAAATAATTCAGAAGTAGAAAGGAGATGGAGAATTACATGTATGGGAGGTAGGAGTTGAAAGGCATTGAAATTGATATTCATCCATATCTACAAATATAAAAAAAGAAAGCTAAGAATAATTACCCAAATAAAAAATCGAACATAAATTATATTACAAAATTTATTTACAGAATTCACAAAAAAAAACAGAAAATTCAAAAATAAAAAAGCAGAAAATGCATAAAAAAACCATTATATTACTAATAATTTAGCCGTTCAATTTTCATAAAAAAAACCTAGTAAATTGAAATTTTATTAATTACGAAGAACAAAAACAAAAATAAAAGAGGAAACATATACAAACCCAAAAATTGAAAAATCTAATTTTCATTCACGTAAAACGAACCCAAAATTGTAAATTCTAACATAAATTATATATCCACACATGTTCACATATAAATCAGAAATTTCATAAAATTGTAAGCGAAAATGACAAACAAACCATAAAACTAAATAGAACCGATAAATTAAAAAACGCAAATGCAAGAACAAACATAAACGAACCCAAATAATTGAAAAAAACAGAAAAAATTGGAAAACGAAATAAAAAATGAAAGAATAAACATAAACGAACCTGATTAATGTTAGGGTTTTCTA
Source organism: Beta vulgaris subsp. vulgaris (assembly GCF_026745355.1). NCBI lineage: Eukaryota > Viridiplantae > Streptophyta > Magnoliopsida > Caryophyllales > Amaranthaceae > Beta > Beta vulgaris. The sequence continues at coordinate 63,123,486 of NC_079206.1, read as the reverse complement.
AATGAGGGGGAGGCAAATCAACAACACAAAGAGAGGAAAGAGGATCTGGCAGATCTGGCGTGAGGAGGAAAGAGGGAGCAGAGGAGGGACGACGAGTAGAAGAAAAATGTGGAGGGGGAACACACTTCTTTTATACCTAACAATGCTAGGGTTTCTATATCTAATCTCATCTGTTGATGATTTCAATCCAACGGATGAGATTAGGTCCCATCTTTTTTTTTCCATTTTTATGTTTCAATACACAATTAATGGGTTAGATTTTAATCATTCTCAGATCAATGGCTCTAATTCATTATCCATGATATCATTCTTTAACCAATAGAAAAATAGAATAACCTAACACATGGATTGGTGACCTAGCACATGGATTGATAAACCTTATATAGTTATATTCTTATAATCTTAATTGTTGTCTTGGTTTAGTAACTTACAATCTTTAGTAATTAGTTAATTAATATTTTAATTTATTATAATTGAAAATTTTATTAAATTTATTATTAGTATTACTTAAGTATAACTATCATTTATTAATTAGCATAGTATAACTATGATTATTATTATTATTGTTATTATTATAATTATTATTATTAATATTATTATTATTATTATTATTATTATTATTATTATTATTATTATTATTATTATTATTAGTAGTAGTAGTAGTAGTAGTATGAGTATTAGTATTATTAAATTAAAATTGTGAATTGACTTTCTAAATTTTAATTAGACTCCTTATAGTGTTACTTAATTATACAACTATTAGTCTATTACTCAATTAAGTAATAGTATATGATATTTATTAAGGTGAACTTAAATTTAGTGTTACATTGACTTAGATTATTAGCTAAAATAGTGTATTATTCTTGAATTAGCTTATAATCTATATTGATACGTCCATTAATCTTATCTAGTAACAACTTCTTTCAATTATATAGGAACAAGTTAGTGAGTTATTGAGCTGGTATAAGTCTAAGTGATGAGTAACTGACTAATTGTTAACATATGGTTGTTAACGAGTTACTATCTAGTAATAGTAAGTACTTGTTAACAAAATGTAAGACAATTATGTTACATAATAACATTACAAGTTATCATACATATAGCTTAATGGCGATTAACTGGAATGGAGTATTGTTATCCTTAACAAACTTATCGACTTACATTGACAGTTTAAAAATTGATTTAACTTAAATACTATTAACTTAAATGCAGGAATGGTACTTTCTATGATTCTATCAACTTATCATAAGTCGCTAATTGATGGTATATTCATATATCTCATCCTATGCCAAGTTGCATCAATTAAATTAGTTTATCGAATGACATTAATTAGTCTGTTCATTAATCTCATCTGACAACATCTTATTCTAATTCAATTAGATATTTTTAATTTCAAAATTAGTTGAAATTAAATATAACTAAGTTAAATAGAATATAGTTATGTTTAATCAACTTAATGACTTATATTGATACAGCATCCATCTAATCTAATAACTACATATTAGTTCAATCATATGTTTTATGTTTCAAAATTCATTTCACATAAAGACGATTAACTCATATATCATATTGTACGTTATCTTGAATTAACTTAGCGGCTACCATTGACACATTCATTATGTACAATAACAAATACTTGGATTATTTAAGTAGATGTTTTTTTGTTTCAGATTCCATTATACGTTGGAAGATATAATGATTAACCACTTACATTAACTTGATTTATAAACTAATTCATCATTATCAATAATTATCTTAATCTTTGACCACAACCAATCACCAATTCATCATTGATAGTTACACATTGGAAAACTATAGAATAATGAAGAATTTGAAACTGAAATTCTCAATATCAGCCGAATGTTGAACCTTTAATAAAATAAATTTACATAAATATGGCAACTTCAAAATGCGCTTTCGTAGACAAATATAGATACGTCTCTTGGTGTTATCGTTGTATTCGACAAGTTTAATCTATGTGACAAAAGTCCAATTGAGTTGGAATTTCCTGCAATGAATAATGACTTGACCCGAAGTGAGACCCGAAGCGAAAAGATGTACACGGCATAATCGATATCAAGTTTTACCCGAGTCAATGCGGTTTCCTTAAGAAACTGAAATTAACTGAATCCGAATTGAAAATAACTGTTTAATTGATAGTAATAGGTAAAAAAATTAACTGTTTAAACCAAAACTATATTGGTCAAACCAAAAGGCAACTAGAAATTAAACTTAACTTAAATGAAAATTGAATTAACTGTATGGATTGAAACTGAAACCGAAAAAGTTTAAACTGAATCGGTTAAGATCGAAAAAATGAACTGAATTAACTGAACTGAAGTCAACTGAACTGTTTGGTTTGAACCAGAACTGAACTGGTTAACTGAATTGACACTACTAGTTACTTGTATGAGTATGTGATTACTTTTAACAATAAAAGGGTGTCACTCCTATAAAGAAATACAGTTACTCTTATAAGCGAAATAGAATTACCTATTTGAACAAATAGGATTACTCATATGATTAAATGAGTTTACTAGTTAGTACGAATAAATTGAATTACTCCTTATGAAAGAATGAGGTTACTCAGATGATTAAGGGTGCGTTCTGTTCAACTTAAAAAATTAAGTTTCAGGTCCAATAAGTTCAGATAAGTTCAGATAAGTTGCAATAAGGTCTAATAAGGGCAATAAGTTCCAATAAGGTCTAATAAGGTCCAATAAGTTCCAATCAGGTCTAATAAGGTCCAATAAGTTCCAATCAGGTCTAATAAGGTCCAAATAGTCAATGTTTAATAAACATTTGTATTAATGTCCATTATTTTGTTATTCATAATTTCATATCACTATTAGCTGATTATGTTATTATTAGAATTTTAATTAAAGTACCACAATGATTATATAGTATTATACTTGTATTAGTGTCTATTATTTTATTATTAATTGTATTATGCCTATTATTTTATTATTATTTATATTATGTCTATTATTTTATTATTCATATTACTATTAGCTGATTATGTTATTATTAGAACTTTTTATTAAAGTACCACAATGTATATATATTTACTTGTATTATTGTTTATTATTTGATTATTCATATTGCTATTAAATAATATTATAATCATGGTCAAATAATTAAGGTTAACAATAATAATAATAATTATTATAATTACAATATTTTGCAATAATAATTATAATTACATTATTTTATTATTTATTTGTATTATGTCTATTATTTTATTAGTCATATTAAAATTTTTGCTTTCTACTAGTGTTTTATAAAATCAAAACAAGACTATTAGATATATTAGTGGTGAAAGTTATGTATAGGCAAATATATAAATAGTAAATTTTTTTGTTAAATTAATTATCATGAGAGATAATTAATAATCATTATTTTTTAAAGGATGAATTATAATAATTATTACTCCATAAAAAATTTTGAGGGGTAGTATTTACGTTAGTGGTAATATTTATGTTATTAATGATCAATTCTTTTGTCTAATAAGGTCAAATAAGTTTCAATCAGGTCCAATAAGGTCTAATAAGATTCAATCAGGGCCAATAATGTCTAATAAGTTTCAATAAGGTCAATAAGTTCCAATCAGGTCCAATAAGTTCCAATCAGGTTCAATCAGGTCCAATAAGTTGAATCAGGTCCAATCAGGTTTAATAAGTTCCAATAAGTTCAGTTCAGGTTCAATAAGTTCAGTTCAGATAAGGTCCAATAAGTTCAGGGCCAATAAGTTGAATAGAACGCACCCTAAATGGGGTTACTAGCATGAATGAATGGCTTACTAATGTTGAACGAATGAGGTTACTCATATTAATAAGTGGGGGTTACTTGTATGAATAATTGGGGTTACTGATGCGAATAAAATGGAGTTACTTATATGAGCAAAATGAGGTTACTCACATGATTAGTGGGGTTATTGGTATGAATAAATAGGGTTACTCTTTATAAGCGATCAAGGTTACTAGCTCGTATTATAAATAGGGGGTTACTTGTGAACAATTGGGGTTACTCGTATAATTAAGTGAGGTTACTCGTATAAATAAATGTGGTTACTAGTATGATTAAACGAGGTTACTCATAAGATTAAATGAGTTACTCGTAAGATTAAATGAGGTTACTCCAACGATATTTAAGCCTACTCGTATAATATATTAAGATTACTCATGTGAAAAAATGAGATTAATTACTGGAATGACATGGTATGAATAAATAAGATTACTGATATGAACAAAGGAGGTTACTCAGATTAAATCCCCAAATCAAAGCAAACGTTAAACTAACTTTCGTTTAAAATCCCCAAATTAGCTTATCAAATTCAATCTTTAAACTCTTTTCCCCTCAAACATAACAGTTCAGAAACAGGAGAGAGAAAATACAAGATAGATATCAAATGCAAGAGATTTTCAGAGATTGAAAAGAAAGAGAAGAAGAAGAGAGAGAACGAGTGAAGCTTCCTTCAATGGAGGAGAGAGAAAATGTTAAAGAGTCTTGAAGAGGTACAGGGGAAGTAACGTCGTCGTCGGCTTCAACCATGAGAGAGGAGCTTAGTATGTTAGTCACAGGAGAATCACGCGGAAGAAGAAGCGATAATTTCCACCTGGGCTTATATATGGGCCTGGCACACGCGAAATTTTGGTATGGTCGGACGTATATAAGAATTTGTGTTTTTCATCATATATACTCCCAGTCCCCGAGAGATGAGAGTAATTACTTGAGTGACGGAAAATATCAAGTTGTTAATAAATTGTGGCCAGATGCACTTAAGTGACATATGAGGGTAGAGGATTTGGCTCCTTTAATATCTTGACTTTCAAGTAGAAATAGAGGGGTAAGTTCGATTTTCTGTTCAATTTTAATAGTTCAAGTCCAAATTCAAATTAAATCCAAATTGATAACCCTTTTTTTAAGTTTTGCATCCAAATCGAAGTCTGAAGTGAACTATAAAATCCAAACAAATTGTAAATTAGATTTGGTCCACTTTAGTTTTGGGATTTAACCAAATAACTTACAAGTAGAAATCAGACTAAGCTAATTTTCTTGAGTTATTCTCCTTAATCTTCATCAACCCATAATATTTTGTCCTCCTTGTAAATTTACTTAAGAAATCTCTATAAAAAATAGAATTGGAATTCTATCACTAACAAATCACAATACCAAGGATGTTTTGGTCTAGTAGTTAAAATTGAGATGCTGTGAATAATAGGTCACAGGTTCAAATTCCTCTCTCCTTCTTTGTACTGCCTTCGTGGCTCATATAGATAAAAAAACTGACAAATCACAATACTAATTTCATTCTAGACTCGTGGGCTATTGAACATAAATACATACTATAGAGTTGTATGGGTGATATGAACAAAAATAATTGGTATGTATCATTTAATATGATGGTGTGCTGAACAATTGAACATGATATATTCCAAGGCAAAACCTATGAAATTACTCCTTTATCAAAGACACATTTTGGGCTATGGATATTACTAGTATACCTTTACCACCCGAGTTAAGTAAAATCACATTGTAGTTTCGTTTGCCCTCGTTGTAGCAAATCAATAAATTTGTAAAGGCAAAAAGTTTTCACCAAAATGAAAATTTGGGGGTAACCATTATTAAAGCTATTATGGAGGTAAACTATTATTTAGAAGTAAAAGGAAGGTTATAGATATTTCACACAAAATGGAGATTATAAGTTTTCCTATAATATTTAAAAAAAGGAAAATGATATACATAGCCCTAATAAGGTGTTTAAAATGGAAATAAAATATTGAATCAAGCATTTATTACCTCAGTTGATGTGAAAATGTATCTTGAATTCTTAAACTGTTTTCATTTAAAGAAATGTACTTAATGCTTTATTTCCATTTTAAGCACCTTATACATAGCACTAAGGGTTATGTATATCATTTTTCTTTTTTTAAACATTACCCAAAAAAAAAAAATCAATCTCATGTTATTTATGGTTGTTAACTTCAAAGTAGTCCAAATTGTTGATAATATACTTTATTATGAGATTATATATTGTTGTATCCAATGAAAAAATGACTTTTTTTAATTTATTTATTAGGAATACCTTAGCTTGGTTTGTTATAGAAAAGTAATGCAATCCATACTAATATATTAAAAAAGTGTCCTCGACAAGGAGCTTTGTCACATGACGCTATTTCTTAAAGTGCTAACTTCATGTAATCCACATACAATAAAAAAAATAGAAAATGCATAGTATATGTTTTGATACCATGACTTCAAGCTTGTACGTCTTAATCACTAAATCAATTAATGTTTGATGTTATAATCTCAAAGTAAAATACTATTGAATGAAAATTATGATAATCCGAAATAAAGCCCGGTCCTAAAATCTAGTGCATCTTACACCCTTAAAAAGTTGGAAGTTGAGCACTGTTTCTTTCTACAGTGTTCTGAGTCACAAACACCCGCAATTCACTGTTCATAAGCACCAACCAATCTGAGCCATCTATTGTTCCTTCACTTTCAACCTCCCGATTATTCTCCTCCTCTCTTGTGTCCTCTCCGAACCCTTCTTTCTCTGTCTTTGGTTTTTCCTCCACACAACCGCCAACATCAATTTCTCTCTCCTCTTTCTCTTCGTCTTTGAATTTCTTTATTCAATTTCTAGGGTTTCATCTGGTAAGAATTTTACCTTCTCTCTCAAGAAGACTTCAATTTCACCGACAATCGCAGATGCCTGGGGTTTTGTTTTGGCAGGCCATGAAGGAAGCAATTCTCTACTAGGATGTAATTGGGCTTTGAAGAAACCTCACATAATTCTCATGGATTTCATAAATCGAAACTCGAATTTCCGAAAAATCGAAGGTGTGTTTACGAGTAATTCTTCATACAAGCTTTAAGATTGAACACTTGTATTTTTCACACTAATTTGAGTGAGAAATCAGAATTTAGAAATTTAGCTTGAAAGGTTATGGAGTCCAACGACATTTTCATCTAATGTAATCTCTTTATCTCTTTATTTATATTCTCTTTGTTATTGTTACCGATTAAATTTCCCCAAATTTTTTGTAGTAAGATTATAAAGTTCTGATCTTTGATATACCCCGACTGATTTCTGAAAATGGGGTATTTTTGATGCAGTTGATGAGTCACTGAAGCAGACTTTTCAGGTCAGTTGAGCTTATTCTACTATATTTTCAGATTTTTTTTAGTAATTTTGGGTATTTTAAATTATTCTGATCTGATTTGGTGTAAATCTCTTGTAATTCTGTGATTTAATGCTATTTTGGAAATAATTGTTGCTTGTTTGGTTGAATTGGTCTGATGAAATTGGTTAAAAAGTCACCAATTTTGACTTTTCCTCATCTTTACATAGATAATTGAATGTCATAGTAGCTAGATGGGTGGAAAGCTTTAGTAACTGTAATCCCCCATATTTTTAAGATATTTAATTAAATAGTTTTAATCATTTTTAATTATTAAAGCTATTTAATTTCGGTATTTAAGAGCAGAAGGGTATTTTGGTCATTTTACCAAAATAGTATTTGAGTATTTCCACAAAGAAGTATTTTAGTATTTTCAAGGAAGTATTTTATTAATATTAGTAGGAAGATTATTTTGGAAATTTATCATCAAATGTATTTTGGCAATTTGATGAGTAAGGGCATTTTGGTCTTTTACCAAAATTGACTACTACTATAAAAAGGAAACCCTAAGTTTTCCATCCTTTTACTAGCCACTTTCTTCAAAGAAAAGGAGTAAGGAGTTTCCTTTTCTCTCTCAAACTCTAGTTTTCCTCAAGTAAGTTTTCTTCAAGTAATTTCTTCAATAATTCTAGCTTCTAATCTAGTTTTGTTTTTGAAATTTATAGGAAGATCTTGCAATTATCAAAGGGAAGCAAAGAGGTAATCTTTTTCTGAAATTTTGGGGTTTTTCTTCCTTATTTTCTCTCTCCTCTTTGTTCACGATTTCCGGCCACCCAAGGGTGGTTCGCCGGCGAGATCGACAGGTCCGACGAGACCATTGTCGGGACAGCAGTGGTGGCAGCCGACTGGGCACGGGCGCCGCCTGCCACTGCCGCGCAGCTGGTGGTGGTGGTGGTGCTCGTGGTGGCGCCAGTGGTTGTGGTTTTTCAGATTTGTGGTTTTTGAACCACTTGTAAAAAAAAAAAAAAAAAATTGTTATTATTATTTTAATAATTTACAGCAGTAATTTATTAGGAAAATAGTAGTTTTTATAAAGTTTTAAGTGTTAGTTTGTAGTGGGTTTTGCCTACTAGTAAAGGTTTTCAAGTTATGACTTTAAAATAGTTTTTAAAGCCTTTTTAAGGAAAAAAATCAGCTTTCTTATTATTTTTAAAATGCTGATTTTTATTTATTAGTAGTCTTTGAATTGTTGTTGGAAAGTACTAATTGATAGTACTTTATTGTTGGTAGGTTTCAAGAATAATTAAAGTCAGTCAAACTGTTGACTGTTGTTTTTTGTGTAATCAAGGTACATACACTTTGACCTTGACTTTAGTAGTTTCAAAGTTATTTAATTTATTGAGCATGAGGAGTAAGGAGAGGCTTATGCCTTGGAATTGTTTGAGTATATGTTGAGAACTTAGAAAGGAGATTAGGAATGGAACTTTTGAGTTATTCCTATATTTGAAAAGCATGTGATTGATGATTGTTGCTTTTGAGCATGATTAAAGTTATTAAAGTTACTCTTGAAGTTATGGCTTGCCTATGAATATTTTATTGAGCATGGTCTCATTAGAAAGTTTATATATTTTATTGAGCATGGTCTCATTTGAGGTTATATATTGTATTGAGCATGGTCTCAATAGAAGTTTATATATTTTATTGAGCATGGTCTCATTAGAAAGTTTATATATTTTATTGAGCATGGTCTCATTAGAAGTTTTATATATTATTGAGCAAGGTCTCATGAGAAGTTATATTTTGTTGAGCAATGTCTCACAAGTTTCAAGTTATTGAGCAAGGTCTCACAAGTTAAAGTTATTGAGCAAGGACTCACAAGTAGTTTAATCATTGAGCAAGGACTCAATTGATTGGATCATGGATCCTTAAGAAAGTAAGAAAAAGGACTCATGGAGTCATTAAAGTAATAAGATGAGCAAGGTCTCAAAGAATTTAGAATTGAGTTAATATGTTGGTGTTTGTTGCATTCACTTGTTAAAGAAAGATAAGAAATTAATTTATTTGCTAGATGTATTATTGTGATGTGTCTCACATAATGGGCTTTGGCAATAAAACTCTTGGGATGGATCCCCCATGAGTATTGAACATAAGGGGGGAGTTAGTGTGAAACTATACTCCTGCATATAGCTTAGCATGACGATGTTAATGCTTTTATTTTATCAAGCAAGTTTATGGAATTCCAATTATCAAGATCTTTGAGTGGACTAGGTGTCACTCGTATTCTTTATCTCTGAGATGTTGAGTCTAGAGGCTCACTCTCACCCTCGTTCATTACTAACAAGCTTAAATTCTCGAGTCAAGTTATTTAAAGTTCATGGAACTTTAGTAAGAGGTGTGGGATCTCTTACACAAGAAATAGTAGCCCGTATGACTCCAAGAGGAGGACGGTGCCCGTTCATTGCCAAATAATAATAAAAGAAAGTATTTAGTAAGTTCAGTTATATGCTTGTTGCATGTAGAGTCATAAGAAGAGCAAGCCGAAGTGATTGAGGATTGCATGCATTATTATTCGCATTAGTTGTTGTGTTATGTACTCAGCGTTGCTGATGTATGTGTTCTTGTTTTCTTTTGGTTGTTGTTTTTCCTCAACAACCCTGTGATGATCCATTTGGTGAGCAGAGTTTAGAGAAGAAGTTGCAGGTACAAGTTCTTGATGTGCATGGAAATCATAAGCATCCGGAGGGGGTTTTAGTACACGAGTACTTTCTTATTTAAGTTATCTTGAATATATTTGACTTTACTTGACAATGGGGTCAAGGTTTGACTTTTGAAGATGGGACTAGTATGGGATAGTCTCGGAGTTTGTAATTCATTTACATACTTTCTTATTTCTATTGTATTAAAGTATTTTCAGTTTATTTTAAAAGACTTCCGCTGTATTATCTGATTAGCCTTACGTATTATCATGCGTGGCATAACAACTCCCGCAATTTCTCCTAGTTTATAAAAGGAGGAGTCGTGGGGGTGTTACAAAGTGGTTACCAGAGCTCCAAGGTTTATATTACCTTATTTTACAAAAGTTTTCGAACTTAAAAGTATTTCAAAGTCGAATTGCAAAAAGGGAAGGGAATTGCATATGCATATGTACATTGCGTCGCATTAGTCACTAAGTCTTTATGTGTCTTAGATTAGTAAGTGCTCTTAGTTCTAGTAGCACTTTTAATGTGTTTTATGTGACTAAGTGTTTGATTGCAACGTGATTGGTATTTTCTACTTGCATGGAGTCCAGTTTGGACTTAAAGGTGTAGTATGACTACGAAAAGTGCTAGTTTTGCTTTAATCTACTACTCTAGTAAGAGAGTTAGTATAAAAGTTCCTTAGAAAGGAGATTGTGAATTAAATGTCAGCGTGGCATTTGCTTAGTATTTTTGACCTATATTGAGGGTCAATAAGCGATTTTTGAGTCAAATTTTTTTTCTTTGGCAGATCAATGGCCGATAGAAAGCTAGAATTGATGCTCAACTGAGGAATTAGTCCGAGTGACTACGAATTTAGCTAGAAGAGGTCCTTCAAGAAGAAAGTATGTTGATTGGTTTAAGAGGGTTAGTGATAGTAAACCGCCTTCTTATGATGGGAAGGGTGATCCTGTTAAGCTTGAGAACTGGGTTAGGGATTTCGAGAAGCTATTCGATGCTATCCAATGTCCAGATAATAGGAAAGTAGCTATAGCTGCATATTACCTTAAGGAGGAAGCTGACTTTTGGTGGTCGCAGCATAAGGAGACGTTAATGGCAAGGCCTGACTTTGATTGGAAGGCTTTCGGAGTAGCTATGAAGGAGAAATTTTATCCCAATTTCTTGAGGAGGCAAAAGGCCACTGAGTTTATGAAGTTGAAAGCAAGGTGACATGACTGTGGAGCAGTACTATGAGAAGTTTGTAGGATTGATGAAGTTTGCTCCAGAGTTAGTACCTACTGAGGAAAGAAAGGCAATTAGGTTCGAGACTGGACTTAGTCTTGAGGTGAAGCTTGGGCTAGGAGGTTCAACTTTCAGGACCTTAGAGGAAGTGTATGATAGAGCTGCTCATTTAGGTTCCTATTTGAAACAAGCTGGAGTTGAGAGCTCAAACAACAAGAGGAAGGAGAATCCTAGTCAGAATTTTCAGAGGAACGACAAGAAGTTCAAGCCTCAAAATAACTTTCACCAAGGAGGACAATCTAGTGGCCAAAGGAATGGAGGCCAGTACCAACCACAGAAGGGTGGAAATGGTTCTAATAAGGGAAAGAAAGGAGACGAACGCGTGTATTTCTGCAAGAGGTGCCCATATAATCATCCTGGAAAGGATTGTGAAGGCAAGCTGGTGGAGTGTAACTATTGCCACAAATTGGGTCACCGAGAGTATGAGTGCTTCTCCAAGAACCCTGAGTTGAAGAATGACAAGGGCAAGAGCGGAAACCAATTTGGTCAGGGTAATCGAAACCATTCAGGAGGCAACAACTATCAAGGTGGGAACAGGCAAAATGGGGAACAACAAGACCGTTTTAGTGGAGCTGGTCCTAGTGTGCCCGCAGTGGCAAGGTTGAATGTCATAAGTGCTAGGGAAGCTGAGACGTCCAAGGACGTAGTTATGGGTAATGTTTCTATTAATTCCACTTTTGTTAAAGCTTTATTTGATTCAGGAGCCGAACGTTCATTTGTTTCAAAGTTAGTTGTTTCAAAATATGGCTTAGGAAACCCTAGGAATGTTGAAATTCCTATTATGTTACCATCTGGGGAAGTAGTAACTTGCTCAAGAGTATATGAAAACGTCCTTGTGAGAATTGGGGATGTAGACTTTGAAACCAACCTCATAGAATTTCCATTGGAAGACTTGGAGATCATTTTAGGAATGGATTGGCTTAAGGAGTATAAAGCCGAGATTCTTTGTGGAGAACAAAAAGTGAGATTGAGGAATAAGAATGGGAAAAAGGTGACTTTCAAGATTAAACCACAAGAGGGTAGGATTAAGATCATTTCAGCCTTAAGTTTGGTAAAGCAAGTGCAGAAGGGAGCTTCGTTATTCTTGTGTAATGTGCAGAGGTTGGAAGAAGAGAAGCTTAAGTTAGAGCATGTGAAAGTGGTGAATGAGTTTCCAGACGTATTTCCGGAAGATATACCGGGAATGCCACCTCAGAGGGAGTTAGAATTCACCATAGATTTAGTTCCTGGAACTGCCCCTATATCAAAAGCACCCTATAGAATGGCTCCAGCAGAGATGAAGGAGCTCAATAAGCAACTAGAGGAATTACTCGAGAAAGGGTACATTAGACCTAGTTATTCCCCATGGGGAGCGCCTGTTTTATTTGTAAAGAAGAAGGATGGAAGCTTGAGGCTATGTATTGATTATAGAGATCTCAATAAGGTGACTATTAAGAATAAGTATCCGTTACCGAGGAGTGTGAGAAAGCCTTTAAGAAGCTTAAGGAGTTGTTGACTACAGCTCCAATTTTGACGTTACCAGAGGAGAATGCCGAGTTGGAGGTATATAGTGACGCTTCGAAAAATGGTTTAGGGTGTGTGTTGATGCAAAATCGAAAGGTTATAGCCTACGCTTCTAGGCAATTGAAACCGTACGAAGTGAATTACCCAACCCATGATCTAGAATTAGCCGCAATAGTGTTTGCTTTGAAGATTTGGCGACACTACTTATATGGAGTGAAGGTGAGATTGTATACAGATCACAAGAGTCTGAAGTATTTGTATACTCAAAAGGATTTGAATATGAGACAGAGAAGATGGTTAGAGTTGGTGAATGACTATGACATTGAGATCTTATACCATGAAGGAAAGGCAAACGTCGTTGCCGACGCGTTAAGTCGTAAGTCTAGCCATAGTTTAAGTACTTTGGTACTTCCAGAGAAGTTGTGTGACGAGTTTAGGAAGCTCAACATTGAAGTTGTTGGGAGTAGTGGAGTGGAAGCATGCTTAAATGCCATTTCAATCCAGTCAGAATTGAATGAAGAAATTTTAAAGGCTCAAGAAGGGAATGAGGAAATGGAGAAGATAAAGAAGCTGATCGAGGAGAAAAAGACAAAGGAGTTTAGTATCCATGATGATGGAAGTGTCCGATTCAATGGAAGATGGTGCATACCGTCAAGTTGCACCGAGTTGAAAGAAAAAGTGATGAAAGAAGGGCACAACACGACTTATTCTATCCACCCTGGAGGGGATAAATTATATAAGGACTTGAAGCTAATGTTCTGGTGGAACAATATGAAAAGAGAAGTAGCTGAATTTGTTGCTAGGTGTTTGACTTGTCAGAAGGTGAAGAGCGAACACAAGAGACCTCAAGGGACGATTCAACCGTTACCAGTGCCTGAGTGGAAATGGGATGACATAGCAATGGATTTCGTTGTAGGTCTTCCTAAGACAGCGAAAGGATTCACCAAAGTGTGGGTGATGTAGATAGACTAACTAAGGTAGCAAAATTTGTTCCAATGAAGGACAATTGGTCGATGGAACAGTGTGGTAAAGTATATGTGGACCAAGTGGTGAGGCATCATGGAGTTCCTTCCACTATTGTGTCTGATAGAGATTCAAGATTCTTATCTCATTTTTGGGAGGCATTACAGAAAGCTTTTGGGACCGATGTGCTTAAGAGTACAGCTTTTCATCCAGCAACTGATGGTCAATCGGAAAGAACCATTCAGACTCTCGAGGATATGTTGAGGGCGTGTGCCTTAGATTACCCTAAGACTTGGGATGAGATGTTGGCTTTAATAGAATTCTCATACACAATAGCTACCATTCTAGCATTAAGATGGCTCCTTTTGAAGCTTTATACGGTCGAAAATGTCGCAGTCCATTGTGCTGGAACGATATTAGCGAGACGGTTACTTTGGGACCGCAAATGATTGAAGATACCGTAAATCAAGTAGATATATTCGTGAGAAGATGAGGGCGGCCCAGGATCGTCAAAAGGCCTATGCAGATCAGAATAGAAGAGATAGCGAATATCAAGTAGGCGAGAAAGTCTTACTAAGGTGTCACCTATGAAAGGGGTGATGCGTTTTGGGCAAAAAGGAAAGCTTAGCCCGAAGTTTATAGGTCCGTATGACATTATTGAAAGAATTGGAAGATTGGCTTATCGTTTAGATTTGCCAAATAACTTGGGAAAGGTGCATAATGTGTTCCATGTATCCCAACTAAAGAGATATGTGCCCGATAAGTCTCACGTATTAGATCCCGAGATTATAGAAGTGGATGAGACGCTTTCTTTTGAAGAGAGACCAGTAAAGATCTTGGACTCTAAGGTGAGGAGTACAAGAAATAAAGATATAAAGATACTCAAGGTTTTGTGGTCTAACCAGCGTACCGAAGAGGCTACCTGGGAGGCTGAAGACGAGATGAGAAAGAAGTATCCTGAGCTCTTCGACTAGGTGAGTTGAGTTCCGGGACGTAACTCCTTTAAGGGGGGTAGAGTGCGTGCGCGCATTTTGCTAGAAATTAGTAAGAATTTGTTGCATTTGTGCACTATTTTTAGAGTTTTCAAGGAAAATTTTCAAGCAAAGTAAGACATTTCATAGTTTGAAATTCAAGGCAAAAGTTTTATTCAGTAGCGTATTATTTGGCTACTTGTTTTATTCAGTAGCGTATAATTTGGCTACTTGTTTTATTCAGTAGCGTATTATTTGGCTACTTGTTTTAACTTTAGTAGCGTATTAATTGGCTACTTCTTAAAGAAAGAACTATTTATGGCGTAATGCTATAAATTTCAAAGTTGAAAGTTTAGAAGAAGAGGAGGTTTTGTTTAAGTTTCGGGACGAAACTTCTTTTAAGGGGGGTAGACTGTAATCCCCCATATTTTTAAGATATTTAATTAAATAGTTTTAATCATTTTTAATTATTAAAGCTATTTAATTTCGTATTTAAGAGCAGAAGGGTATTTTGGTCATTTTACCAAAATAGTATTTGAGTATTTCCACAAAGAAGTATTTTAGTATTTTCAAGAAGTATTTTATTAATATTAGTAGGAAGATTATTTTGGAAATTTATCATCAAATGTATTTTGGCAATTTGATGAGTAAGGGCATTTTGGTCTTTTACCAAAATTGACTACACTATAAAAGGGAAACCTAAGTTTTCCATCCTTTTTACTAGCCACCTTTCTTCAAAAAAGGAGTAAGGAGTTTTTTCTCTCTCAAACTCTTGTTTTCCTCAAGTAAGTTTTCTTCAAGTAATTCTCTTCAATAATTCTAGCTTCTAATCTAGTTTTGTTTTTGAAATTTATAGGAAGATCTTGCAATTATCAAAGGGAAGCAAAGAGGTAAATTTTTTCTGAAATTTTGGGGTTTTTCTTCCTTATTTTCTCTCTCCTCTTTGTTCACGATTTCCGGCCACCACAAGGGTGGTTCGCCGGCGAGATCGACAGGTCCGACGAGACCATTGTCGGAAGCAGTGGTGGCAGCCGACTGGGCACGGCGCCGCCTGCCACTGCCGCTGGTGGTGGTGGTGGTGGTGCTCATGGTGGTGGCCGGTGGTTGTGGTATTTAGATCCGTGGTTTTGAACCACTTGTAAAAAAAAAAAAAAAAAATTGTTATTATTATTTTAATAATTTACAGCAGTAATTTATTAGAAAATAGTATTTTTATAAGGTTTTAAGTATTAGTTTGTAGTGGGTTTTGCCTACTAGTAAAGGTTTTCAAGTTATGACTTTAAAATAGTTTTTAAAGCTTTTTTTTAAGGAAAAATCAGCTTTATTATTATATTGAAAATGCTGATTTTATTTATTAGTAGCTTTGAATTGTTGTTGGAAAGTACTAATTGATAGTACTTTATTGTTGGTAGGTTTCAAGAATAATTAAAGTCAGTCAAACTTTTGACTGTTGATTTTTTTGTAATCAAGGTACATACACTTTGACCTTGACTTTAGTAGTTTCAAAGGTTATTTAATTTTATTGAGCATGAGGAGTAAGGAGAGGCTTATGCCTTGAAATTGTTTGAGTATATGTTGAGAACTTAGAAAGGAGATTAGGAATGGAACTTTTGAGTTATTCCTATATTTGAAAAGCATGTGATTGATGATTTTGCTTTTGAGCATGATTAAAGTTATTAAAGTTACTCTTGAAGTTATGGCTTGCCTATGAATATTTTATTGAGCATGGTCTCATTGAGTTATATATTTTATTGAGCATGGTCTCATTTGAGGTTATATATTTTTGAGCATGGTCTCATTAGAAGTTTATATATTTATTGAGCATGGTCTCATTAGAAGTTTATATATTTTATTGAGCATGGTCTCATTAGAAGTTCTATATATATTATTGAGCAAGGTCTCATGAGAAGTTATATTTTGTTGAGCAAGGTCTCACAAGTTTCAAGTTATTGAGCAAGGTCTCACAAGTTAAAGTTATTGAGCAAGGTCTCACAAGTAGTTTAATCATTGAGCAAGGACTCAATTGATTGGATCATGGATCCTTAAGAAAGTAAGAAAAAGGACTCATGGAGTCATTAAAGTAATAAGATGAGCAAGGTCTCAAAGAATTTAGAATTGAGTTAATTGTGGTGTTTGTTGCATTCACTTGTTAAAGAAAGATAAGAAATTAATTTATTTGCTAGATGTATTATTGTGAATGTGTCTCACATAATGGGCTTTGGCAATAAAACTCTTGGGATGGATCCCCCATGAGTATTGAACATAAGGGGGGAGTTAGTGTGAAACTATACTCCTGCATATAGCTTAGCATGACGATGTTAATGCTTTTATTTTATCAAGCAAGTTTATGGAATTCCAATTATCAAGATCTTTGAGTGGACTAGGTGTCACTCGTATTCTTTATCTCTGAGATGTTGAGTCTAGAGGCTCACTCTCACCCTCGTTCATTACTAACAAGCTTAAATTTCTCGAGTCAAGTTATTTAAAGTTCATGGAACTTTAGTAAGAGGTGTGGGATCTCTTACACAAGAAATAGTAGCCCGTATGACTCCAAGAGGAGGACGGTGCCCGTTCATTGCCAAATAATAATAAAAGAAAGTATTTAGTAAGTTCAGTTATATGCTTGTTGCATGTAGAGTCATAAGAAGAGCAAGCCGAAGTGATTGAGGATTGCATGCATTATTATTCGCATTAGTTTGTTGTGTTATGTACTCAGCGTTGCTGATGTATGTGTTTCTTGTTTTCTTTTGGTTGTTGTTTTTCCTCAACAACCCTGTGATGATCCATTTGGTGAGCAGAGTTTGAGAAGAAGTTGCAGGTACAAGTTCTTGATGTGCATGGAAATCATAAGCATCCGGAGGGAGTTTTAGTACACGAGTACTTCTTATTTAAGTTATCTTGAATTATATTTGACTTTACTTGACCAATGGGGTCAAGGTTTGACTTTTGAAGATGGGACTAGTATGGGATAGTCTCGGAGTTTGTAATTCATTTACATACTTTCTTATTTCTATTGTATTAAAGTATTTTCAGTTTATTTTAAAAGACTTCCGCTGTATTATCTGATTAGCCTTACGTATTATCATGCGTGGCATAACAACTCCCGCAATTTCTCCTAGTTTATAAAAGGAGGAGTCGTGGGGGTGTTACAGTAACAATCACATCATTGTAATTGGAATTTCTGGTACACCGACACTGTTTAATGGCTCTTCGGTCTGAAAGCTTTGATCTGGTAAACTATAATCAATATGTGGGTGGTTGAAGAATTATCCAAACTTCTGCATGATCTTCATAGTTTGCGGCACGAGATGCAAATTCCTAACTTTGTTGATGGATATGGTGATTGGTGATGGTTGTATTCTGTTTGCTGTTGAAATTTTGGAGGATTCTTGACCCGATAATATCAAGTTGACTGAATTTTGCTGCAGCTCCAATTTGTGATTGTTATTACATGGATTTAGAGTTGATGGTGATCATGGTTCTGTTTCTTGTGCTTGTTATGTGAAAGATTGCAGTGTTTATATTTTTCGGAGCTCTAAGACTAGGATTGCTTTTACTTAGCTGCCCTTTCTTTCTATCGTGTATTTCAGAATATGCATCAGGGGTACCCAACTGAGACTCTTACTCAGTTTCTTAGAGCTAGGGAATGGAATGTTGACAAGGCACACAAAATGGTAAATGATATTGATCTCAGTTGATACTCTGTTACATACGGTGTAAAGTTTCTTTGTGGACTACACTAATTTGAAGTTTTTTTGACATGTTAAATTTCTGCAGTTGGTTGACGCTTTGAATTGGAGGGTACAAAATGAGATTGACAATAAATTAACAGTAAGTGGAAGCTTATGATTTTCGCTCTAGCTACTGCCCATGAGACATGTCATACAACTCATGGGTAATGATGAATATCATCACTCTTTGCATTTTGATGGATAGCATTTTCGGTTATTGTTTGGAGATTGATTTGAATTTACAATTTGTGCCTGATTTTTTTTTGCTGTTCTAGATGCTACTAAATATGATATACTTCTTGATGCTTGATCTTAAAAAGTGGTAGGTACGTTATCTAAAAAAGCAAGTTAAAAGTGTCTTTGTTAGATGTCTATCTGTATTCAATCACACTCTAGGCATTTCGGGGGGCTCTTCTTTTTCAAATCAAAAACCCATTAAAATTCTCAGCCGACCAACAAAAACCACAATCTCAATTTTTTATTCTATTATTTCTTTCTTTTTCTGGGTTTTTTTTAGATTACATTTCTTTTTTGTGGATATACCTTTGCTCTTTGCCTACGCAATCTTCTTACAATTATTTCTTAAACAAGAAAACCCAGTTTCATAATCTAGAGAAAAAAGAGTCAAACTTTAAAACCCAACAAGATTTTTGCTGGAATCAAATCTGCAAGAATACAGATTGTGTTTATATTGGTATGTTCATTCTAATTCTAATTTTTTTTTGTTAAAAATGGGTTCTTTTCTTTTTGGGTTTTTGTGATGTAGTATTGAATTAATGAAACAGTGCAATTTTCTTTTTTGGTGACCATTTTACTGAAATACTATTTCTGTAAGATTAATTTATTGTAATAATTTTCCCATTTCTCAATTTTTTTTCCAATAATTAATCCCTTGATATTTATATGTAGGAAATAATTGTTGTTCTGGTGAGATTTCAATCTGTTTCCCCATCAATTTGACTGATTGGGGAAGGCAAAAATGTCTGGTTATGCTGGTGTTGTTGTTTCTGACCCTTTACTTCATAGTCAGTTTACTCGGGTTGAACTTCGAAGCCTGAAATCCAAAGTAAATTCCTTTAAACCCTATTTTTTTTTAGGATTTTTTTGAAATTGCTGGGATTTTTATGATATTTTGTTATGTTCTTGATTTGGGTGTTCTTTGTTTGATTATTGTGTTTGTTAGTATACTTCGGTGAAGAGTCATAGTGGTAAAGTCACCATTGGAGATTTGCCTTCAATGATGGCAAAGTTGAAAGCTTTTAGTCAGTCATTTAAAGAGGATGATATTAAGGGGATTTTGACTGAGTCTGCTTCTGATATGGATCAAGAGATCGAGTTTGAGGACTTTTTGAAGGTAAACCGCGTAATTTGTGATTTTCGATTTCTTAATTTATCCACATTGTATGATTGTGTATTAATCTTGACTCGTGTGGCCGAATTTAACTGATAGAGATTAAGGCGTTGGCATCGCCGTTGTTGGTGTTGTTGTATGATTATGAGTTAATGCATTAAGAATTTTGTAGCTGGAAATGATAATGTTTAATCATCAGAAATCCTGAGAGTTACAGTTGTGGAGAGGTTACATTTTGATTATTTATGAAGTTGGAGGTTGAAATGTAGTAGAATATATAAACATGAGTAACATGTAGGTTAATTTATTGGCATTGGCAGGTTCATCTAAGCTTTCAAGCTAGAGCGTCAGCTCAGCTCGGTGGTTCAAAGGATTCGTCAGCCTTTCTCAAGGCCTCAACGACTACCCTTCTTCATACAATTAGTCAATCCGAGAAGGGATGTTATGTTCATCACATTAATACTTATCTTGGAGATGACCCTTTCCTGATGCAGTTTCTTCCTATTGATCCTAATAATGATTATCTTTTCAATCTTGCAAAGAGATGGAGTTCTTCTCTGGTAATTCCTTCAATGAGGTTAATTCAAAAGATCGTTTTTCTTTTCGTTGCAGATGTCTCGTGTTTGTATGAGATGATGACGTATCTTGTATGGTTAATGCAGTAAGCTTATAAATGTTGCTGTTCCTGGCACAATAGATGAAAGAGCAATAAACACCAAAAGGGTACTTAATCCATGGGAGAGAAATGAGAATCATACTCTGTGTCTTAACTCTGCGAAAGCCATTGCATGCACTGTGGTTAACATTGGACCCCATGACTTGGTTGAAGGCAGGGTAAGTAGAACTTAACCACGTAGGAATTATTTTTAAACTAACGAAACCGTATCTCTAATGATGAAGATTTTCCTTCCCTTTGCAGCCACATTTGGTGCTTGGCTTAATATCTCAAATTATCAAGGTACATGTTTTTCCATCATACCTAGGATTGAAGGTAGGAGCTCTTCTTTTTCAATTTCTCTTTCTTATATTTAATTTGTTGCTTAGCTAGCATTTTTTGTGGTGCTTATTTTCATTAATTGAATTCATTTTTGAAAGTTTTCCCTAAGCTCTTTGCATGCAGTACACAAGAAGTTTCTTATGTCAAGCATCTTTGCGTTCAAACCTTTTAAAAGTGGAAAGTTCTCCACTATTCATTTTAATGGTGCTTTGGGGGAGAAACCTTGAAATTTTTTATTCATAAGGAATTGGTGAATCTCATCCCTCGATCTGTAGGCTAATCTGAGTTGCAAGATCTGTCTTTGTCTCCTCTTCTTTGTATATCTATCTTCCCTTTCCTCTTTCCCATTCTTGTCTTCCTTGCCTTTTCTATTTATGACAATTTTTCATTTTGACTGTTGTTTGGCTATGTTCACAAGCGATTTGCAGTGTAATTTCTGTTCGTTCTTCTAAATTTCGTTTTATTTTTCTCTGGATATTTTTTCTAGGAGCAAGTTGAGTAGTCCCCTTTCGTTTCTCTAATAGGCAAGGTTAGCTTATTATAATTGTTTCAACATCATAAGTTTTTTTAAACATGAAACCTAATAAATTGACAAGAAAAATGTTTTTGATCTAATTAGGTCTAAGCAGCATCAAGTCTTTAGATCTTGCACAAATGTAGAAAAATTCTAACTAGGTCTAAGCAGCATCAGGTCTTTGCAATATTGTTTTTAATCTTCTCTTGAAGCAACTGCTTGATGCCCATAACATGTACCTCTTTTTCTAATGACAACATGAACCCGTTTTACAACTTTGTGATATATTTTTGTGATATATAGAATTTGTATAACCATAATAACCAAGCTTATAAAATATTACAACCTCTTCGAAGGATTTTAGATATATCAGCCCATTGAATGAGAACCTTTCTTTTCCTTGAGAACTTTCTGCAATGACCTGAATTCAAAAGAACCTCAGTTAGACCGAAAGAGAAAGAAAGCTTCAAGGAAGGAAGAAAAGGCTACAAACAATGCACTCGAGAGTTGAGAGTGCTAACTCTTAACTCAACTTCTCCCTAAATGGGTGAGTCTTTGTGCTTATGCTGAAAGCCCCGTTGTTTTAAAGCACTTTTTTTTTTGTTAATAGCTTATAGCTTTACATGCTGAATTCTTCTAAGAAGGTTTCAGTGGGAAAATTTTGTGTTATATGGAGGCCTCGTCATATATTTTGATTGGTATAAATGTATGATTAGAATAGGATACCTTTATTCTATTTGGAGTAAGTGAAGACTTATGTTGATTTATTCCAATTATCCACTCATGAAATCAACAAATTACAAATGAGATCAATGAACAACCTATTGTCATTCAAACCTTATGCTGAATTACTCCAATTATTCACTCAAATATTAACATTTCACTAAAGAGATAGGTGGTAATGAACAATCTTTCTTTAGGTCTGATGTTCAGCACTTTACAGAGGCGTTTGCTTTCATCTTTGCATTCGTTTGTTTGCTTATTGACAAGGGCAGAAAAGAATACACCGGATTGCTCAATATTCCCCCTATACCTGCATCATAAGCTTAGAAGGCTTGGAAAATGTTATTTCTTCTTTTTAAAAGTCTCTAATTTGAACTCTTAACATATTTGTCTGTATTGATGCTTTGATCTCAAATAATCTAAATTGTTGAATTTACACAGGATTTGAGAGAAATAGTCATGGTCGCTAGAGTGATCGTCTAGAGGGATGATGTTGAGATTGTCACTGTAAAGGACCCTCTCATCACCATTGAAGTATTCGTTTGAAGGAGGGCGGAGAAAGGAGAGGAACAATACAATGATTGCAGAGTTCTACACATCTCTTTTTTTTCCTATGTAGATCTATGAGAAAATATTAGCTGTGGTTCTATTCTTTTAGTATTGTTTTTGGTAATGTAAGCGTCAAATGGCCTATTCTTCTTTGAATATACATGTTGAGTGTATTTTTACAATGAACTGGTGTATCTAAGATAAATTCTTATTTAGAAAGCAAGTTCAACTTAAATTTTTTACAACGGGCAATTATTTAGAAAGCAAGTTCAGCTTAAATTTTTACAATGAACTGGTGTATCTCAGGTGAATTCAGCTTTTTTTTAAAAGCTAGATACATTGTTTTTAGATTCAATTGTCTCTTTGTTCTTAGTTTGGGTCTTATGTGAGTTGCTCTTTGCTACTTAAATAATTCATGACTAAACTGTTTGAACAAGCACCCATGAATCTTTACATGGAGCTGTTTCATTAGTGATGTTAGTATAGAGTTAAGTGGCTATTGAAAATATCTATATCATTAGGACATGTTAGAATGTTATTATATTCACTGTATGTTGGAGGCAAAGGTACTCATATAACTCGGTTTATAATGGCGTATATAGTTTTTTATATATCCAAAAATAAATAGAAATAAAATATTTGGCCAACGTCAACACCAACCTACTACCCCTAGCTTTTTATGAGAAAGAGGAAGATAGAAGGAAGAGAGGAAGATAGAAGGAAGAGAGGAGTAATGTAGATAAAAAGGTCTAAGAGGTTGAATAAGAGGGAAAAAAAATTGAGAATAGCATGAGATAAAGAAATAGTAAATTTTGAAGTGGAGTTGTTTGACTTTGTATCTAGATAGCTAAAATATATATTTTTTTAATAAAAATACAATAGTTACTAAAATTAGAAAAGCAACTCAACTAAAAGAGTACTTGCATGAACATCCTCATTACATACTTCTATGACAGATTAATGAGTAAAATAGATCCAAATAAATGACACATTCTTTCATAAAGAAGAAGATGGCGGGAATATAACTTGATGTTATCCCCTTTTTAATGACTACAATCCAAAATTGAACATAAGAGTCTTTTTAAATTTGATTCCTTAATGAAAAGCGAATAAACTTAACCCTAATCTATGATGGAAACAAATATAAAATAAAGGTCTTTCTAAAAATTGCAAAACAAAGTGAAGTGGAGAGAAAAATTTACTCCCTCTGTTTTTTTATATGCTACATTATTGTTTTGGGAAATCAACCACTAATTTTGACTGATTATTTTGATTTTTTAAAAAGTGAAAAAATAGTCATGCGTGGTCTTGTTAAATTTGTCTCGATGTGTAGATTCATAATATCAAACTTTTTAAAATAATTTTTACTTAACTAAATTAAAAGATATTAAGAGTTATATAACGTTTTGAAAACCGCGCAAAATAATGCAACAAATAAAAAAAGCACTGATGTAAATGAGAACGAAAGGACACATGCAGGGGACGGAGGGACCAAGTAGGAGGAGATTTTCTAATGTGAAGAGGTAATATAGGAGGGAATTAGTCTTACTCAATACTTTCTCTTTCATTTTAGTCCAATTATATGGACTCACTTAAATCATAATATTTACTTATGAGTGGAAAAGGATATAGGGGAGGGAAGGAGAGAGCGAGAGGATGGAGGGACCAAGTAGAACGAGTATTTCTCATATCAAAAGGGTATACAAGATGGGAATTAATCTTATATATACTTTTTTTTATTTTCATCTTAGTGTAATCATATGGCCTCGTTGGATTCTTACAATTAAAATGGAATGTTCAAATATCAGATTCAGTATTGTCAAAGCATCTTTGTACAATATGTTACTTACGTTTGGCTTGTTTGGTATTCCATTTAAAAATGTTATTTTGTTAAGCTTCAGTATTATATAGAGAGAGATAAAGTTTTTTCAAAATATAATAATTTTCCACCTTGATGTCTAAAGACGATCACTGCAAAATATAGAATAACATGGGGAATATGACCATATGAAAAGAAAAATGTTGGGGGGGGGTATTAGATAAAAAATGAGGTTACCACAAGGAAAAATAATGTGCTTCTCGTAATAAAAACGACAATTCTTATAATACAAGAAACTATAGGCCATTTGACCCGCATTGACGTCAATTTGTTTATTACTAGCCATGCGCGCGCGTAGCGCGCGACCAAACCACTAGTCTATAAAAAAAGAAAGAACGGTGCAACAAAGAAAATAGTATGTTTTGGGGGGAAGAACTAGTTTTTGTCCCGAGTGATATGGCCCGAATTATGTATCAACATGTATTTGAAGGCTTCTAAAGTAGAAATATTATCTTGTCTTTAAATGATTTTTTTCCCTCATAAAAACCAACATGAATATTGTAGTGTAGTTGATTAATGCATTATCATATCAAATGAGAGGTCATGAGTTCGAGTTTTGAAATAGATTGTGTGGGAGAGGGAAGAATAAGTATGAAATTTATATGAAAAACAATAATAAACTCATGAACTTTCACATACTTGAAAATATATTAGGTGTTTAATGATAGAAATTACAATTATTGTATTAGGCGAAAGTTAGGAGATAGGACTTTAATGCAGAGCTGGACTACAAAGTCATCCAGTACACAGGAGACTTATGGGCCTATAGCCCATGAGAATTTTGAGGAATCAGCTAAGTTAAACGTCATTTTCATTTTTGACTTGCATTTTTGTTTTTGATGGGAGACTTGCAATCTTGCATAGTTTGCTTATATGTGCTTTCCCAAATCATTTTTAAAAGCAATGGAAAAATGAATACTACCTATTTCGTGAATTTTTGAAAGTTTGCTGAATATTTTGGGTGTGTATATATGCCTGATGCCTCCCCTCCTACTTCTAAATAGTTTGGCTTACTAATAAAGGCTGAATAGAGACTTAAAGAGTTAGGTCAAGTATGTTTTTCAAAACAAAACATGTGTAATTGTATAGATTGGTCATAGGATAATTATAATCCACATGATAGCACGTTGGACGTACCACTGAAGATGCTACTCCCTTAGTTTCATAAATATAGTTATACTTTTTATTTACACTATTTACATTCATTACTTTAACCATCATTTACGTTTTATACAAAAAAATATATATATATATATATATATTCATATAAGATTTTATTTGATTCATCTCGATCTTTAGTTTTGAAAATATTAACTTCTTATAATTTTTAAAATACTCAAAAGTTTACGTCGACTAAAAAGTGTAACTATCTAAAAAAACGCGGGGAGTAGTCACCATTACCAATGTTATTGCTCCTGGCCCAAGAGTATGCTAATTGCTAGTACTAGCAAGCATTGTGTGTCGACAAAGACAAAAAAAAAATGAAGTATCCCACCCTTTGTGTAAGCATACATTGACACCTAGCAATTCCTATCCCCAATCTAGTTCCCATTGAAGATGCTATTACCCCCCATTACGGCATGACAAGAACAATTTTTCGTACCACTAGAGTCTAGAAGGTTTTATAGCCACCATACACTGATTTAGCACTACATTACAATTTTCCCGTGTGCCAAGCTATGAATGTTATGTCAACATGCACGTACTAAGAGACGAGTTAAGACATGGCAAGTCAATTGTAATGTTATTAAGATACCTAATAGAGGATTCATTCCTTGAATAAAGAGATTGTACAGCCCTAACTTTATACAATACTCAAAGCTAGAAAATAGGAAACTAACTAACCAAAAGGCAAGATTACAGGAAGATTACAACAATATTAGTTACACAAAATATGGGAATATTGACATATTCTATCACACCCCCGCAGTTGAAGCGGGATTAGGGAGGACGCTGAGACTGGACCGGAATTCTTCAAAAAGTGGGCGCGGAAGGCCTTTTGTAAAAATATCAGCGTACTGAAACCGGGAGGGAACATGAAGGACCCGAACAAGGCCTTGGGTAACCTTTTCCCGTACAAAGTGAATGTCCATCTCGATATGTTTTGTGCGCTGATGTTGAACGGGGTTACCAGACAGATAGACGGCACTGACATTGTCACAATATACTAGAGTAGCACGGCGCACGGGACAATGTAATTCCAAGAGAAGGTTGCGAAGCCAGCAGGTTTCGGCAACAACATTTGCTACACCACGGTATTCAGATTCGGCACTGGAGCGAGATAGTGTAGCCTGGCGCTTGGAGGACCAGGAGATGAGATTATCACCAAGAAAGACACAGTAACCCGAAGTAGAGCGACGGGTGTCGGGGCACCCACCCCAATCAGCATCGTGTAGGAGACCAGTCTAGAGGAGGGACTGGAGTAAAGATGAAGACCCAAGAGTAGAGTGCCCTGAACGTATCGGAGAATGCGTTTAAGGGCATGAAAATGTGATTCCCGTGGGTCATGCATGAAGAGACAAATCTGGTTGACAGCATAGGCAAGATCAGGTCTGGTGAAAGTGAGGTACTGGAGAGCACCGGCCAAACTGCGATATAGTGTAGGATCAGCAACAGAAGGGCCAGAGGAGGCGCTGAGTTTGGCCTTAGTATCAACGGGAGTAGCAGAGGGCTTGCAGGAGGACATGTTAGCACGGGCCAGGATTTCCTCGGCGTACTTTCGTTGTGAGAGAAATAAGCCACCTGCATGTTTAGTAACAGCAATGCAAGCAAGAAAATAGCTCAAAGGACCCAGATCAGTCATAGCAAACTCAGCACTGAGATGAGACATAATAGTGGTACGCAGAGTGTCTGAGGAAGCAGTCAAGATGATATCATCCACATATAACAATAAATAAGCAATGTCAGAGCCATGATGATAGATAAAAAGGGAGTGATCAGACTGGCTATGCTGAAACCCAAAAGATGACAGATAGGTGGCAAACCGCTGATACCAAGCTCGAGGAGCTTGTTTGAGGCCGTAGAGAGATTTTCGGAGACGACAGACATAGTCAGGATTAGTGCGATCCCGAAAACCAGGCGGTTGGTGCATGTAAACTGTTTCCTGAAGGTGGCCATGAAGGAAAGCATTTTTAACATCAAGCTGGCGAATAGACCATGACTTACTGAGAGCCAGTGAAAGAACAGTGCGGATAGTAGCTGGTTTGACCACGGGGCTGAAAGTCTCCTCGCAATCAATGCCAACTTGCTGAGACCTGCCATTAGCAACAAGACGAGCTTTGTGCCGCTCAAGAGAACCATCAGATCGAAACTTATGTTTAAAAAGCCACATGCAGCGAACAATATTAACATCAGGGGGGCGGGGAACAAGCTCCCATGTCTCATTTTTAATTAAAGCATTAAACTCATCAGTCATGGCAACTTTCCAATTAGGGTCATGGAGAGCAAGAAGGGGAGATTTAGGGAGAGGAGAGAGAGGAGGGGATGTAGTAGTGGCCGAGAGGTTGAGAGGCCGTTTTATTTTGAAAATGCCATTGCTAGCACGTGTGCGGGCATGAGATACGGGAGGAGGAGGGGGTGGAGGAGGTGGAGGAGGGGAGGGTGTGGACTGGCGAGGCGGAGAGAGGGGGGATGGGGGCGCGCGGGGCACGCTGGGCGACATATGGGAGGAGGTGGGAGGGGAGGGAGGTTGGACGAGAGAGGGGGATATGGTAGAGGAGGGAGATGAGGGAGTAGGAGAGAGGGTTTGGGCCGTAGGGGAAGAGGGAGGTGGGTTGGGTGGGGGAGACGGGGCGGGATTATCTGGGCCGTGAGGTGGGGGGCGAGGGATAGGGGATGTGGGCTGAGGGATAGGGGATGTGGGCTGGGCGTGAGGAGTAAGAGGAGGTGGAGAGGTAGATTGGGCGAGCGGAAGGGGTGCGAGCGGATGGTTTGTGAAGGAGTCCAAGAATGAGTAGGTGTGGGGTTTAGGGGAATGAAGAGTGGCAAAAGGATAGACTTGTTCATTGAAGGTGACATGGCGGGAGATATAGATTTTATGTGAACTAAGGTCAAGACATTTGTAGCCACGGTGGTTAGAGGGATAACCAAGGAAGACACATGGGGTGGAGCGGGCTTGGAGTTTGTTTATAGTGGTGGAGGGAAGGTGAGGGTAGCAGAGGCACCCAAAGGTGCGTAGGTGAGAGTAGGAAGGGAGGCGGTGGTAAAGAGCTTGCATGGGGATTGAAGGGAGAGACCCTTACAAGGGAGAATGTTGTGGAGGTAGGTAGCCATTTGAAGGGCGTGAGGCCAGTAAGAAGAAGGGACCGAGGCATGAAGAAGGAGAGTGCGGGTGATGTTGTTGATAGAGCGGATTTTGCGTTCCGCTTTACCATTTTGAGAGGAAGTGTATGGGCAAGAGAAACGG
The DNA here is from genome assembly GCF_026745355.1 of Beta vulgaris subsp. vulgaris. Taxonomy (NCBI): domain Eukaryota; kingdom Viridiplantae; phylum Streptophyta; class Magnoliopsida; order Caryophyllales; family Amaranthaceae; genus Beta; species Beta vulgaris. The sequence continues at coordinate 63,094,796 of NC_079206.1, read as the reverse complement.
AAATACATGCCGTGTTGAGCACATTGTTTATGAAAGGGTAAGTTATCAAATTCACGACCATTATCACATTGAAAACTTTTAATTTTCCGTTCAAATTGAGTTTGAATGAAATCGCGAAAAGTGATAAATGTAGATAGAACTTGAGATTTGTTTTTGAGAGGGAAGGTCCATAAGAAATTGGTATAATCATCCAAAAATAAAACATAATAGCGATGACCCAAGGAACTCAAGGTAGGAGAGGTCCAAAGATCACTATGCACAATATCAAAAGGAGCAATAGTTGCATTATTAGAAGGGGAAAAGGGCAGCTTAATATGTTTTCCAAGTTGACAACCATGACAAAAACAAACACCACTATCAGAAGTACAAGATATAACATTATTGGATTTTAAAGAATTAAGAATGGGGGCCCCAGGATGGCCGAGACGGTTGTGCCAAGTGGTGGTGGAGATAGCAGCAAAAGCTTGTGCAGGGGGGACAGGAGAAGAGATAGGATATAAATCGCCTGTGCTATCACATCTCAGAATAATAGTCCCCGTCAGAAGGTCCTTCACATGAAAACCAAACGGATCAAATTCCACAGAAACATTATTGTCAGTGGTAAATTTTCGCACAGAAATGAGATTTTTGATAATTTGAGGGGCATGAAGCACATGTTTGAGGTTAAGGGGGGAAGATGTACTGGGAATAATTGTGTGACCATGACCATGAACAGGAATAGTATTACCATTACCAACAAGAATATTTTTACTAATGCCAGAATTAAAATAGGACGAGAGAGTACCTGAATCACCCGTCATATGAGATGTGGCACCGGTGTCCATGTACCAATTATCATCAGGCGGAGCAAGAGTCATAGTGTGCATGGCAGAATCAATATCAGTGAGCTCATAAGGCGGGGCTGGGCTCCACAGAGGCGGCATACGCTTGAACAGGTCGCGGCCCAAGGAGACCAGGCGTGGCAGGTGGCCGCGGGCTGGCCCTGGGAGAGGCTGTGGGATACGGGCAGGGGCCGGGACTCCAGGGCGGGGGGTACCCGTAGGGTGGAGGGGTCCCGTAAGCAGTGCCGTAAGAAGGATAGTGGGGTCCGTAATAATATGGAGGAGGAGGCCCATACCGAGGCGGGTGAGAGAAACCCGAGTGCTGTGGCTGGGCGCGGCCGCGACCTCGACCCCGTGCGCCAGTGTGCCGGCCGCTACGGCCACCACGGCCACGACCGCGGGAAGGCGGCGGTTGGCTGTGCCGCGGTGGAGGAGACGATTTTGCCGCTGAATCATCATGGGACTCGCCAAGGAGGGAGTCGGTGGAGGCTAGAAGAGCATTAGAGGAGGAACCAAGCTGCTGTGACTTACGGGATTCTTCGAGTGTGAGCATGGAGCGGGCGGTGTAGAAGGGCGGCAGAGGATCCCGTTGTTGGATAAGCGATGCAACGTTGTCATATGCATCGGTGAGGCCAGCGACAAGTTGCAGTACCAGGCGTTGGTCGGACACCGGAGACCCGACGCCGGCGAGCTGGTCCGAGAGCATCTTCAACCGTTGACAGTAGGCTGAAATATCTTTGAAATTTTCAAGGTGGGTGTTGGAGAATTGATTTTCTAGGTACACAGCACGCGAATGTTTGTTATCCTGGAATATGTCACGCAGACGTTCCCACGCTTGTTGGGCCGTGGAGTCTGGTTCGAGTATAGTGAGGAGGAGATCCTCGTGGATAGTCCCATATATCCATTGAAGGACGACGGCATCAAGACGTCCCCATAGTTCAGTGTCTTTAATGGCGGGTTTGTCGGCAGGAGGTATGATGTGATGAAGCACTTGATTGGCACGGGCGGTGATTTTAAAGAGCTCGGCCCAGGAGGAGTAGTAGTTGTTGTCCATGCTTAGAATAAGGGGAAGATGTTGTTTGATATTGAGGGAGAGGGCAGAATGGTAGGCAGGTTTAGAAGCTTCTGCTTCGTTGGTCATGGTGGCCGAACGAAGGTAGGGGACGAGAGGTAGGGACGGCTAGGTTGAGAGAAAAAGAAAACCTAGGCTCTAGATACCATAATAGAGGATTCATTCCTTGAATAAAGAGATTGTACAGCCCTAACTTTATACAATACTCAAAGCTAGAAAATAGGAAACTAACTAACCAAAAGGCAAGATTACAGGAAGATTACAACAATATTAGTTACACAAAATATGGGAATATTGACATATTCTATCAATACCTACTATGAAAGCCATCACTCTATCAAAAATTCAAAGTTGTCTTCATCAATCTCCTTTACAAACAAATATTTCCTTTATTAGTTTGCACTTTCTTTTTTATCTCTTATCAGTTGTTAGTTTACCTATCTTTTTTTTTTTTCTGTTTTTGAATGATCATTATATTTACCTTCTCACTCTACTTTTCTTGGCTACAACATTAATTTTAATACAATATGCCAATAAATTAATACTTTCTGTTTCCTCATATATATGACATACATACTTATTTCTCCTAAAACTTTATGCCTAAAGAAATGGGTAAATAAGTAAGAGATAGCTCAGTTGGTTAGAACTTCTCTCCCGATTTCAGGAGGTCTTGAGATCAATTCTCTCATCCCTTATCCTAGTGGCCTCTCTAACACCAAAAAAATATATGGGTAAAGTAAACGAATAAAAGTCGGAGTGAGTACAACGTTAAAAATATGTGTGATGTAGTAATGAATATAAGAGCTTAAGGCCCGTTCGTTATCGTTTTTTATTTTAAGACTTTTTTGAGAACAAAAAAAACAAGAAACACAAAAAAATGTGGTTTTCACTTTTTAATTGTTAGTTTTCAAAATCATCATTTTTCTGATAAGTCTAACTAATTTTTGCTCCATTATAAGACATATATGACTTTTAAATACAAAAAACCAAAAACCTGAAGACCACAATGATGCCGAACGAGCCCTTAAAGTCATGTTGTGAAGTTGAGCTGATTGGGATATCGTTTTGTGTAAAAAAGTATTTTACATCTAATAAATTATATGATATGGCCCGTTTTCCTTTCCAAAAAGGTATTTTATTAAGCATTCTGACACCAGGAACTTGACTAGTAGAAATCATTTCAGGCTTTTTCGACAATGAGTTTATTCGTCGAAACGTGCAACTAACCTCACTACGTCATATAAAAAATCTTTCTTGTGTGGTTTGTGGTACCAATGCAAGTTTTTACTCACTTTGTCCTTTCCGAAAAGGTATTTTATTAAGCATTCTGACACCAGGAACCTGACTAGTAGAAATCATTTCATGCTTTTTCAAAAATGAGTTTATTCGTCGAAACGTGCAACTAACCTCCCTCGTCATATAAAAAATCTTTCTTGTGCAGTTTGTGGTACCAATGCAGGTTTTTACTCACTCTGTTTATTTTTTTAAAATTGAAACAATTCTATTTAACTAATTCTTGTTTATCTGAACTTATTAGATCTTATTAGTTCTTATATGAACTTATGTTGTAAGTGATAAAGATCTTATCTCTAGTTAGTTATGCATGGCTATCTTTACGTAGTCAATCTGTATTATTAATCTTGTTGTTGAGATATTATCTCCTAGATACTTGCATATACTTATCTTTGTTATTAGTATATCTTTTTGTAACTACCTGTACTTATCTTTTATCTTCTTATACTTAGTGTTGTACCATAGTATAAATATCCTACGGGAGTCATTAATATAATCAAGCTTTTGCTAATCTTCACATGGTATCACAGCCACACTGATCCTCACGCCGGCAATTTTTTTTTCGATGGCCACCGAAACTCACTCTCTCTCTAACTCCATCGAACCCTCTAAACCCCTCACCATCATGAATGCCCACTCCGTCCAAAAGCTTACCTCCTCCAACTACATCATTTGGAAGGCTCAACTTGAAGCTCTCCTTATTGGCTATGACCTTCATCAATTTATTGATGGCTCCTCCACCCCTCCTCCTCCTAAAATCACTACTGAGGATGGTTCCTCTACCCTTAACCCCGCTCATGTTACATGGATTCGCCAAGATAAACTCCTCTTTGGTGCCCTCGTTGGCACTCTCTCTCCCTCTCTTGGCCCTCTCATATCCCGCGCTCACACCTCCAAGGAAGCTTGGGATATTCTTGCCCAAACATATGCTAAACCCTCCCGTGGCCACATTCAACAACTCAAGTCGCAGTTCAAACATCTCACAAAAGGTTCCACCTCCATCGAGGACTACATGCACAAAATTCGTCGCATTGTCGATGAACTCGCTCTCCTTGGTGCCCCTCTTGATCCGGAAGACATCACCGACCACATTCTCGATGGCCTTCCGGATGACTACAAATCTCTTGTTGATGCTATTCAAAACCGCGATGCCCCTATTTCCTTTGATGCTCTTCATGAAAAACTCATTCGCCGAGAGCTCACACTTGACAAACAATCTGCCTCGCCTCCCCCATTTCCTGCCGTGGCCAATCCCACTCATACTCGCCCTACCTCTTCTCGCCAATCCAGCACCTCCTCACCCTACCCATCTCCTGCTTCCCTCACGCCAAATCAAAACCCCCGCAACCCTTTTAAGGGTCGCTGCCAGTGGTGCAACGTCCAAGGTCACACCCTCACCTACTGCCCTACCTTTAAATCACTTCACCCATCTATTCGCCCACCACCCCGTACTCCTCGCAACCCCGACTCTGCACCCCAAGCCCATACGGCCACCATGCCATCTCCTAACCCCCCCTCCTCTTGGCTCCTTGATAGCGGAGCCTCTCATCATGTCACATCTGATTTAGCTAACCTCTCTCTCCACTCTCCCTATGATGGTACTGATGAAATAGTCATTGGTGATGGTTCAAGTCTCCCTATTTCGCACACTGGTTTGACTACTCTCTCCACCCCTTCTCATACTCTTCATCTAAAAAATGTTTTATGTGTTCCTTCCATGCACAAAAATATTACGGTTTTTTCACCAGGTACCCCTGTACTTTAACAAAATTCATGGGGTACCCCTAACTTTAAACAATACAAGGTACCCTTATTGTTTTCAATAAAATGCACCAAATGCCCTTAATGACTAACGACGTTAAGTTTCCGTTAGTCATTAATCCTAATTAGCCTCTAACTCTAATTAAGCCTTCTAACCCTAACACCTCCACACCCACCCCCGAACCTAAACCTAACCCTAACTACCACCCACCACTACATCCCCTTCTACCTTCCCCAGCCTCCCCCACCCACTCACCACCACCTACAAACCCTCCCCTCCTTTACCCACCCTTCGCAGCAGCCGCCCTTCCCCCAGCCCCCGCATCACCCCTCCCCTCCACACCCCACGACAGCCACCCTCCCCATCCCTCGTAGCCCTATCCCCTCCCCATTCCCGTCGATTTCCCCACCCCCGCAATGTTGTTCTTAATTTCTCTCTCCTTCTTCTTATTGCTTTTCTTGATTTCAAAAACTGATTTCAAAACTAATTTCGAAAATGATTTCAAAAGGTTTTTGCAAATTTTCGCAAAAGGTTTTCGAAAACCATTTTCAAAAACCTTTTGAAAATGGTTCTTGATTTCGAAAATGTTTTCAAAATTGATTTTCGAAAATGTTTTCGAAATTGATTTTCGAAAATGATTTCGAAATTGTTTTTGAAATTGATTTTTGTAAACAGGTTTTGAAATCAAGAATGGTGGTGGTTGCTGCTAGGGGAGGGGGGTAGCTGGGTGGGCTGGGGATGGGCGTGGGGTTGGGGTGCTGGGCGGATGGCGGTGGGTTGGGGAATCAAGGGGGAATGAGGCTTGCTGTAGGGGTTTGTCGGCAGGCGGCGCGAGAGGGATCGGAGGTGGTTGCCGGCGACGGAGAGGGGTTGCCGACGAGGGGTTGCCGGCGAGGGGGAGGGGGGCTGGGTGGGGGTGCTGGGGTTGTTGGAGGGGTGGTGGGTTAGGGGAGAGGAAGGGAGGTGGTGGTGATTGGGTGGTGGTTGGGGGTTAGGGTTTCAAGTTATGGAGTTAGGGTTTAGTTAGCTAATTAGGGCTTATTAGGGTTTAATTAGGATTAGAGGAGTTAATTAACCCTAATGACTAACGGAAACTTGACACCGTTAGTCATTAAGGGTATTTGGTGCATTTAACTTAAATAATGAAGGGTACCTTGTGCATTAGTTTAAAGTTAGGGGTACCCCATGAATTTTGTTAAAGTACAGGGGTACCTGGTGAAAAAACCGAAAATATTATCTCTATTTCTCAACTTTGTCTAGATAACAATGTTATTGTGGAATTCTTACCCAACTCTTTTTGTGTTAAGGATAATGTGACGGGGGCATCTCTCCTCACCGGCCCTACTAAGGATGGCGTCTACTACTGGCCTAGCACCACCCTACCTCACGCATCACCAACGTCCATTAACTCCGTCGACTGGCATCATCGTCTTGGATACCCTTCTATTTTAATTTTGAATAAAATGATGTCTACTCTAGCACTCCCCAAACCCCTAGATCTTCCATGTAACTCTTGCTACATCAATAAAAGTCATAAACTTCCATTTTCTACTTCAACTCTCACTACTACTGTTCCTTTACAAATTATTTTCAGTGATGTTTGGTCCTCCCCCGTATACTCCATTGATGGTTTCAAATATTATGTCATATTTGTGGATCACTTTACTAAATTCACCTGGCTCTTTCCTCTCAAAAAGAAATCTGACACCTATTCTACCTTCATCACCTACAAAACACTTGTGGAAAAACAATTTAGCCGCCCTATTCTTACTCTTTACTCCGATAATGGCGGTGAATTTGACAAACTTGACCCATACCTTGCTTCTCATGGCATTTCCCATCTTACCTCCCCTCCCCATACTCCTGAACACAATGGGTATGCTGAAAGACGACACCGTCACATCACTGAAACAAGCCTTGCCTTACTCACTCATGCTTCCATGCCCCTTACCTACTGGCCGTATGCCTTTGCTACCGTTATCTACCTCATCAATCGCATGCCCACCCCCACCCTCAACTATGCATCCCCCTACTCCACACTCTTTGGCTCTACACCCAAATACCACAATTTACGAAGCTTTGGTGCTCTTTGTTATCCGTGGCTTCGTCCCTACTCTAAACACAAACTCCAACCCAAATCCTCCGCCCGCGTTTTCGTTGGCTATTCCCCTACCCAGCATGCCTACTTGTGCTTAAACCCCACCACCAACCGTGTGTATTCCTCTCGCCATGTTCGTTTCGTCGAACACACTTTTCCCTTCGCTCATCTCTCTCCTCCACCTGATCACTCGCGCGACTCCACTGTCGATGCGTGGTGTGCTTTTTCGTGCCCTCTTGTTCCTTCTCCGCCCTTGCCCGCTCCAAACCCACCTCCCTCGCCCACCCCTACTCCCCCAGCCTCCCCACCTTCTGCTTCCGCTAACCGTCCCCCCCCCACACTCTAACCCCGCAGCCTCTCCCCCCCTCCCATCTCCTCCTCCTCACCCATACTCTACCCGCGCCTCCAACAACATCTACAAACCTATCCATAAACTCAATCTATCTGCCCAACTCACTCACCTCGAACCTTCGACCATCAAACAGGCCCTCAGTGACCCTACCTGGCACCAAGCCATGACCACTCAATATCACGCCCTCATCCAAAACAACACATGGGAACTCGTTCCCTCCTCCCCATCTCAAAATATTGTCGGCTGTAAATGGGTCTTTCGCACCAAATATAAACCTGATGGCTCCCTTGACAAATACAAAGCCCGCCTTGTTGCCAAAGGCTTTCACCAACGCCCCGGGCTTGACTACACTGAAACATTTTCCCCTGTTATCAAACCTGCTACAGTGCGCCTCCTTTTAAGTATTGCTACTACTAACCGTTGGTCTTTGCGCCAACTCGATATTAATGATGCGTTTTTGCAGGGCACTTTGCAGGAAGATGTTTTCATGTCTCAGCCTCCCGGCTTTGTTGACTCAACTACACCGTCTCATGTCTGCAGGCTCAAAAAGGCTATCTACGGCCTAAAACAAGCTCCCCGAGCCTGGTATACTGAACTTCGAAACTACTTAACCGGTGCTGGCTTTCATAACTCCCTCTCCGATACCTCTCTCTTTTTCACCAAAACCTCCACCCCTCTCTTTGTCCTTGTCTATGTTGACGATATCATCGTCACCGGTGCCTGCCCCACTACTGTCTCCACATTCATCACCTCTCTCGGCCACCGATTCTCCCTCAAAGATCTTGGTCCCCTCTCCTATTTTCTTAGAGTGGAGGTCCAACCCACAAACACCGGCCTCTTCCTAAGCCAGCGCAAATACATTTGTGATCTCCTCACCCGCACCAACATGAGCGAGGCTAAACCCACCACCACTCCACTCGACCCAAATGTCTCCCTCACTCTCACTAATGGTGACCCTCTCTCTAACCCTACTGAATATCGTACTGTGGTTGGGAGTCTTCAATATCTCGGCCTCACCCGACCGGATGTCGCTTTTGCTGTTAACAAGCTATCTCAGTTTATGCACCGGCCCACCACCATTCACTGGCAAGCCACGAAACGGCTCCTCCGCTATCTCAAAGGTACTATCTCTCATGGCCTCAACTTCTATCACAAGTCTCCGCACACTCTGCACGCCTTCTCTGACTCTGACTGGGCGGGTGATAGAGATGATTTTATCAGTACTGGTGCCTACATAGTGTTTCTTGGTCGCAACCCCATATCTTGGAGCTCAAAGAAACAGCGTTCTGTTGCACGCTCTTCCACCGAGGCTGAATATCGATCGGTTGCTCAAACGGCAGCTGAGCTTGCGTGGCTTGGTCATGTTCTTCAGGAACTCAATCTGTCCTCTACTTCCACGCCAACCATTTACTGTGACAATATTGGTGCTACCAATCTAGCTGCAAACCCAGTTTTTCACTCTCGCATGAAACACCTTGGCATTGATTTTTACTTCATCCGCGAGAAAGTTCAAGCTGGGTCACTTCGCGTCACTCGTGTTGTCAATGATGATCAATTAGCTGATGCGCTCACAAAACCACTCGCTCGCCGACGTTTAGACATGCTACTGTCCAAGATTGGTCTTACCTCAAGGCCGTCCAACTTGCGGGGGCATGATAAAGATCTTATCTCTAGTTAGTTATGCATGGCTATCTTTACGTAGTCAATCTGTATTATTAATCTTGTTGTTGAGATATTATCTCCTAGATACTTGCATATACTTATCTTTGTTATTAGTATATCTTTTTGTAACTACCTGTACTTATCTTTTATCTTCTTATACTTAGTGTTGTACCATAGTATAAATATCCTACGGGAGTCATTAATATAATCAAGCTTTTGCTAATCTTCACAGTAAGATCGTCAACCCTTTTTTTGCTGAATTAAACGAACTTAATTTAGAACATATTAAACCTTATTTATCCCTATCTAAACTTACCTTTCATAATAAGGACTGAAAATAAGGTGAACAAAACAACCCTAGTGCTATTAGGGGAATTTCTAATTGAAACATTTGATTTTTTCTTTTCTTATATATACAATGAGAGTCTGAGATGTTGGTCTAACACATCTCTTTTACTTTTATTTTCTTTCTCTATATCGTCTTTACTCTTCTTACTTACTTTTACTCTCTTTCTCTCTATCTTCTACACGATTTCCTTATTCGGGCCAGGTGCAAACATAGCTGGCCCCGAAAAAAAAATACAAAGGAGTACATCCAACTTATTTTGGTTGCAACACAAGTAGATTTACTACCAAAACAATGTAACAATAATAATAACCAAGATTATTATATAAGTAAGGTTCTGTAAAAATAGGAATTAGTGAGTTAATTTTTGTTAATAGGATACTTGACAGCATTAAGTTGAAGCTTGCGAAGAGCAACTTGGGTGAGATCAATGCCACAGCTGTCAGAAAGTTGGATCAAATAAAGAAGAACATCAGATAGCTCCTCTCCTAGGTGAACTTTCTCCTCTTCTTTCCAGTTTGGCAGACCTCTTTCCACCTCCCCTTTCCATTGGAATATCTCTGATAGTTCTCCCATTTCTCCAACCTGTTGACACCAATTATTCGTGTACGAGTATTACTTTGTAAAGTGATAAACTAACATATTATCGTTGAGATATGTGAATAGTGTATATTACAATGTCAACTTTGCGAGGTTTAAAGGAAAAAAGTATTATCCAAAATGTTCCTTATTTGTTAAGAAATCCGCAATACTTATAATCTTACCTAAAATTACACAAAATGACTTTGTATTTGTAATATGTTATTATTCACATATTTAGCTCTTTGATAATTTGGAATAATCTCTAAGAAAAACCCCTTCATCAGTAAATGAAATTAAGTATGAAAAAAAGAAATTCATATATAGCTTCAAGCTTCTACGTAGGACGGTAGGAGTTGGCAAGTGAAGTTTGACTCCAACTAATCCCCTAAAAAATTACCTGAATTTAAATCTGACCAAAAGTCGTTGCAAAAAGATCGGGTCATGAACAAAAAATTTGTGACCCTAGACCCAAAATTTTGCAAACCCAAACAACCCGGAAATTCATTGGTCATGTCAACTTTGACCATTTTTTTTTACTCAAAGTCGTTTCATTTGAAGCAATAGAAATCATTGACTTAAAGAACATCTTATACTCTTGTTAATTTTTTTTAGAGGTTCCCTTTGCAGGAATCCCGTGGTGAGAATAATTTTCTCTAGATTGTTTTCACAGGATCACTCATTTAGAGACACAACAAGTCCCAAACACGCTTCACAATATTGAAAATTATCTTCCACCAAGATTTGAACCTTGCTCTCCCATATAAGACATAAAAAATCATACTATTAAACCTAAAGGCTAGGTCCTTGATTTATACTCTAGTTATGACTTCTGAAGGACCTTATTTATTTATGAAGTATATAGTGTATAAACATAAGAAAGGAAGAACAAAAAAACAAAGAAAAGGGGAGTATATTGCGGCCAAAAAAATTACAAAATCAAGGGCATTGTCACATCTATTAATCCTTCTTTTTTTACAAGTCATAACTCATAACCAAACAATAATTCTTATTTGTATATATAAATCTAGAGTCCGGATCCTTTAAAGTTTTAGTGAAACTCTATGGGATAGAGTTGTATCTAAACCATATATATATTTTAAAATGACATGATAATATTGATGGAAGGGAAAAATTAGGGGGTAAATTTTGTTGAGAAAAAATACGAGAAATTTTGAAAAGAAAATATATAAACCAGATTTTTTATTCAATGGTTAATATTGCTCGAATTGTACCTTGTAGAGTTATTTTACAACTTTAGAGGATCCAAACACATAAATTTGGGGTTTTACCAATAAACTTTGACATATAAGACTATTATAAACCTTTCCACAAAAAAAAAAAAAAAAAAACATGAGATTGCACATAAGAAAAATTGAAGAAAACAAAAGGCAAAAAAAGAAAATACCAAGGCCAAAAGCAAGTTCCTGGGAGTATGATGAGGTTCCCATCCTCTTTCTTCAGCAAACTCTCTCAACTTTTGCTTCAGAAGGTCAAGGCTTACACTTTCTTCCCCTCTAACTTCTGTCATATCTCTCTCTACTACTAATAATAATAGAGCATAAAACAGAGGAGGAAGATATGTATATGAAGGCAGTGAAAAGGATTAGCTTAATTATATTTATAAAAAAAAGTAGGTTTCTAAATAATTTAGAGGGAAGGAAATCTCAAAAGTAGGAAAGATTTTTAAATTTTATTATATTTTTATAGTAGTAAATAATAAAAAAAAAAAAAGCAGATTTGCTCATTTGCTTCCCTCGATTTCTATAATCTCAATGCTTTTGTTCCTAATATGGAGATTTGCTTTTGTGGTAGTGCCTTAACATGATCTTTTTTATAGGTAATAGGATATTAGTATAGTAATATCAAAAATGATACTTAAATGAATGCATGGTTTGAATGATAAAATAATTATAGCTAACTACACCTGTGACTTAGGGCCTGTTCTCTTCGGCATAAAACAGCTGAACTGAACTGAACTTATCAAAGCTGAACTGAACTGAACTTATCGGAGCTGAACTGAACTGAACTGAACTTATCAGAGCTGAACTGAACTGAACTGAACTGAACTGAATTGAATTGAATTATATTACATTGAAATAAATTGAATGTAATAAATATATAAATAATATTTTAAACAATAATAATATGAATATTAAATAATAATTATAATGATAAGTAATAATAATGAATAATAATAATAGTAGTATTTTGAATATTTTAAATGATAGTTATAAATAAATAATATTAATAATCATAAATTAATAATAATAATAATTAATGATAGTAATGATAATTAATAATAATTATTTTATATTATTTGTATTAATATATTAATACTTGACGATGATATATAATAACAATAATATCTAAGAAGTAAATTAATATTACTATTTTAATAATTAATTTAATAACTTAAAAATATTTAGTAATAAAAATAATGATTGGGTTGGACCGCGAAAATATACAATAAACCGTCTTGACGCGATTTGATTGGTTTATGGGCTAAAAAAAGTGGGTTTATTTGTGCTTTGACCTAAACCATGTTCCTCCTAATAATAATAGTAATAATAATTAGTAAAGCTACAATAAAAAAAATATATAGAAACAACAATAATAATAATAATACTTAATAGTAATGATATATATTTAAATAATAATATATAATAATAATAGTAATTAGTAAAATAAATTATACCAACATAATAATAATAATATTTAACAAAATGGTTATAAAAGAATAGAGCTGAACTGAACTGAACTGAACTGAACTGATCTGAACTGAACTTATTGGAGCTGAACTGAACTGAACTGAACTGAACTTATTGGAGCTGAACTGAACTGAACTTATTAGAGCTGAACTGAACTGAACTGAAAATAAGCTGGGGAGAACAGGCCCTTATGAGGCTACATCTCATATCTGGCTTATCATGGGACTACATTCTTCCTTTCCAAAATTCCAAACAGCACATTATATTATTAGCGGGTTGGCGTGAGTGGTTAAGGATCTTTCGCTCCTTAACCAAAATCTCGGGTTCGAGTCTTGGGTTTGGAAAAAATCTCAACTTGAAGGGATGCTACCCTTTGAGATACCCATACAAACTTCCGCAAGAAATTAGTCCACTTGCCGAAGGCGGTGGAAAACTCCTCGTAATAGGAAAAAAATTGTTAGCCTATTATGATACATGTATGCAACTAATGGACTTGTAACACATGTGTTCACTTGTGTAAGATAATTTGTCAAAACATATCTTTTATATATGAATTTTTACCAGAAATAATTTTTTATAATTTTTCTGGTAATTTAAATTTTTAATTTTTTTTTTCAAGATACTACCTTATCCTATTTTCAGGCTTTGACCCACATATTTTTGGCTTTATCGATGTCGCATGTGCGTCGGGTTTTTCCTTTTTCCAACATTTCCCCTCCATTTTCTTCTCAAAAGAGTGTAAAAACGTAATGCACGTTTAGAGCACATGGGGGGGGTTAAAGTAGGTCAAGTCAACGCCGGAAGATAGAGTAAGGTTGTTTCCCGCAAAAAAAATAAAATAAAATTTTAAGTTACCATAAAAGTTATAAAAACTCGTTTCTCACTAAAAGTAGTATATTTAAAAGGTCTATTATGAAAAATAATCCATTTTCTATTGTACGTGTACTAATGTAATTATTTTTTGGATATATGCTATTTTTTATAAATATTTAAGTAGTATTCATGAACATTAATGTGTCTTTCAATTGTACCATATTGTTAATTGACATGAGTATTTTGTGTTTTGTACTATTGTTAGAAAAGATAAGAAGGATAGAGTGATTGGCTAACTTTACGATTTATAGATACGAGTCGAGGGTTCAAATCTCACTAAATTCATTCTAGGAAGAATTTCTCCTTGTTCCCCTTTCTAAGATCAAACTTGAAGTATAAACACACAATTATATCCACAAAAAAGATAGGATTTATTTATTTGGATTAGGTTGCTTTTCATCATTTAACATACAAATGACAAACTCGAAGCAAATACTCGACCATTAATCCATTATGCTAGCTAAATAGGCAACATGCACCCATCAATTTCTATGTATAAGAGCATAAGAGGGTGTGTAATGGGTATCGTTGCCAGTTTGCCACAAAAAATGTGGATTATACGAGTCTTGATCAGTTGATTGCTTAGTTCCTCCTAGTCTTGTTCATGTCAGAGAACAATCATTCACTTTTCATATGCAAATTTGTAATTTATTGCACAATATTGGTCAATTATTATATACATCGTTAGTAATTTTTTTAATAATATTTTTCATTTACTATCTCATTAAAGATATTCAATTGATTTATTTTTAGCTTTTATTTTCTTAAAGCCGACCATATAATATAAAAGTTTATTGTTCCTCTCGAGAGGAATTAGGAATTTCTTGAGGTTGTAGATTACAATTTTATCTATATTAAATTTGGATTTGACTCAAACCAACAAAAAAAATCCTTTTCGAATTCGGGAAAATGAAAATTTGATTATGCAAAATTTGATAAATTCAACCTGAATCCAATAACTACTATCACCTCATCAAGTGATAGATTTAAAATTATATTACAATAGGATATTTGTATTTGTATTATTATAAATCAAGTAAACTATAGTATAATTGTTTTCTAAAATTCTACTTTTGTCATCTCAAATAATATAATAGTTCAAATCCAATTCAATCTAAACCCATTCGAGGAAAATAATTAAATATAAATATGATAAATAAAATCTAGGTTCAAATTTGATTTTAAATAAAGTAATTTGCAAGAAATTACCTAATAAAAAAAAGCATAAGATTACCTTATAATTTTTTGTGGCAATAACCTATCAATGATCGTATTTCGGTGGGTTGATTTATTTTTCACTGTTGACTTTTTTCCCTTTTCTGTTCTTTATAGCTCTCTTGTTCTAACAAAAAATTCATTTCTCTCTTGTTCTAACAAAATTCTTCAAATCAAGCATAGCATTTTGAAAAATATGATAGTTCATCTGGATATAATAAAACTACAAATTTCTACTAAAAATCTATCTTCGCTGGTAAACATTGAGAGTGAATTATACTAATTTTTTACGATTTCATGTCCCATAAAAAAGAAAAAGGATTAAATATAAAAAGAGGAGGAAAGAATCATGCCAAATAGAGGGGTAAGAAATGTAAAATCAAATCAGGTATTAGGCACGTATAGGTCAGCACAGGAAAACAAAGTCAACCCACGACGGCAGCTTAGAAATCCATTACAACCATACGACATACACCACCAATGACCAACCTCTAATTAAAATTCCAAGCAAAAATTTAGAATAGAAATTGAACGCGAACATTTATTAAAAAAGATGAAAAAGTTCAACACTTGAGCCAATCTCAATTCCTAATAACGAATCTGATATGAATTTGCAAAATCCTACCCCTAATGGTTTGCTAATAGAAAAGTAATAAAAAGGAAACAGAGAAGGTGGTGGAATGGTAAGATGCAAGAGACACGCAGTGTGGGAGGTGGAGCCCACAGGCCATAAACATTTAATCATCCTTCCCCACCTAGACACCTTTGATTAATATTTCCGCGTATCCTTATAGATTTGTCTATTGTCTCGTATTGACATGGTTAATGGTAGTTGGAGTTTGGGACTTTTCAGACTATTTTGAGTCTTCACTCTTCAGAGTTGAGTATCTGACGTTGTATGTCAAACTGTCAAGTGTCAACCAGTTTGCAACTTCGACATTGTTTTTATATTAGATGTTCACTTTTAGTTAGTTAATTTGTATTAACCCATTTGATTAATTTAGGGCCTGTTTGGTATTACGGTGGTTTTCTGTTTTTGGGTTTTTTGATTTTCAAAGTCATATGATGATTCAGAAATTTGTCTTATAATGAATAAAAAATTAGTCAAACTTATTGGGAACATGATGATTCAGAAAACTGACAACTAAAAAGTGAAAACCACTTTTTCTGGTTTCCTGTTTTTGGTTTTTAGTTTTCAAAAACACTGAAAACTGAAAACAAAAAACGATAACGAACGGGCCTGTAATAATTCAAATTTGTTTCATAATTAAAGTTTTGGGATAAAAATATAGTTTTGAACTAATTTTTGAATTTATGACTATCAAAAAACTCTACGGTGGTATTTGGTAAGAGAGTTTCAATAGAAAGTTTTTGGATAAAAACTCTCAAATAAAAAAGCTTTTTTCTTTAGAGGATTATGTGAGAGAACGTGTGAATGAATTTTTTGCCCATAACTATAATACTAATATATCATGTTAATATGTCCATTAATGTCATTTTATACAAACAAAGGGTAATTAATTTTTAGCAATCAACTAAGTTTTATCAAACACATTTATGTGAAAGGTTAGTCAAATCTGCTAAACAAAAAGGTAAAACTCTAAACTCTATTTGCGAAACATAGCTCTTCTTTTTATCAAGCGATTAACTTTTCTTAATTAGTGACAGTAACTAACTGATTTTTTCTAATAATTAATTGGCAAAAAAAAGTTCACTTATATTATAAAACTGTCATCGCAAAATAACTCTTTTTTTTTTTGTTAAATGTGATCCCCAACTATCCTTAATATATATATTTATTGCATAAAATGACTAATAGGATATTAAAGTAACTTATTGGTCGGAATACTTAATAGATAGGGTAACAAATTTAACCAACATTAAGATATCTATTTATGTTTCTAAATACATGCAATATTGAAACTTTCACTATTCAAATATCAAATTTGGTCACATTTCAAAGCTAATATATGAATATATATATAATCATATAAAATCTTATTGGATTAGTCTCAAAATGTATTTTCAAACTACCATTTTGTGATAAGTTTGTTAATCGATAACTAAAGATATTTATAGTCAAAATATTATATTAACATGTTTGAATATCAACATTCTGCATATATCTATAAATGGAGAAAGTAATAGTCATTACACCACTAAATTCACAAACACTAAGTAATGAAACAAAATTTTTGAAAAAACTGAGTATTTCATCTAGTACTAAGTAATCCAATTTTTATAAGATACTAAAAAATACGATTATGAAATTTTGAAGATCAAGGACCGGACTGGTAACCATTGGTCTAAGTTTGGTCAAACTCTGGTATTTTTTTTAAGTCCGATCTAATGTTACACACCTTACTCTAAACCAAACACCCCTTCCGCCTTTACCTTTACAAAGGATTCCCCTCCATTTCTTTTAATAAGGTATTCATGATGTTTGAGGACAACCTTTAACCATGTAGTAATACTCTCAAGTTATATTGATAAAAAAAATTAAAATAATATCACAAAAGTATTTTTTATAACAAATCTAGTGATTTTATAACAAATCTAGTGACATGATTTTTGTTACAATTATTAACTATCATATTTGTTTAATGTAAAAAAAAATTCGAGAAACTTGTGTGGCTTCTAAATTAATAAATTATGAATCATAGTTTGGTGATTATCCCATAATATTAAGATATGATTTTCCTTAGTTTTGGAATATGCTTGATTGCTTCAAGTTATTCTATTACACTATTGCAACTATGAAAAAAAATGTGATATCTCATGATTATTTATAATAGCTTTACACGAACAAAAGAAACAACCTCAAAATTACTAGTAGATTAGAAATACTTAATAGCAAAATGTAGTAGTAAAAGGATACAATAATCTATAAAAAATGCACTCCATCCGTTTCATTTAAATTTACTCACTTCATTTTCGGAGAAAATCAAGGAGGAAGTACAAAAGTACGAGAGAGAAATAAAAGAGTGGGTTAAAATATTAAAAAGTTAATGACATGAGTGAGAAAGGAGGAGAAAGTAGATGTGATATGTTACCAAAAATAGAAAAAACAACTATGTGTAGATTAAAAAGAAACGGACTAAAAACGAAGGTGTGTAGATTTAAAAGAAACATAGGGCACCTCCAACAATAATTATTAGGTCCCAGCTTGCAATTTACTAATAGTTGGAGCTAGTAGCTTTGTTGTTGGAGAGAAAACAAGATTGTTGGCTTTGTTGCTTTGAGAAGCCAAGTAGCTCCACTTTCACTTTTCTCTTTCACATTTTACTTTCCAATACACAAAAACTACAAGTGGTTGTAATTTTTCAATAGGAGAGGTTGTAGCTTGAGAACGTTGTAGTTTGAAAATCTGATGTGACACACAAAACTACGAGTGGTTATAGCTTGCGGGTATAGTTGCTCTAAGTAAATAGAAAATTAAAAATGGAAGGAATAATGAAGTGTGAATCATACATTGATACTCAACTAGTAGTAAAAGTAATAACCACCTGCACTTGGAATCTGTTAAACACCAGTCCTATCACATATTATTACTGCTCCTGATCTGCTTAAAAGTGCGGTTTTTCCGAAGTAAAAAGACAAAAATTTAGCATCAGCATTCCGCCAGAATACAAACCCACCTATGTGTTCCGAACCTTTCGTCCCCATCTAATTTTTCTCCACCTTTCTCTCTCCTCCCACTACAAACTAAAGTAGAGAATACAAACTCCTACATTTACATAACCCACCAAACCCCAACCCAATTCTCTGCTTTACCCACTTCCATTTCTACCCTAAATCATTCTTAATCACCTATTGTTCCACTGATTTACGGTTTTTTCAGGTATGTGAATTGGATTTTACCTTTGTATTTCTATTGAATTTATCAATTTTGAGCTGATTTGTTTGTTTATTATGCTACCCTTTTGATTTTGATTTTGAAACCAAACATTTTTACTGTTTTTGATTTTGATTATCAAAGGTGATGTACTTATTCCGTGATTTGTGCTGATTTTGGCATGTGGGTACCTTTCAATTATTGTCATGGCTGTACTTTTGGGGAAGAACAGAACTTAGGTGAGCCTCATTCACTGAACCTTTTAAACCCTTTAATTCGAGTTCTGTGCTATTATTCTCCTCCCAAGATTTCAACACAACACTGTTTTCGCCTCTCGAATCGTGTTCGAGAGTGTGTGTGAGTGATCAATGGCTGAATTCCATGGCATAGACCCCTCTCAATTTAGGGGTATGGTAAAGAGGGGCGTAGAGTGGGATTTGAATCAATGGAATTGGGATGGAGACCTTTTTATTGCTACCCCTACCAATTTTCAAGCTAAGCAATTCATCCCTGTTGTTCCTGTTTCCGGGAATTCCTCAAACACCTCGTCGTCGTGCTCCGATGATGTCCATTATCCTATTGATGATGGAAGAAGAGAATTAGAGAGGAAAAGGAGGGTTATTGTTGTTGAAGAGGATAATTTGGAGGAGCCGGGATCCTTGACCTTAAAGCTTGGTGGAAACTGTTTTCCTCCCGTCCCTGAGGGCGAAAGGGAAGTCGGTAATTGGGAGGGATCAAGTGGGAAGAAGACCAAGTTGGCGGCTGGGGGTTCGTCCAATCGTGCTCTTTGCCAGGTTGAGGATTGTGGAGCTGATCTCACCAAGGCCAAGGACTATCACAGGCGTCACAAAGTCTGTGAGATGCATTCAAAAGCCACTAAAGCCCTCGTTGCCAATGTTATGCAGCGTTTCTGCCAGCAGTGTAGTAGGTCAGTGTACTGGATTTCTAAAATGGATATGTAGGTAGGTGATGATGTTGCTCCTTCTATATCATCCATCAATGTTTCTTTTGCAGGTTTCATGCTCTTCAGGAATTTGATGAAGGCAAGCGAAGTTGTAGACGGCGTTTGGCTGGCCATAATAAGCGACGGAGGAAAACACAACCTGATACAGTTGCCGGTGGAAATTCTGTAAATGATGAGCAAACTAATAGTGCTCTGTTGATGAGCTTACTTAGGATACTTTCAAACATGCATGGTAAATCACTTATGTTACTGCTGACAAATAGTCATTTCATACCCGAATAATTAGTAAGGTACTGCTATTGGCATATTTAAATGGTAGTACTACTGTATACTTTTAGTATATTCAGATAATATTATACCAAGTATGCTGCTAGATGGACATTAATACATTATGATAAAACTTATGTGCATTTCCATGATCACAATCTAAATGCATATTCCTGTTATATTGCCATTGTTTAAAACAATGTTACAGTGATTGCTAAGTGTATATCTTAAGAAGCATGCTTAATCTTTAGGTGTCTAGACACCAAATTTTGAAGCAGTACATCCTATTATTGTATACTCAAGTAGAAAGTTAGGTTCTATACTCTAGAATTTTATTCAATGTAAGAAAAATTTTCACCCTTGCATTGCATTAAGTGCACTATATATGTACTGGGAGCTTATGTTCAAATGTCCCAGCGATGTTACAATATCTCTTTTTTGTCACTACTGCTCTCTATTGTATGATCTAGCCGTTTTCTAAGTTTTGACCAGTCTGTTTATGCTCTCGCTCTATGTCAATCATATTCTTCGAAGCTGTGCTTTTATAATTGATGAGACTGAACTTTGCAGCTAATAACAAATCAAACCAGAGTACTGATCAAGATCTTGTCGCCCAGCTTCTGAGAAGCCTTGCCAGTCCTTCTGGGTCACACATGGGGAAAGGCTTACATGGAGTCTCGCATGAGTCACAGAAGATAATAAATGGTGGAATAGCCAATAAAAATGGGCATTCAGAAAAGATGTCACATTTTCTCTCTAATGATGATATGAATCCTCCTCAAGTAATTGATCAACATCCTGCACCACCTGATTCAGAGATCCCAAGAAAAGGATTATATGCAGATAATAGCAAGAGCAGTGAAATACAGGCTGTATCCTCACAAGAACCAGGAAGTTCGTTCCCAATGAAAGATAGCCCTCCAGCTTATTCTGAGATCACAGCAGGGAGGATGAAGTTGAACAATTTTGACCTGAATGATGCATATGTAGATTCAGATGATGGAATGGAAGATCTGGAAAGGTCCCCTGTTGATGGAAATTTTGTAACTGGCTCAGCTGATTACCCTTCATGGGCACAGCAGGGCTCACATCAGTCAAGTCCACCACAGACTAGTGGCAATTCTGACTCGGCTTCCGCGCAATCACCTTCAAGTTCTAGTGGAGAGGCTCAGGTAGTTAGGTTTCCTTTCTTATGCTATCCTTATGTGTCTGGGTGTAGTTGTAGAGGTTTAGCGTCTTTGTCCTATAAGACTGGTAATAATTGTGGCCTTGCTAGGTGTCTCAATATTAAACAATGGCCTATGTATATGACACGTCTAATTTCTTTAGATGAGTTTTAAGGAACTCAAACTTGACTCTCATTACCTTCAATTGAATTTCTAGAGTCGCACGGATCGGATTGTTTTCAAGCTATTTGGTAAAGAACCAGGTGGCTCCCCCATTATGCTGCGGGGGGAGGTAAGAAGAATCTTAAGTTTTTATATTTTACTTTTAATTGATTGATGTGTCTAAAGATGATGCGATTATTCTAAGCATGGAAATTTTTACAGATCCTTGAATGGCTTGCTCATAGTCCTACAGACATCGAGAGCTATATTAAACCTGGGTGTATAATTCTGACAGTTTACCTTCGCTTGGCTGAGTCCTTATGGGAGGAGGTAGAATTCTTGCCAAACCTATGCAGCTCTGGTTTTTCTAATGGTTTACAACAATAACTTTTTCATTACTTCTGTATAGCTTTGCTCTGATCTTTCATCCTGCCTCACACGACTCTTTGACATATCCGATGACACTTTTTGGAGGACTGGATGGGTGTATGTACGAGTGCAGAATCAAATAGCAGTTGTTCACAATGGTTAGTTATCATCTGCATATGTCCTCTAGCTTGTGATCTTTCCATTTTTATGTTTAATGATTTGTTGAATGATATACCCCTGCTCCCGTTTTCTCTCATTGCTGCAGGCCACGTTCTCTTGGATACATCATTGTCTCTCCACAATAGTAATTGCAGTAGAATTTTGAGTGTCATGCCTATAGCCGTATCCATGGATGAACGAGCTCGCTTTGAAGTTAGAGGTTTCAACCTCTCCGAGTCCACAACTAGGTATATAATGCTTAGTTTTGCTGCTCCTATCTGTATTGCAATTGCTACATCTATATAAACAGTATAGGTCTGAACTTAAAAGTTTTCCTTTCCATTAATTTTTTTTCACCAGATTACTCTGTGCAATGGAAGGAAAATATATAGATCAAGAAGCAACACAAGAGTCAAAAGATGATTGTGATTTTGTTGAGGAAGATGATGAGGCTGAGCACGCCAGTATAGTCTGCTCTGTTCCCAATGTTACTGGTAGAGGGTTTATTGAGGTATTGTCTGCTTTTGTAGCGGAAGGTGTCTTGTACTTTCCTTTCCTTCTTTGTGTATCACCTTGTCTTACTAGCTTCTAACATCTTGTTAATCAGATAAGTGAACTGCTTCAATTTGTTTTTTCCGTGTTTCTGTTTTGTGGCAAATAGCTTGAAGTTAACGTGTCTAGGGGAGCTGAGTGTATTGTAGTTTCTACTATTATTTCCAATTTCAATTTGGTGATTGAATTAGCGGTCATCTATAAGTTCAAAAAGTGATCAATTGAGTGTTACCCCAGCTAATCCTCAAAAAAGTCGGAGTGTCAGAACCATGGATTGTGCCTTTCCGGTGCTTTTCATCCAATTTTTCTATTGAGATGATATCGTTAGGTGGTTGTCTTCTGTCGTTATCTTGAGGTTGATGTTACAGTTTCTTTTTTTGTAGCTCAGTCAGATGGACAATTGATTATTTGCTTTTTTGCATGTATGTTATAATCAATTATTCAGTAGAACTGATCCTTTAGTGCTTTCCAATTTTTGCAATGTCTTTGAAGACATATTTTGCTTCCAGAAAGAACAAATTGATTCGAGAGTATATGTCTCTATCTATTCCAGCCCCATTGAATGCTTAGAAGATTGAAGAACTGACCTAGGCTGTGAAAAGTACTTTCTGTAGCCGCGTAATTGTGTCCTCTTTTACTTTTCGCCATTGGTCGAGGAAGTACTAGTTAGCGAAGACTTCTAGAAGAAAGTATACAAAATTCTTCATGTGCCTTAGGATGCTGCTATGGTTTTTGTATTCTGCTAGATGACCATTATTGAGGCACTGGGTGTTATCTTTCTTCTCCTCTAATAAATCATCAGTATCTTTTTACTATATAGTATTTACATTCATCATTCATTTTCTGTGGAACATTATTGAATGTGAACGTTTGTCATGACCACCTCGGTTCTAATTTTTAGAAATGAATGTGCCATGCAACTGCTGTGAGGCTGCTAAAACCTTTCTTTTTTTTGGCCTTGGAGATCTACCTTTTAACTGGTGGTCATATGAAGGTGCTGCTTCAAGTAAAATGTATTTCACTTAACTAAAGTAGCTCATTTTGGCTATATAGCTTTAATTTGGCTTAAGTGGAGCTGTGCATTCTGCAACAGAGAGTACAGTAGGTTTTCTTTGCTCTATAGCTCACAAAAGAGCGCCATCAAGAGGCCCAAGAGGCCAAGACCTCCATGCAGTTTGGGTCTTTGCGTGGCTGGCGTATATGAAATCAAGATGCTTGCACCTGTACCTTTGACAACACGCTATTTCCAAGAGACCTTTAGACAAAAAATCCCTGCAGGAGGATGACTAGAATAGGAGTCAAAGTACTAGACGTATTACTGGATAATTTACAAATTCTCATTTGGAGTCAAAGCAGTAGACACATCCCATATGGCTGGTTTTATTTGCAATTTGGAATCAATGCTGTCCCATGTGAAATGAAATTTATGTAGAATGATAGCTACACCATTTTCCCTCCCCCCTACCCTTACTATGCTGCATTGACCTCGGATTTTTCCGTTTTAAGGAATATTGAAGCTCATTAGCTCCACGAATAACGTGTTTTTGTTGAGGAGGTGGCTTGAACTTGATTCTCTAATAATCCACAACTTGTGTCTGATTTAACTTTCAGCAACTTGGAGGTCTCCACCTGTTTGATATTTTCAATTTGTCTTCACCATGTAAAAGAGAGTGATGGGTTTAGAATTCCATGATAAAGGGCTGATTGCAATGCAATTGAATTTGTCATTTGTTTGATAACAAAATCTGTTGCTTGTATCAGATGACATTGTGGTAATACTGTAGAGTGTAGACCAGTCAAATTTCATAATATTGTTACGTTTCTTACAGTTCTCCATTAATACTCTTCTGAAAATATTAAACTTGCTTTCTAGAGCTAACAAGTTCTTAATTGTCCAGGTTGAGGACCCTGGTCTCAGCACTAGTTTCTTCCCTTTTATAGTTGCAGAAAAGGATGTTTGCTCTGAGATTCGGACACTGGAGAGTGTCTTGGGACTGAAGAAGAGCGATGAAGATGCATATGAAGTAAATAAAACACTAGAATCTAGGCGTCAAGCCTTGGATTTTATAAATGAAATGGGCTGGCTGCTCCATAGAAGTCACTTGAAATTAAGATTGGCTGACCTAGATCCTAACGCTACCATATTTTCTTTTAGACGATTTACATGGCTCATGGAGTTCTCCATGGAACATGATTGGTGTGCTGTTGTCAAGAAACTCTTGGACGTTATGGTTGCTGGAACTGTGGGATCAGGGGAACACCCTTCCCTGAAGGTTGCGTTGTTAGAAATGGGTCTCCTCCACAGAGCTGTTCGTAGAAATTCTAGGTCTATGGTGGAGTTGCTTTTGGAATATGTCCCCATGAAATTTTGTGATGAATTCATGTCACCCGTTGATGGTGGCAAAGAAAGGTTTTTGTTTCGGCCTGATGCCCAAGGACCTGCTGGTTTGACCCCACTTCATATTGCAGCTGGCAGAGATGCCTCTGAAGATGTATTGGATGCGCTACTTGATGATCCCGGAAAGGCATGCACTATATTTTTGTTCTTCCTTGAATTTGGATGTGAAATTGTCCTCTCTTTTAAATACAATGTTGATGATAAAATCAGAGGGTTTTTTCTTACATAATATTTTGTTATTCTAAATGGGATTTATTTGGTGCAGATTGGATTGGACGCATGGAAGAACGCTCAGGATAGCACAGGGGCCACACCTGAGGATTATGCCCGTATGCGGGGACACTATGCTTACATACATATGGTCCAGAGGAAGATCCAGCGGAGTTTAGCTTCAGAACATGTGCTTGATATCCCAGTAGAGCCATCTGTTGCCCCAAGGCATGATGGGGCTGTGAGCTTTGAGGTTGGAACAAGTGTGAATCAGAGCTGCAAGCTATGTGATCAGAAGAAGATGTTCATGTATTATAGAAGTAGGGTAAGGACATCGCTAGCGTACAGGCCTACAATGCTCTCCATGGTTGGTATTGCTGCAGTATGCGTGTGTGTGGCTCTTCTCTTCAAGAGTATGCCTAATGTTGTCTGTCTCTTCCAGCCTTTCCGTTGGGAATTGCTCAATTATGGGTCCAGCTGATATTCCATTTCTGGTCTGTCATCAATTCGTGTATAATTTGGAGTCTTTAATACTGTATCAATTACATTTGTGTTCTGTATTTCTATTTGCATTCTTTTATGTTGTATTCTATAGTATCCTGTTTCAAGAAAGGCGGAGGATTTTCGAGTACGAGAAGTCCATGCTAGAACAGAGATGCAATAACAGTAGTAATTATTGATGATTTATGTAATAGAGATGTAACTATGATAAGCTCTATTTTTAGTTCTGTATGTAGTCTGAGAGCTGGTTGCGGCCGCCGGCCTCCCGATTAGCATTTGTTTCCCCTCGTATTGTCCTGAAATTTTTACTTATCCTGACGAGTTGAACACTCCATAAGAAGTTCAACCATGGACATGGACACGAATTTGAGTAACAATGGTTTCCCATGTGAATATGTTATCAGAATTTTAGATCCCCCATGTGCTATGACATGGTCGTTATGAAATATGTAGAGAAAATTTTGAGCGCTTTTTTTAGCAAGTATAGTGGAGTACACCTTTTTTTTGGGTTGGTGGTTGTCTTTTTTGCCCAAAATTGGCTCCCGTACTCCAAATTAGTTATTGATACATAAAGGTTTGCCAATTGTTATAAATCTAAATTAGGGAATAATGGATGCATAATGGTTAAGGATACCTAATGGTTATTGCTACAATCTATATTGTCCAAATTAGTTATTGATACATAATAGTTTATCAAATTGTTACAAATCTAAATTAGGGAATAGATGAGTTGTCGTCTTCTTAATATTGGGCGTGAACCCTTGCCTAATCTATATTAATATATTAAAAAGTGTTCCTAAGAATGTATATGTGCCACTTGTCATTATCCCTCATTCAATAACATTTTACCCACATCTTTCTCATATACTCCCTCCGTTTCCTAAAGTTCTTACCTCTTTCCGTTTAAGGGTGTTTCCAAAAGATCTTCCCTCTTTTGCTTTATTCCTTATTTGGCAAAACAAATTTTCCTATTTACCTTCTCATGTCACTATCATATGGTCCACCATTACATTATCAATTCAATTTTACTCTCTTTCTCTCTCCTACTTTAACCCCTTTTTATTTGTTTATTTATCTTAACCCCTTTCTCTCTCCTACTTTACTCACACCATGCCTCACACAACTTGTTTTTCCTTGGTATCTGTAGGAACAGTAAGTGGGAAGATCTTTAGGAAACGGAGGGAGTAGTTAAGAAAAAAAAGTATTGTTAATGTGAATATTCGAACTCACAATCTCAAGTATAAAAGAAAGAGATCAAATCATCACTCCACCATGAACGAAAAAAAAGCATTTGTGTCCTACCAGTTTCATTCGAGGTAGGATACAAATCATATAATAGCACTAGAAGTGTCTTTTATTGAGGTAGAGTCTTGTATTCATCTAGTAGTAGTCTCTTAACTGTCATTTGAAAAATATTTTTTCTCGATAATAATATTCTTTATATATATATATATAAATATATGCACATTATGTTCATGATCACTTGGGAACAAAAAGCTGTGATTCTTTTTTCATACTTATGTATTTTAGGTTAGATTGGTTATTAGTTATTAGATGTGTGTAATCATGAGAAATTAATATTACATGCATCTGTAATTGTTAGTGATGTCAATATAAATAGTTGTATATAGAGTTTTAGCAATATAAACTTCTAAAATTTATAGTTATCAATGTAATGCATAGACATATATAGACATATAATGATACATCATATATGGTCCAATAAAATAAAAATTCAACTAATTTTTTGAAAGCACCTAGAACTAATAACGACAATTTCCGAAATATATAAACAAAAATGATAGATGATTTTGGCTTTTGCCAATTGCCATCTTGATGCCAGTTTGGTACATGGTTTTTTTTATTCTCATCAATGCTGGCAGCATCTATCCATCATATTGACATCTTTATGAGCTGTGACTCTCCTTCTCCTCTCACCCAACTTTATCCATCAAAACTCCTTTCCTTTCTTAAGTACTCTATTGTTTCTTTTTTTAAGTGAGTCAAATTCAACATCAACTCTACAATACCTCAAATAGTGTCCTAAAACAAA
Source organism: Beta vulgaris subsp. vulgaris (assembly GCF_026745355.1). Classification (NCBI taxonomy): domain Eukaryota; kingdom Viridiplantae; phylum Streptophyta; class Magnoliopsida; order Caryophyllales; family Amaranthaceae; genus Beta; species Beta vulgaris. The sequence goes on along the minus strand of NC_079206.1, from coordinate 63,067,376 downwards.
AACATACCAAAAATTTTACACACCACCTATTTCAAAAACAAGGTTTATTTCATTGTTAGAAGTAAGGTTGCGTACATCTGAACCTCTCCAAACCCTGAAGGGATTGAGAAAGATGATAGCGGATCCGATTGGGATGCCGGCGTGCTTCTCATCAGGAGCACGGTCGACGGATGAGGCCGAAAGCACGGGCGTGACTCGGGCGGGACAAAGTGTGATCATGTCAATGTATAAAACAAAGTTGGGTAACCATAGTCGTGTTATCAGCATCACATGGTGCAGAAACTTGCTGCTCCTACACGGGCTATCGGTATCGATATCGAGCATCTCCGACGATGGACTATCATCATCGGAAGGTTACTCGTGTAAGGTGGAGTTGAAGCCATGGTACTTTTGGAGGAAACAAGGGTCAAAGCACTTTACAATAGATGATGGTAAAAAAGTGGATATTTTTTGGGACTTGAAATCAGCAAAGTTTAATAATAATGAAACAGAACCAAGTGCAGATTACTATGTTGCTATTGTTTATGAAAACGAGGTTGTTTTATTGGTTGGTAACTTGAAGAATGATGCTTACAAAAAGAGTGGGTGTAGGCCTGCTCTTATTGAGCCTATTTTAGTCTCGAAAAAAGAGCACATTTTTGGTAAGAAGAAATTTTTTACTAAGTCAAAGTTTCATAATAAGGGTAGATTTCATGATATTGTAATTGAGTGTAAGAATAAAGTTGATTCGGATTTGGAAATGGAGGTCAAGGTAGATGGAAAAGTGGTGATTCATGTCAAGCATTTGCAATGGAAGTTTAGAGGTAATGAAACTATATTTGTCAATAGGTTAAGGATAGAGGTGTATTGGGATGTACATGATTGGTTATTTAGTCCTGGACTAAGGCATGCTTTATTCATTTTTAAGCCCGTTGTTTCGTCATCCGGCGTATCATCAGTCTCCTCATCATCGTCATTGTCATCGTCATCTCTCTCGTCGACTCCATTATCATCCCATACTGAGAGCTCTGGTTCATTGGTGGACGGGTTGAATGGAAGTGGGTTATCCGAGTTTTGCTTATTTCTTTATGCTTGGAAAGTTGACTAACGACAACTCTTATCTTCGTAAATTGGTAGGCCGAGCAACACGTATGTGACGTATTAGACACATTTAGAAGCACATATTCTTGCCTCTTAAGGTGTAAGGGTGCAAAAAACATTACACCATCCATCCATTATTTCGACTTCGAAAATCGAAATGCATGTACTAGATCAAACCATTTCATCTGTTAAAATCAATGGTCTTACATTAAGTTAGGCAGCTATAGTATGTACTAAGGAGTGGAAAAGAAGATGATTGATTCTTCATTATTCATGTAAAACGAGGAATAAATGAAAGGGGGTATGGAGAGTAAAAAATGTGTAACAAGCACATGGGAAGAGATTTTGAGGGGTTGAAGCCAGGAAAGAAAGAGCTGGAAAATGGGTTCTCACAGCTGGGAGTTCACAAGTGGGCATTATCAGAATTCAGACAGGACAGATTGGGATTTTCATACAACATGGGTCAATTATTCTTCCTACCTAGAGCATAATCGTTTGTATCTGTTTTTCTCATTTGGTCTAACCTTGATTGGGAATGATGTTTTAGTTGAATTGTTTATCTATTTGGTGATACTATCAATAATATATACTCCCTTTATTTTTAATTAAATGCTTCATTATGATTACTCTACTTCGACCATTTTTTTCAGTCTATGTATAAAAACCAATGTTTTTAAAAACAAACTTTTTTTGTGTGCGTAAACGAACCACTAAGCGCAGTGATGTTGACAAGATTTGATCTTAGGTTTTCTTACCATCCTCATAAGACTTTATCAACTAAGTTAGATGACATTTAAAAAAACCAATGTTACCATACAAAATGTTGTTCAATTTGACTTGATATATGTTTTCATAATATATCTTTCTATAATTTTTTAGTAACGAATATTTTCAAAATATTGTTGGATTATTTTTAGTAATGAAAAATGGAGGGAGTATTCTTTTATATCTCATGAACAAATTATTGACATTTACTGGAGTTAAGCATAAATAATGATACTCAACTTTGCTCAAAGTTGTAGTTTACTCACCCTAGTTGTAAAGTTGATGTTTGAGTACTCAAACCCAAATTCTGTTACTTTTGATGTTAACTTTAATAAAATAATAAAAAAAATTATGTGTGCATAAAATCTTCATTTCTCTTTCTAAAAAAAATATTATGTCTTCCTCTCTCCTTCCTCGCACTAGGCCACCAGCTCACCACCCACACCAACCACCACCTTCACCGCCGACCACCACATCAACCACCACCTTCACCATGCAACCACCACACCCACCACTGCCTGTTCACGACCACCACATCAACCACCATCAATCACCACCAACCAAATAAAAAAAACCACCCAAAAAATTCAAACCAAACTCCAAAATCAGATCTAAGAATCAATCAAAAACATTAGAATTCGAGCATCCCAACCACAAAACCCCAACATCAGATCTAAGAAAAGCACATAAAATCTGAACATCCCAAACCCTACAACCACCAAAACGAACCAAAATCCCCAAAATTGAAGCCAAAACCCAGAAAAATCAAACTCCAACCCCAGAAATCATGCTCAACAACAAATGATCTTCAACGACAAAAACAAGAAAATCGAAATTAACCCGCATCGAGTAAACTAGAAATTCGAGTAGGCGAAATGAGTCGATTTCGTCAAGATGAGAAGGCTTGATTAAGGGAGAAGATGGCGGCGAGAGGAGTCGATCCCGTGACGAAGGAGAGAGAGAGGTAGAATAGACGGAGGAAGAGAAGTTCATGGCGGCGTCGACCGGCGAGGTTATTTTTCAGCGGATCTCCTTCTTTGTTGTCTAAATTAATAGCATAAAGGGTTGAGTTTGCATACTTTTCTCTGTTAGAATTCATGGTTAATTGAAGAGAGGATAGAGAAAATTTATACAAGAAAATTCAGGGTGGTTGTTAAAGAAACAAGATCCTAAAAAAAAATAATGACAGGAGGTGGAGTGGTGATGGAAGGTGGTGAATCTGGTTTCGAGAGGAGGAGAGAGAAAGATTTGTTATTCTCGTTTTCAGTGCCAAATCAGCCTTTTTGTATCAATTTTATTTAAAGTTAAAAGAAAATTTAACCGAGTTATACTTTGAGTGAGCAAAGTGCAACTTTTACAATTTGGGTGACTAAACTGTAAATTTTTGCAAAGTTTAGTATCCTCTTTTATACTTAACTTGTTTAATGTGTCAAATTGTCTACCTACTGCTTGGTGAATTGTTAATTCAATTCATGGGTAATTATCACCCTGAAAACTTACACATCATGTCAAACCCCCCTTGTTTGAGCATATTGAGAGTTGAGACCTCGAGTTTGAAGAGAAACGATAGGCAACTAACTATTAGTTGCCAAAAAACAACTAACAGGGGCACGTTGGTAACTAAATCTTAAAACTTAGATATCAAATTAACGGAAACAACTTTTTTTTGTACAAACAACATAAACTATTAAAAAACAACTTTTTCGGTATCTTGAACAACATTATTGGTACCCAAGTCTTATGACTTTGGTACCAAAATCTTAAGATTTAGGTACCAACATCCCCCTGTTAGACGATTTTTTTTACATTTAACGGCTAGTTTGCCTATCATTCTCTAGTTTGAAAGGTGAGAGCACAACCAACTCATCCCAATTCCCACCTAACAACAACTTCTATCGTAGCTTTAGTGTGTTCAATATAATTCATTCAAGCTCAGCACCCCAATCATCACCTACTTCCTTCATTTACTTAATATAGCAACATTTTAACTTGTCCAATATCTATATATACTTTTCTTTGATCGTATTTTTTTTAATTAATTCTTTATATAAAAACAAACATTTATGTAGTATATTATCATATTTACTCTAATGGAGAATATATTTTTTATAACTTTTATTGATACAAAATTACACATATTAATTGTAAAAGTTGTGTACGATAGGTGTGTAACTGTATAAATTGTTGCAATCTTTAAGAAGCGGAGGACGTATATCAAGTATGATAATGATAAGTTTATAGATTTTGTTTAATTTATTATCATAGCAAGTGTATTTAAGCAAGAATTTCCAGCATGAAAAATGATCTAGTTCATTAGAATGTTAGATACACAGCCTGGAAATTCTTTAAACTAAGAATCATTGGAACAATATTATCTTCTGCCGTCTTTGATATGAATTTATTTATCGAGACCTATATGTGCAATGGAAATTGATTAGGCATGGGCATTGCTATTTTGAACTTTATTCCTAATGAGACATTACGTCAGTAATAGACGGTACTCCTAATAGATTAATTTTTACAAGTAACAGAAGAATGATGGACAATATAATTAAGCAAGTGATGATGAAAATACTGTTGTCTTGTGTTTGTGATGTATAAAAGCCAAAGGCCCAAAAGGCAAAAGGCGTCACATGAAGAAGAAACATACATTGACGTTAATTTTCTATGTCATATCTTGATATGTATTTGCTAGTTGGATTATTTGCCTTTTCATATCTATATATAGAGGGTTGACTATTCGAATCTTTGAATTGTGTGTCCGATTTAGCAATATGTGACAAATGACTCGAATTGCGTTGAATACAACTATACGATCATGTTGTTTGGGTTCGAGTTTTTCTAGATATTTTTAGATTTGGTCTTGTAAGAACCTTTTTAATACTCTCCTGGTTTCTTTTTAATCTATACACTTTTATGTTTCGTATGTTTCTTTTTAATCTATATATTACTGCTTTTTCTATTCTTTTTTTCCATCCTTATGAGCCACGAAGGCAATACAAAGTACAAAGGAGGGGAGGGGGAATTTGTGACCTATTGTTTACAGAATTACAGCATCTCAATCTTAACCACTAAGCCAAGACATCCTTGGTACCAGTGGCGGATGCATGTTGATAGAAGTGGGGTCAACCCGACTTGACCATACTTGGGGCAAAAAAAATGAGAAAAAACTTATTTTTTAGTGTATAAATGTAGATAAAAGTGTTAATTAGTAGTAGAAGAGACCCCACTCAACACTATTTCGTGTACTTATTTCGGGTACTTATGATTACTGACCCCGTTGCGTATAATTTATAGATCTGCCACTGCTTGGTATTGCCTTTTCTATTCGGAGAAATATGTCGTCCAATCTACTTTTTCCTCTTTTTCCATCCATGTCATCCACTTTTCAATATTTTTAACCCATTTTTTAGTTTTTCTCTCATATTGTTGTTCTTATTTCTTGATTCTGCCCCAAAAGTGGAGTAAACTAACAAAAAAAAAGTATAAATCTGCTCATCTCTCACATATGAAGTATATATACTTGGAGGTTGTAAGAAAAAAAACATATAATTGAAACTAAAAGAGTTCTAGATTAATTACCTTTTTATATATTGAAACTAAACGTACAACTTATAACATAAAAACTAGTTATTAGGCCCGGGCTATGCCCCGGGTAAAGAAAATTTTCAATTATTAATATTATACTTTAAGATGAGAACACTAAATGTTATTTGGTCTAGTGGTTAAGACTTGAAAATATGTTCTTGAGGTCCGATGATCAAATCCTATATTATGCAATTTCTAACTTTTTTTTATTGTGTGTGAATTACATGGAGTTAAACCCCCTTAGGGAGAGTGCCACGTGGCACCGTTCCTTCTTTACGCACGCCATTTAATATATTAGTATAGATGCTTATCTAGTTGACTACCCTCGTCTTTTAAAACTATACTCACTTTCGATTTCAATCCGTTTTGCGAATAGCTACTCACTTTCGGTTTTGGCTCGTGTGAAGATCTACTCACCATGTTTTGCTTTCGTTTGGCCTTCTTTCCATATTGAATAAGCAAGGAGATCAAGTGAACTCAACTTTTTATACTCTCCCTAATCCGCCTTAAAGTGTGTACCTTTTTTTTTTGAGGGGAAAAGAAAGTAGTGCATTAATTAATCCAGGGACAAAACGTCCATAAGTACGTAAGGAGAAACAATGCTGGGGCAATGAAATTCCCAACGTTGTTCATAACCAAATGGCACTACTTTGGCTAAGTGATGAGTTACATTATTCCCATCACGCCTTACATGCGAAAAACTAGTGATATTAAACCACGAGCAAAGATGAACAATATCGCCAAGAATAGTATCCAAATCCGAGAGAAAAAGAGCTGCCGAGGATAAGCGGGACACGAGCACTTGGGTATCTGATACAATAACCACCTCCTTCAATCCATGATTCTTCGCCCAAAGTACAACCATATATATTGCTTTGGCTTCAGCTACATCAGGTGGCCACCAAGCCCTGGTTCTACGAACAGCCGAGAAAAGGACACTCCCCTTATTATCACGAGCCACCGCACCCAAGCCAACCCACCCCTCACCATTCAAAGAGGCATCTGCATTTACCTTCACCAAACCGCCCGGAGGAGCGCACCATTTGTTAGGGCTGCTTTCGTGAGCCTGCGTAGATCCGTTCGGCATAGGAGGAGTATTCCTCAGCTTGTCGAAAACTCGTTGGGCAATCACTTCGAGGGGTGTGCGTATGTTTTCAAAAACAAACTTATTTCTTTCACTCCACAAATTCCAAGCTAAAAAACAACCTCTCTACACCATTTTTGCATCCATCTCACCCCATCTCACCAAAAGCTCACAAAAATCAGTAGCTTCCCCTTCACCCAACAAAGCTTCACATCCACATTCCACCCAGATTTGTCGGACTCGCACACAACCCATCAGCGCATGAAACTTCATCACTGCTGCGGCACCAAGGACAAGGCGCCTCGTCGACGATATCACCCAGATTCTCTACCTGTCCGTGCTGCTCTTAAAGCCTTAAAGTGCGTACCTAGTTTGCTACATATTCCTAATAGATGGAATATGTTGTTCAAGTAGTTCAATAATAATCATTTAGTATTGTGTGCACAGGGACCATAAATTATTGTTAGACTAATGCATTTTAAACTAAAACGGGCAAAAGTATAACAGAAGTCGATCACATTTCAAGTTAAGAGGAATCACGTCAAAAAGAATGATAACTTTTAACCTTGAATAAGTTAGCTCTTCTAGACTCGTTAGCATTTCGAGTCAAGTTTGAATTGAGCCGAGCTAACACGAGTCGAGTTTGACTGAGTATATTTCGAGTAGCTTGCAAGTGTCTCATGTTAAAAGCAACAATAAAGTAGCAAAATGTTGAATTTAGGTAGTATTTTACTATTGATAATTGGGTCGAGTTTCTCACGAATTTTCGAGTCAAGTATCGAGTTTCTCAACTTGACCTACCAACATTTCGAGTTCGATTCGAGCTCGCTAAGTTCAAGATTTGACTGGATCAATCTCAAATAAATCACAAGTTATCTCATCTCATTGCCATACGTAATCCTTTTTACATAGAGAAAAGTAACCTATTTAAGATATCTAGTTACCTACTTACCTCCATTATACAATAGCTTACTATACACTGTCGGCTCATCTCATTCAAGATTTTGTGAGAATTGTGAGATGATTTTTCTCTTGAAAGTAAACCCAAAAGTTTCAAAAGAAAGGAAAGATTATAATCCAAAGTTGACCTTTGCTTATTTGTGCCAAGATCCAACTGCCACGTATACTTAAAAAGTAGACTTTTTTAGAGGTCGTATAACTTAAGCGCCACTCGCGTGGTACCAAACGCCATAATCCAAATGTCAAAAATATAATGCGCCATAATTTTTATGAATCAAAATTTCATATTCATCATTTAATCCCACTTTGACTCGCAATCTAAATTCAATTGATCATTCTTCATTTTTCCTCCATTTTCCGGAACTTTTCATTTCCCTTTTTTTCCAGTAAAAAATAAAAAATACCTAGTTTGCTCCAAAAATTGCATAATTTTACATTACACCCTTGTTCTAGAAAAAACCAAATTGCATTAATTTTTTAAATATTTGTTGAATTTTTCATCATATATATGATAAATCCTCAATTGGGTATTTTGGGTTTGATTCAATTTTTCATCTTGAGTTTAAATTTGTCGATTAAATTCAAAACAAAAATCCCCCAGAAAAAAAAAAAAATCAGCTTTTGATTAAATTAGAAATTGCTTTTTGTTTTTTTTTGGTTTTCTGGGTTGATCAAGGTTGAATTATGCGCGGGGACGCATCCTCGGAGCAAGAACAGGATGATCCCGACGTTGAGTTTGTTGAGGTTGATCCAACTGGTCGTTACGGTAGAGTAAGTATATTATTATATTATATGTTCATCAAATTTTATACATATGAAAATTGTACCATTGTGATGAATTGGAATTAAGTTTGTTTGCTATGATTATTTTGATTAATGGGTTAGTAAATTATGTTATTTTGGATGTTTTTGATTGTTGTTGAAATGGGTATATGTGTATTTTGTTTGTTTCACATTGATTTTTACAGTATAAGGAAGTTCTAGGAAAAGGGGCATTCAAGAAAGTGTATCCTTTGTTATACTAGCTCTTGATATTTGTGATTATGTTGTAAGAAAGCAAAAAAATTAAGTAAATTATGAGGTATCTTTTTTACATAAGCTAATCCTTAATTGAAGAATTAACCAGATATAGAGCATTTGATGAATTAGAAGGATTAGAAGTAGCTTGGAATCAAGTTAAAGTTTCGGAATTATTGCGCAATTCTGAAGATTTGGAAAGGCTCTACTCCGAGGTTCATCTTCTTCAGACCTTGAAGCATAAGAACATTATAAAGTTCTATAATTCTTGGGTTGACACGAAAAATGAACATATAAATTTCATCACTGAGATCTTCACATCGGGCACCCTACGCCAGTATGTTTCTGGTCATATCTCTACTTGTTTTCATGGATACTTTATTCGTCATGCTGAGACATTTGCTACTTTCATGGTAGATACCGAAAGAAGCATAAGCGTGTTGATTTGAGGGCGTTGAAGAAATGGTCTAAACAAATTTTAGAAGGGCTTTTGTATCTTCACAGTCATGATCCTCCAGTTATACATAGGGATCTCAAGTGTGATAATATATTTGTTAACGGAAATCATGGTGAATTGAAAATCGGTGATCTTGGATTGGCCGCTATTCTTCACCATGCAAATGCAGCACACAGTGTCATTGGTGAGGAATAATTTTCCTTTCTTTAGTCACTAATTTCAAGGTTCACTTTGGTTGGATGGAATATGTTTTTCAATGGATGTCCAGGTGAAACTAATATCGTAGATGATTTTATTTTTCTTTCGGTTTTTTGTAAAAAAAAGTTAGAGAGAAGGAATAATGGAATTGGAGGAAAGAGGATGGATGGGAGGAGAATGTGGCATTCTTCCCTTTAAAATGGAAAATGTTTTCCTCTAGTTGAAACTATTTTTCACCTCTTATGAACCTAAACAAAGATATATGTGAAAAAGACTTTTCTTTGAAATGTTTTCCTCCCAACTAAACATTCTAAATTCCTCTTACGACTAGAGAGTTGGAAAATTCAATGAAGTAACTGTCATTCTTGGCTCAGGTACACCAGAATTTATGGCACCTGAGCTTTATGAAGAGGAGTACAATGAGCTTGTTGATATCTATGCCTTTGGCATGTGTCTGTTAGAGTTGGTAACTTTTGAGTACCCTTATACCGAATGTAGCAATGCTGCTCAAATATATAAGAAAGTGACAACGGTAAGGCATAACTTCCTACTCCAAATTATTTGACAATTTGTCTTGTTTTTTCATTATCTCCTTTGTTCCCAGCTTTCCACCCCTTCAATCTCTTATTCTTGTAGGGTTTAGCAATTACTATTGATAATTGGTTAATACTTACTTTTCTCTACTTTATATACAATGACTTTGCATGGGAGAAATGAGGATCGTAGGGGGATCTTTTTCATTTGGTAAATACCCTTGTGTTTTCATCTGCTTTAATATGGTACACCTGAGGCTTGAACTAACTTGATGCAGTTCAGTGTAATCAGTAGTGAGGGAATTAACTGCAAATGTTGGAGAGTACCTATTATGTGAAATAAGTTAATGGCATACTGTATTTGGTATGTGCTAATACATACCGGTGATGCTGATAATTTTATATCTGATTTTGTAACGTAGGTATCATCCAAAGGTTCATGATGATGGATATTGATTTCTCTACTTTTTTCTTTTCATGAATTGTAGTGCCATCCATTACTATTTTAGAGGTGGTAGTGAGTGATTAAATAACAATTTATCCGGGGGTGGTTAGTTTTATCTTTGACATCAGACTTTCCTACATATAAACTCATTACCGTCATTGCCTATGGGATTTGCTGGTAAGGTTAGTTGAGTGTAGTGATGGCCACTGGTGCGGGCCAGACCGTGGGCCGTAGCGGGCTGGGCTGAGATTTCACGGTCCAAGACCGGATCGTGAAATTCATAAGTTGGGTGGGCTGGTCCGCGGGCCAACACCGTCTGTTACCGGTTTTTTACGGTTTGGGAAGCGGTTCTGACGGTTCGTGGATCTAGTGGGCTGGACCGGGCTGGCGCGGCGGTATGAGAATTTTTTCTTCAAAATTATTTAATCATTGAAATTATTCATTATTGTTACATGAAATCTTTAAAATGAATTAAAATATATACAATTATTAATATTAATGAATAATTTCATTATTTTAAAATTTGATTGAATTATAATATATGCAATTTGATTAAAATATATACAATTTGATTAAAATATACACAATTTGGTTCAATATTTACTTGTACTGGGCTGGTTCGGTTCATGGGCCGGGCTAGACCGGTTTCGTGGTCCGGGCTGAGCAGTTTTAGTAGCGGGCTTTAGTGGGCTGGGCTCAAGAAATCTGGCCCACGACCCACCCACCAATTTCACGGTTCGAGCTGGGCTGGACCGGGCTTTTTGTGAGCCTAACCCGCACGACCCACGAGGTGGGTTGGGCTAGATTGGCCCGCACTGTTGGCCATCTCTAGTTGAGTGTTACTAGATCTTTGATTGTTGAGCAATCCTCTCATGTTACATGTTACATGTTACATGTTACATGTTACATGTTACAGAGAGAGTTTTCCTCATGCTTATGCCTTTGCAGTTTTTATCTCTGAAACATTACTTGGCTAGTGTTTAGTAAATCTAACCAGTTCAAAATTCAGATTATGGGTACTGGTGTTTGAATTACTAAACCATTGGAAGATGAGTACTGGTACCAAAGAAAAGGGAAAATAGTTGCTTTGATTAGTAATTAATAGATCGTCAAATCTTTGCGTATTATCTCACACACATGCTTCTGTTCAATTGCTCATTTCTGTGCAGTCTCTAGTTGATGCCAAATTCTGAAAAGAAGTTATACTTTGTAGTGAGTTTATGCCTTTCTTCAATAATGAAAGAATGCTTTGATTAAAAAGTTAAGGCATTTATAGTTAAATAGTTAAGCTTTTCATCAACATGCATCGTAGCTCTACTTATCTTGTTTTTACTTAACATGGTTGTTTTTCAAGCTGGAAATTCTTTATATCTATCTTCATGGTTTTTCCCGTGCTAGGGAATTAAGCCTGCATGTTTGATGAAAGTGACAGATCCTGATGTCAAAGCATTTGTAGAGAAATGTATTACTAAAGTAGAAGATAGATTGTCTGCCAAAGAACTCTTAAGGCACCCCTTTTTGTCAGATGTGAGTCCTGAGATCGCTGGACATTCTTCACAAGTCAATCTTCTGCGTGGAGAATCAAGTTCAGGTATTATTGTTTGGATAAGCAAGACCTACTGAATTATTTTTCCCACCTTTGTTTAAAATTCATGCCAAAACGTCTGCAGAGGCTGTTCATAAGAAGTCTGATACTGACAAAACAACCTTTTTGTCAGATGTGAGTCCTGAGATCGCTGGACATTCTTCACAAGTCAATCTTCTGCGTGGAGAATCAAGTTCAGGTATTATTGTTTGGATAAGCAAGACCTACTGAATTATTTTTCCCACCTTTGTTTAAAATTCATGCCAAAACGTCTGCAGAGGCTGTTCATAAGAAGTCTGATACTGACAAAACAACCTTTTTGTCAGATGTGAGTCCTGAGATCGCTGGACATTCTTCACAAGTCAATCTTCTGCGTGGAGAATCAAGTTCAGGTATTATTGTTTGGATAAGCAAGACCTACTGAATTATTTTTCCCACCTTTGTTTAAAATTCATGCCAAAACGTCTGCAGAGGCTGTTCATAAGAAGTCTGATACTGACAAAACAAGTGTGTTGGACAATTCTGATCCTGGGCCAAGTAGAGGCCTATCGGTGCACGGTGAACGGAAAGATATTAATACCATATTTATTAAACTAAGGATAGCTGATTCTAAAGGTTCTCTTCTTTTCTCCCCCTTCAGTCTTATTTTTTGTGTTCGAGTGTTTTTTGATGGTATAAATTGGCAGCATAAATTCATGTACCACAGAACATATATTGTGGATGACTGACTGAAGTTTGTTTTGAAATCCTCCAGACAAATGTCGCAACATCCATTTTCCATTTGACATTGAAGCTGATACATCAATTGCGGTTGCTAGTGAGATGGTTCATGAACTAGACCTGACAGATCAAGACATTACAAACATCGCTGACATGATTGACTCTGAAATTCGTGCTCTTATTCCGGAGTGGTCACCTAAGGATTCATCTGGAGGCGATTCTCCTTTCAATAGTCAGACATCTGACTTTAAGGAGGATTCATCTCCACCTCATGCCTTTGAAAATAAGGATGATGTTTCTCCCTTGACTAGTGCATCACCCTTCTCTACAAGCAGCTTTTTCCCAGATCAACTGCCTTCTGGTCGTAAGTTTTGGTCAGATTCTCCAAAAACTGGTGTTGGGGCCGGGCTATCACCAGTCAAGTGTAGCCCTTTGAGCCCATCTGAAGGCCGCTCTGAAATTTCTCCTCAGAACCCCGGGATTACCAATTGGCGTGAACCAAAAAAATATAAGGACGAAGATTATTGTGGTGTACTTCCACCCATAAGGCCATCAATCTTTCATTTAGGAAGCAATGCTGACTCCAATGATCAGGAAAAAGATTTACTTGAAAGCCCGAGAAATTTTATCTTACATGAAGAAAAGATCGATGAAGTTCCTCTTGAACCAGCAACAACTGAAAACTACCTCACTGAAGATAAAGCGAGATGTCAAGAAGAGGTTTGTTATGGCCAAAGTGATGCTATTACTCTTTCGCTTGGCCTTAATGGTGAAAGGGACAATGGAGATCTAGAAAAACGTGGAGCAATGGATAGACTAGGAAAAAATGACGGGGAGTCCTATGCTGAATCAGATTTAAGGATCCTTGCTGAGAACCTTGACCAGTTACTTGCTCAGCAGCAGAAAGAACTAGATGAACTGAAGTTGAAGCATAAGTCGGTTATATCTCAAGTCTTAGAGGACATTCCACCTCATATGCGTCTAAAAGTGCTTAAGATGTGCAGCAGAAAGATTCCAGACTATAAATTGCATTCGAAGATGAAATCTCCTGTTCCTAACTTTCCTGGGTATAATGGAGCAGATAATTGTTCCCAAGTACCAGGAAAAAGAATATTTACACGTTCATTAAGTACTATTGATCTTTGTAGCCCAAGACCAAACACTTCTAAGCAGGATGCCACATCTGAGATGGGAATTGCTGTTATTCTAAAAGATGATTCAGAGGAACTGTAGCTAAGAAGATTGTCCTGTGCAAATGACTAACCAGGAATACATGGTTCAATATTTTGGTCACAGAATGCAAGGTCTCTCTCAATCGTAAGTCTCTCTGGCTGTAACCATTTTTACGCATCCATCTGTAGGTTCTTACTTAAAGTATACCTTTCATGTCTTTCTTGCTCGTATGTCTTATGACATTATGTATTTATGTTACATACTTGTACATAGGCTTTTGTTGTTCTTTGTTTTTAACCTTTGAGTTAGCTGGCTGTGTCATAATCTGGTGATTCATGTATATTAAGTCAAAAAAGTGAAATATGGGCAAAAGTTTTGTCTTTTTTTGCCTTGAGTGGAGTGATAAGTTTCGGATTCTCTGTTCTATAAACACATAGATCAGGACATTACCAGTTCAATTTTTTTAGTTATAATTCTTGTGGTACTTGTTATTTTTTTATTGGTTGTGCAGTTCTAAACTGATAAACCTGTTCTATAAATAGTTTCTCCATCTTTGACAGTTGTATCCGAATATTGCTCTGTTAATATTACTGTGATGTTGAGACTGAAATATTTTTAGCAGGGTTAGACATTTTTTGTCTTCTTTTTCTTCTTTATGGATCAAAGACATAAATGTTTTGCGATTGTATACCGTTAAATGTCATCTGCTGCCTCTGTTGAGGTGCATGGATAACTGGAATGTAGTTTTATGTGCTGGACACAATTCCGGAGATTATATGTGCTGAATGTTCTGCACTTTTTTCCCGAGGTATGTTTATATAGGATGGAGTAGACAATTTCTGTGGTGGCTAATTGTCTATGAACTGTTGCATAGGCAGATTTCCATCAATGTATAGGGAGATTTGCTTACCATTTTAGCTAGGAATTCCGTGATTTTTATAACGTGTATGAAGCTTCTCGGGCATTTTGATAGAAATCACAAGAACAAAGGGAAAACTTGTTTTTGCAATGTATAAAATCTATTCTGGTGTATTTATCTTCTATATTAGTTCGGTTTACAGCACTTGTTGCTACCAAACCTGACAAACAGGTGAATTTTGTGGTATCACTTGCTAGATCTGTATCATTTTCTGAAAAGATGGTTTGGTAATGGTGTTTGAGCACGTTTGGTTAGTAGCAGCAGCAGAGTTTTCATGCGCTGATTGCTGGTGATTCTAGGCTTACATTAGACTTCTATTATGCTGATTGCTGGTGCAACTGTGCAAGTGTAATGTTCCTGTGCTCCATGTGCCAAAAACTTTGACCTGTATTAAATGGGATTATGGGAAAGAAGGCAAGGAAGTCTTTATTTATAACGCTGATTTGCAAAATTGTTACTACTTTTATCTATGTTACTCAGACATGTATTGAGTGTCTACTCGGATACGGATGTCCAAGTGTCTACTCGGCTATTTTGTAGAAAAAAGTCAAGTTTTTAGTTTAAAATGAGGTATCCAAGTAAAGTATCGTGTCGGATACGACACAACATCCTGTTTTTGAGGTAAATGAAGGTGTCGGAGTAACACTGATTTTTATCATAAACCTGGGGTAATGTGAGCATGGTACATGCAAAACTATTTACTCCATGGTTAACTAATAAGAGAAGGATAGAGTAGAGTATATGTCCATGTTATCTCATATAATTTTGGGGAAATGAGGGGAATTTAGTTTGCTACAGTCTGACCAGTCCATACATTAACTTGTGGTTATCATCGATGCTCATACTAATACTTAATTCCAAAGTCCTCCCTCGTAAAACAAGATAAACACTTTAATATTGGAAAAATAAACTGATTGCACAAATACTTCCATGGTCAACTGTTTTGTAGATTAGAGTAGTTTACAGAAAGTTTTACCAGTTTTTACATGTTAATCTTGCTTACCTTTTCTTTAGGAAAAAAATCTAAGAATATTTTGTTGAAGAAGAGGCCCTTTGGGTGAATACGCGGCCTAATAGGGGACTTGATTTTGCCTCTTTCTCCACCATGAGAATCAGATGATCTATTTGTGTAAGGCGTCATTATCAGCCCATGCCTTGTCTTTTACTATCCATAACTTTCCATATACCTCCTTTGATGTTATTGCTACTTGCTTCCCATTCTACTATCTCCATTTCTTTTTAATGTGTATATTTTTCGTTTTGATTTGTTTCTTTTTAATTTACACATTATCGTTTTTTGTATTTTTGGTTACAAGTTACATCTACTTTTTTCTCTTTTTCCACCCATATAATTCATTTTTTAATATTTTAACCCATTTTTTTAGTTTCTCTCTCACTTTTCAGTTTCTTTCTCCACCTTTTAAGTTTATCTCTAATAATTTTACACTTTTTCTTTGGTTCCCACCTTATAATAAAGTGTGTAAATTAATTTAAAATAAAGATAGTATCATTTTTAAGTTATAGGCTATATCACTTTATTTTTACTTGACTTACAATTTGGGCAGTTCTCTATGTAATTTTAGAGCCAAGCCCTAATATAGGAGGGAAATACTCAATAATGGATCATAATCACCCTAGTCAACCTAATTTGATATCCATAGTATCACATCTCGAAAAACTAATTATATAATCTCAATGGAAAAAACATGTATTTTTTTTAACTCAAAACAAAAAGAAAAAGTTTAGGGATGTTTATCATCACTGTGAGTTATGTTGTCCATACTCTTCATTTTGCCTCAAATATGCGTGTCTAATTCTTTACACTTGGACATGGGTGAGACTTGGACACTTCATTTTGAACCAAAAAGTTGAAAAGTACTCCTAAATAACCAAATTGGATACTTGAACACGTACCCGTGTCGGACATGAGCACTCGAGTTCGAGTAACATAAATTGCAAAAAGAAAATCAAATAAAGAAAAAAGCAAACCCAACCCAAGCAAAGAGTTAAGAATATAACCATGGTAAAGTTGAAAAAGGCCCATATCCACAACACCTAGAAACGGATAGAATCACACTCAACAAACAATTGAAAGGTCCTCCTTTTCTCTCATTTCTACTCCCCCATTTCTCCTTCTTCCTTCAAAAGATAACCCCCAAAATCCCCTCTTTCTCTCTCTCACTCCTTCATTCTTCACTCAAAACTCACTCACTCTTTCTTCTTTCTCTCTCCTCTATCTCCCCCAATTTCAATGGCGTTATCAACAACTTCTTCAGCAAGATTAGCCGTTTACCAACCTCCTCACCCTCATCATCATCATCAATCTCTCTCTCTCCTCCCAAATCTCTCTTTCCACCCCAAAACCAAATCCAAACTCATCCTCACTTCCTCTTTTACCCCTTCCACCACCACCACAACCACCACTTCCACCACCACTTCCACTCCCACGCGCCGCCGTTCTTTTACTGTACGCGCCGCTCGCGGTAAATTCGAGCGTAAAAAACCCCATGTCAACATCGGCACAATCGGCCATGTCGACCACGGTAAAACCACTCTTACCGCTGCATTAACCATGGCTTTAGCTTCACTCGGTAACTCCGCCCCTAAAAAATACGACGAAATCGACGCTGCTCCTGAAGAACGTGCTCGTGGTATTACCATCAATACTGCGACTGTCGAATACGAGACAGAAAATCGACACTATGCTCATGTTGATTGTCCTGGACATGCAGATTATGTTAAGAATATGATTACTGGTGCTGCTCAAATGGATGGTGCTATACTTGTTGTATCTGGTGCTGATGGTCCTATGCCACAAACTAAGGAACATATACTTCTTGCTAAACAGGTTGGTGTTCCAAATATGGTTGTGTTTTTAAATAAACAAGATCAAGTTGATGATGAGGAACTTTTACAATTAGTTGAGCTTGAGGTTAGGGAATTATTGTCTAATTATGATTTTCCTGGTGATGATATACCTATAATTTCTGGGTCAGCTCTTTTAGCTCTTGAAGAATTGATGAAGAATCCAAGTATTAAAAGAGGGGATAATACTTGGGTTGATAAGATTTATCAGCTTATGGATTCTGTTGATGAATACATTCCTATACCAACCAGACAAACAGATTTGCCGTTTTTAATGGCGATTGAGGATGTGTTTTCGATTACTGGTCGTGGGACTGTGGCTACTGGGAGGGTTGAGAGGGGGACGGTTCGGACCGGGGAGACGGTTGATATTGTTGGGATGAGGGAGACTAGGAATACTACTGTTACTGGGGTTGAGATGTTTCAGAAGATATTGGATGAGGCGTTGGCGGGTGATAATGTTGGATTGTTGTTGAGAGGGATTCAGAAGATTGATATTCAGAGAGGTATGGTGCTTGCTAAGCCAGGGACGATTACACCTCATACTAAGTTCTCTGCTATTGTCTATGTATTGAAGAAGGAAGAGGGCGGTAGGCATTCGCCTTTCTTTGTTAATTACCGCCCTCAATTCTATATGAGGACTACTGATGTTACAGGGAGGGTGTCCAAGATTATGAATGATAAGGATGAGGAGTCCAAGATGGTTATGCCTGGTGATCGAGTTAAGATGGAGGTCGAGCTCATTCATCCTGTCGCGTGTGAGGAGGGAATGAGGTTCGCTATTAGGGAAGGTGGAAAGACTGTTGGTGCTGGCGTTATTCAGTCTATTATTGAGTAGTTTTGTGGTGCTAGTATTAGTGACTTGAGTGTCTTTGTAAGTTTTCTTTTGGTTGGGGGGAGAGGGGGGTTTTTCGAAATGTAATGATATTTGATTTGGGGCTAAGATTAAGCTGTAAAATTTCCCCCCTTTTACATGTCTTTTTGGGGAGTAGGGTTGAACATTTGAGATATTTATTCTCATAATTGTGCAATTTAATTTACACATTTTACTCTATTGCCTTGCTGATTTCAGTCTTTCTCTAATATTTATACAATTTGCATATGTTGATTGTGCTTGTACTTGCTACACTGCATCAAGTTGCATACTTTGGACAGCTAATGTTATGATGGTTGCATACTTGCATATATGCTGCGTTGTATCCTGCTTATGGCAAGTCTCTTAATGCTTGATTGATTAGTTTGAAAATGTTGTAGATTTTATTAGGTCTTCCAAGATTCAGAATTGTTTGAATACTGTAAAGCATAACCATGAGCTGTTTGCTCTGGTTAATGACAGTCTAAGGGATTCCGAACTTTCTCTTGTCGACTGCTCTCTTTGCTCTGGTTAATACTGTAAAGCTGTTTGAATAATGAGCTCACTGCAGCTTCATTAAAACTTCCAATTGTGTCCATAATCATGCCTGTGTTTCGTAGCGTGTGTCTACCCTGCCTAATTGGTTTTGTCAGTGGCGACGTTTCAATTGATTGATCAATTAGGAGGAGATACTGCACCATTCAGAGTATATCAGTCACCTAATTAGCTTTCCTTAGTGGCATAAGATATAAAGGCTGCTGTTATAGCAGTTTAGCAAAGAGAGCAGCTTATTTTCAAGCAAGAGCCAGCTGCTTAGCTTTTGCAGCCACAATATTGCCAAAAGCCTTGCAGCGGAAGCACGACTAACGATGTGTGAGAGGCTGCTGGTTAAGGCCCTGAATATCGGAGGGAGATCAGCGTTATGGATTATCTGAAACACTAATAGAAGAGTCATCTGAAACACTTGTAGAAGAGTTTCAATTTGGAAAGCCTCTGAACTAGCCTTGCAACTCGAGTAAACTACTAAACCAGGCAAATCTAGATTCTGGACCTCCGGATTCCTGCATGAGATAGAGGAAGGAGAACTTTAAGGAATAGTAGTCCTGACTCCTGAACCCATCTAATGTTTATTTTCATATTTTAAGACAACTTATGATGAATGCCAAAGTAAACAATCATTTATTAAAACCAAATTAGAAGCTAAAGATAGCAGCAAATTAAACTTTAAAATTGTAGTCCAACTTTTAAAGAGAAGTTTGTTTTTTTTTTTTCCCGATGGGATAGCCGGATAGTAGTATTCTACCTCTGTTTTTTATTAGTCGCAACAAATGTTTTTTTGCACAAATATTAAGGAAAAAGGAAAGAGAGTAAAATTTGATCCATTACCCATATTTTTGGTCTGTGGGGTAGTTAGAGTGAGGGTAAAATTGTAAAATCGCCTCAAAACCTTCTCCAAAAAAGAAAACTTTGCATCTAAATAAAAACAGCTATAATGGAAATTGTTGCAACTAAAAAAATGAATGGAGTACTTTATCATAGGTTTTATGCGCAAATTTTTTTTATGTCTTCTAAAATTCTGAAGTGAAAAGAAAATATTAATGGGTGAAGTGGGTCAAAATAAACAAAAGTTCAATCGAGTTGGGCCGTTTCAACTAGAATGGTTGAAAATCTGTCCAATTTGCCATTTTGGGTCAGGTTTATATCAAGTTGATGCTTTAATGGGATGGGTTGAATTTTGCTAGTTCTAATTGCCATACTTTTATCAGGCTATGAGAATCAAGTAAAATTTGCCTTTGGCCCGATTTATCTCCCAGTTTATCAATATAACCCAAATAAAGTAGAATATCGCATTGATATGGAACCAAATAAGATATGATCTTATATGAATCAAACATATCATTTGATACAATTACAAAATCATAGTATAAAGAGAAATGAATCCTTGGCAAATGCTCCGCCTACAATTTATTGAAACAATCTAGAATCAAGGTTGGTCCAGTGATTGTAAGACTCTCCTTCTATCCTTGTGACAGGAATTCGATTCTCACCCCTTGCAAGAAGGGTCCCCAATTTCCCTCCTTCTCTGCGAGTATGGGTGAAAGTTATTCGGATAAAATCCAAAATTAAATCCAATCCGAATTAGTAATTTGGATCGGATTCGAATTGTGTTCGGATTGGATTCGGATTGAGATTTTTTTTAAAACTGGGTTTTCGGTTCGGATTGGATTGAGGGTAATCGGATCCAAAAATCCAATATAACCGAATAGTAATATGCCTTGTATTATGTATCTGGATTGGGTTTAAGTGCTTAACTGATTTTTTATTATAAAAAAACCTACTCCATAGCCCAATACACATAGCACTTCAATCCTTCTCCTAAAACACTAACTGCACTTAATTCTTCATTTCCTAAATCTACTAGCATGTTGTTGTGCTTAATTTATTTCATCGAAAAACTAGACTTTTAAAAAAAATCAGATTTTCGGATCGGATCCAATCTAGAGTATGAAATTTCGGATTGGACCGGATCGGATTCAAACCCTAATTGGTTTGGATTCAGATTGAAAAATTGAAATCCAAATTTTATTCGGATTAGATTGGATTAAGCCCTAATCCAAACCGCACACCGAACTTTCACCCCTACCTGTGAGGGAATTCTCCTCACCTTAAAAAAAAAGAAATTTATTGAAACAATCAACCAAATTGTATTCTGTTAGACAAACTTTAAGATCAAGTGCTATATAAACTCACACTACAAACTCCAAATTGTCTTATCCCCTTTCACCCCTAACACCAAACTCCAAAGCCAAAAATCAAAATATGAATCTCAAATCAGGCAAATCTATACAACTAATTTGTCTCACATTTCTTTGCATATTCTTTTCCCAGGCCTTGATGTTCATCAAAGCAGACGATGAGCTAATCGCGCGGTTATGCTCTGCAACTTCATACCCAAATATTTGCTCTAACTGCCTTAATTCTGACCCAAGTAGTAAAACTGCAACTGATACTGGTTTAGTAAGGATTTCTATGCTTTGTGCTGCAAATGATATGAACAATTTATTCCAAGACACATTCATTTATCAAGGAAATACAACTGAATCTACTATGAAAGATGCCCTTAATTACTGCTTGAATCAATTTGAAGATGCTGAAAACAAGATTAACAATGTATCAGATGAAGTGCAGCATAGAGATTTCGATGGTGCTAAACAAAGGATTAATGATGAAATTTTAGCAGAAGTTGTTTCTTGCACTAACTTTTTACATTCTAAGGGACTTCCAGTGCCAGAGATTGTGTCGAATGATATAGATACCGTTGATAGAGACTGGAACATTGTTATGGAGATTCTGGGTTCTCTTAAGTCCTGAAAAGTCATACTATATTGATCACTAAAAAAATTGATACATACAAACATACAGTAAAGTGATGAACAAATAATTTCTTTAACTATTAGCCACATATTTTTCATGTAATGACATAAGCGTAATATCAACTAGCTTTATATGCACGCGATGCGTGTCTTAAATTAAAAATTTGTTATTCTTTTATATACTCCATTCATATTATAGTTATAATAACACTTAAAATGTAAAAGATTTATAGTTAGATGAATTTAGATATATTAAGTCGCTTATGTAAAAAAAGTAATAAAGTACTCCCTCCGTTTCCTAAAGATCTTCACACTTATTGTTCCTACAGATACCAAGGAAAATAAGTTGTGTGGGGCATAGTGTGGGTAAAGTAGGAGAGAGAAACGGGTTAAGATAAATAAACAAATAAAAAAGGGTTAAAGTAGGAGAGAGAAAGGAAGTAAAATTGAATTAATAATGTAATGGTGGACCATATGATAGTGACATGAGAGGGTAAATAGGGAAATTTATTTTGCTAAATAAAGAATAAAGCAAAAGAGGGAAAGGATGTGTAGTATGAAAAAGTAGGAGAGAGAAGGTAAATGGGGAGGTTAATGAATGGAGGTGTGAAATTGTGAAATGGGAAGGGTAGGTGATAAAGTTAGTGGAAAGTGATGTGGACGAATGAGATGAAGAGAGAAAAATTATGGGGATGTTAATAAATGTTGATGCTCTAATGACAACATATTGTTCGTAAGCTAGTACTCCCTCCGTCCCATAATATAGTGCCTATTTCATTTTTGGTGGTCAAACTTTAAAATCTTTGACCGAATATTTTCATTTGTATATATAAAAAAACATATTCATGTAGGATCTTGTTAGATTCGTCTCAATGTGTAGTTTTATAAAATCAACTTTTTATATTTTTTATTAATAAAGAATTGAAGATATTAAAGGTCAAAGTTACGTTTTGGAGACCGTGAAAAAAGAAACAAGCACTATATTATGGGACGGAGGGAGTACAAGTTGATAAAAAAAACGTCGCTGAGTTCAAGAAGTCCAAAAACAATACTTAAGCAAAATTAAAGTTTATAATCCACGCTTTCGGACATTTTTATGACCCGGACAATGTATCTAGTGGAATGCGACATTTAACGACACTTCCATGTCATGGAACGAGCATTGGTCCTCTAGGGAGTTCCCAAATGAAAAACGTCAGTGGGCTCGAAAAAGTACAAAAACGGCCAAAAAGCGGGCAAAATTGAAAGTATCTACCCTTTTGGAAGTTCCTGGGGCCCGGACAATGAAGCCCGTGGGTTGAATACATGGGCCATAAGAGGACATTTGGAGACCATCCCATGCCTCAAAATGGGCATATGATGGCCTCTAGCGCCATTTGAGGTTGCAGAGGAGGTGGTGCAATGTCATCCAACAAAAGACAAGCGAAGGCAACTAATGGGATCTGAAACACTCTAAGGGAATCTCAAGATATGTCAAGTCCCTTATGAAGGTCTTGGGTGAAAAACATTGCCAAGCATCGAGAAATATGAAAATAGCCACGAAAAAGACAAAATTAAAGGCTAGAATCCAGGTTTTCAAATATTCCATGTATAAATAGCAATGGATCTCATGGAATGCATATAGGGCCATCGGAGAACATTTTGAGGTATCACGTATCTTAAAACAAGCATAGAATGGCTTCTGAAGCCATTCTATGGTGCAATGGGGTGGGCAAATCAAATCAATGGGAAACATAAGGAGGGAACGAGGGGGATCCAGATAGAGGTGGCAACGAGTCATACATGTCGGGTGCGGGTCGGGTCATGACAGATAAACTTTGTCTTCGATTTACGTTTGGGTTGGGTACATGTCCATCTCTAGTCCATGAGATTTCGTGTCATATCGGGTCGAGTTAGATCGGGTCAAGTCAAATCGGATTTTCAATCTCACAAATAAATAAAACACATATAAGACTAATGAGAAGTAGTTAAATAATTAATGGACAGTGACTAAAGACTAAACCATATATAGTATTTGATGATAATTTTTTTCCTTAAATTTGTTCTAAAAGTAATTAATATGACAACTTTTTGGGTCGTGTATCATTATCGAGTCGAGTAGATTCGGGTTTGAGTCAAATTCGAGTCTATTTTACTTTCAAGTCCAAGTCGGTTTATTATTTTCGGGTGGAAACGAGTCTCGGGTTGGGTATTCAGGTCGAGTCAACGGGTACGGTCTATTTTGCCGCCTATAGATCCGGAGCACCCAGAGGCCATGCCTAGGAAGGTCCCGGATGGAAAACGTCGTTGGACATGGAGAAGTCCAAAAACGACCCTAAAATAGTAAAATATAAGGCTATAATTCACGATTTTAGGCATTCTCAGGGGAGGCAACCAAGGGGGTCCGAAGCATTCGAAAGTCATTCAAGGCATATAGGGTCCCGGATGAAAAGAAACTCATCGAGACTGCAGAAGCACGAAAACAATTCCGAACCTGCCAAAATTAAAGGTTATAATGCAAAGTTTCGGACATTCTTGAGGCTTAGGCAATGGAACATGTGGGATGCATCTAGGGTTCATGAAGTACACTTTGAGGTACGCTTATGCCCTATAATGGGTATATGACCACCTTCGGAGCCATTTCGTGGTGCATCAAGTGCAATGCAAAACAAGCTAACGAAAGGCATATAGAGTCATTTCAAGGTATCCACTTTTGAAAAATATCGTCGGTTCTTAATAAGTTCTATATTCACCACTTTAAATATATTATACACACTATTGACATTTTCCCACTATCTAAATGCACCTCCACAAGGGATGCATTCAAGGATCATAGGAGACAATTTATGAACATATGCTAGGCTCATAGGTAGTAAATGAGAGCATTTTGAGCTATTGGGATTACCTTAAGGTCATTCCAAGGCATCCAAGGTCGCTTAGGCAGGTCTCGAATGAAAAAAGTCACCGAGCCTGGAGAATCCCGAAAACAATTACGAAACAGGTTATAATCCAAGCTATGTTTAGTATAGTGTTCTATATTTGTCTATAATGGGAAATCTCATGAAGTGCCTCCAAATAGTGTGTTGATTGGTTGGATGGATGCTTTGTGGGTAGGAAAATGCTATCATTTGTTTCAAAGAAGACACTCTCTCAAATTCATTAATATATCAACTATCAAAAAATCTCCCTATTTTTCCCCTTCATGCAATTTTAATCGTTTATATAGAAAATTGATCATTGATTTCCTTTGAAGAAATTGAGATGATCCCGCTAAGAGCATGTACAATGGGTGGGTTTTTAGTTGGTTTAGAAAATAGTAAAGCTAGATTTAGTTGGTTTTGCTATTGGGATAATTGGCCTTTGGGGTTGGTCGGTCTGGATTTTCAGACCATATACACCTCGGATGGAGTGCATAGGACTAGTAGTTTTCGCCGCGTGGCAAAGGAAGTTGGGCAATTGTTTTTTTTATATATTTTAAACATGTAAAATGATGGGCATTGAACAAAATGGAGAAAGAGATGAGAAGCAAGGTTAGCACAAAACGCTGCACTCTAGCTGCTCCATTAAAGTAGCTGGCCCAATGCTACTTTTGATGTCAGTGGCCCACTGAACACCAAGTAGCGGGCTTCCACGTGGATTTTGGTGCAGATTTTACCATGCTTCTTGAGCAATATTTGTGCTGATTCAAAACTTCTACATTTCAACGTTACAAAAAATTGTAACGCTAATACAAGAAAATGAGCTAATATTTTTTTTAAAAAAATAACAATAATGACTCTAAAATAATTTTATTTATAAATTGAGCCCAAATTTCATATATTTTAGTATTTTACTATGCTTCTTCCCATCTTATTTTTTTCTAATTACTCTCTCGTACCTAAAATTACTTATAATCCTAATATTCATATTCCTAAAATAATCCAAACCAGTAAACCACCCACAAAATCCTCAAAATTTAATTTAATGTAAGCTAATTAGTAGATACGCTAATTTAATTTGACGTAAGCTAATTAGTTAATTAGCTAATTAGCTTTTAATGTAATTTAATTTAACGTAATCTAATAAGCTTTTATTAATTTAAATCATCTATTTCATATAAAAGTACACATTGTAGGAGAGAGAGTATATAGTGGAGTATAATAAAAGTAGGAGAGAGCAATAGGAAACCAAGTAAGACTAACTCACCTATTGTAAGGAAAAATAGATGAGTTGGTGGGAGTTCAGTGGGATGTGACATGTGAGGTGTAAGAAGGAGGAAAGGAGAGAGAATGACAAAAACTCAAAGACTAACAAAGAACAACCAACCCATTAGTGATGCTCTAAGACGCTAAATATTCACATGGATTGAACATGATAAAATATAATAAAAACTTGCTTTTTGAACTTTGGAGGTTCAGTGGAAGTCTAACAGAGTTTTGAAGGTATGCATTGAACCCCATGAAGATTGAACATGATAAGGGTCTAATTAAACATTTACCGTCTAATTTGGAGAAAGTTCATTGGGATACGAGTTCATTGAAACTTATATTAAGATACATTGAAGTTTGAACAAGTGAAGATAAGAACAATGATTTTAAGTCTTTTTTAATGCATTATTCGCACACCAGTAATTTTTGAAAATTGAATGTATTATCTAAGTTAAGAAGAATAGTTATACTAGTAAAATCTTTAAAATTATAGACATCTTTTTTAATACAAATCAAATGCTACAGTTTAGTTCATGTTATTTTATAGTAAAAATATGTATTTTGAAAGGTAAGGAGAAAAACTAAACTGGACATGAACCTTGTACATGTTTATTTCGATTTTGCTTTGCAAGTCAAATCCATGTAAGTAGGGCTAGGAAAAGGGAGAAGTATAAGGAAAATTCCACTTCCACATAACCTAATAGAAAAACTTGAAACTATAATCTTCGATTTACAAGGTAAAATCTTACAATAAACACCCTTGGTATATCGGTAAAAGTAAATACACACAATGATATAAGAATGTAAGTATGACTTGCATGATTAACCTCCATACTATATTTAGTCAAAAAATAATAAGTAGATTATAGGATAATTTTTGCTCATACATGTCCTACTATCAAATATCAATGCCAATATCAATATATATTGCAGGTTGTCACGTGTCGCTTCAATTCAAGTGCTGAAATGCTGCCACCTAATCTTCCAGACGTTTATAATATGAGACTTCCTCATACTATTGCTTAACAACATACTTTCAAAATCCTCCAAACTCACAACTTATATCAATTATATGTTACGATATACAGCAATATAACTCTCTTCTAATAACCTCGGAAAAATATAGGAGTTATTATGGAAAATTCAATTGAATAAAAAAATGACATAATTTTTTGTATCCCATCAACGGGTAATTGGCTGTAACATGTAGATTATATTTTATGCCAAATTACATATAATATTTTGGACCACTTTGTGTATCATACCTACTTGATTTAGTAAGTTTAATTTTGGCTTCAGGGGAAGCTGCAATACTCTGTAATTTATACCAACTATATAAGAATGCCAGACTTCCAGCTAAACAAATCATCAGAATCCATTCAACAAAATCAAGGGACAGTTTTTTCCCCCCACTAATGAGATTAAGATGTACTTAATAATATTAATTATGTGATTATGTGATTGTCTATACAAATCCCCAAAGGGTTAAACAGCATAAAATTGATCTTACATCCGACATTTGATCATATAAATAAGTTGTCACCCCCATAATTTCCAACCTGCCCATGTGCACCACATGATTCACAAATTCTCCACACATTCCATTGATTTGCACCCAATATAATGAGATCTTCAAAAACACAACTCAACAAATTCTTTACATTCATTCTTCTCTTAAACTCTTCTACATTTCCTACAACTTCAAATGATCACATCAACAAGTAGAACATCAACTACTACTAACATTTCACTATCATGTATTTTCTCACTTTACCTTGTGTCATACTTCATTTCCTCCAACTCTAGTGAGGCTGCACCATCTTCTACCCTTCGGACCGCGCTATTAGCCCTTGCCGGACTCTCATTACTCTCTATAGTTTTGATCGTGGTGGCGCGTACTACTATGGTCGCATGGATCACTGTCCTTGTGTTGTTAGCCTTCTCTGGGAAGCGGCGTCGTGTATTGGTTCATGATGGGAGGAAGATCACTTGTGATGTTGCAATGCATTTGATCAAAGTCATGGTTAATGAACGCCAGTTTCTTTCTGTAATTGGTGCTGCAGTTCTTAGTCTTTTGGCCATGGCTCAAGTGACAAGAGTCTAAAACTTCTTTTTTTGATCTTATTACTTAGCTTGTTCATAGGAGTTATATATATATATATAGAGCAAGTATGGGATATATTAGGATTATACTATGCTCTTTGAATGTAACTATGAAATGTATGTCATACGGAAATGGTACATGATTTTGCACATTTTGACTGTTCTGTTTTTCTTTTTGAATGAATTTTTAACAGATAAATGTGATGGTGATACAGAGATGAGTAGTTATTAAAGACAATTGATATTCCTCGCTCAAGTACAAAATTAATACCAATAGTCATTCTCGACTATTTGTAGTCTGCTTTAAACCGTCTCAATTATTTTTAAACTCGAAATAGGTTTAATTTTGAAGTGCATTTCTAATATATTCGTGTATGATCGAATGACTTATAATCTGTTAAAAAGATTTAAAAATACAGCGAGTAATAAGAAAAGAAGATTGGAAAGAAAAAAAGTCCTCAAGTTTACAATTTTTTCTCAAGTGTTTTGACATGTTATATCCTTATATGGTGTCTAGGACTACTTTAGGAAAACATCCTACAAAGCTGAGATTACTCCTGAGTTAATTAATTGTTAAGACAGTTTAAGAACAATGACATAATTGGGACCACTAATGTCATTTTTCCTATATTTATTTATTTGAGGTTCAACACAATCTTCTACAATTGTAGGGAAAGTTTACTACTGTTTTCAACATCTTAAAATAGCAATTTGCAAGTTTTATTAATATTTTCTCAAAAGAGGGAATATTTAGTTAGTATTACAGGTTCATGCTATGAAAGTGATAGATACTTTGTGTTGATTAGAGTAATAAAGATTAGTTTGCCTCCAAAATCAGCAATGACTTACATATTTATAATTGCTTTAACATTCAGTAAAGGGATACATGCCTGTACACTTCAGCAATTTCAAGCAAGAAAACTTCAGAATTTTCTCATCAAACAATGATTTTCAAGAGGAAATATAAAGTAATACTATATAGCATGCAAGAGGATACTAATATTATCTTACATAGGTGCAAATGAAGCTCATCTTTGCTACACTAAAATAACTGATACTCGGATAATTTTCGATACCTATCCTATACATTACCTTTAATAGATCAATAGAATTCATAATATTAGCTTCTGTGGAAAATCTAGATCATGAGATTGAATATGCAGGAATGTGTAGTTGCACGACCGAAAACTTGTACTACCATCTAAAACTTGTACTACCATCTCTTACCATAACTTGATGGGAAGCACTTCTCTAGTATTAGTGTAAAATTTAAGGGAGGGATTTTAGAATATGGTTGAATAAAGTAACTGCTGACAGAACTCAGTTCTCTGCCTCAACTCTTCCGAGTCTTCCTTCTCTTGACTATGATTCAACATCGATGGTTTTGAGCTGTATCAACACAAACAGCACCACAGCAACAGTTAAACAGGCAATATGAGATAAGGAGAGCATATTCGAAAGAGCAGGGCTGGATATCTAACAGTTAGGTGACAAAGATCACGTGAAAATTAGACATTGCGATGCCTATGTCTCGTTCCTTAATAAGGACAAGTAGGTAAACTCTCTACAACATAGTAGATTCATTTTTGAAAGGCTCTACACCGTATTAGATGAAGTATATACTCAACTTGTTAGCTGTGTTGCCTGGATATACTTCTCTTTTAGGGACGCGAACGCACTTAGTTGGTAAATAGTCAAAACATGACATTATAGTCTTATCACCATTTATATCACATGGGTATCCTTAGAAGAATGGACAGAAAGAGTAATTAATAATGAAACCTGCTTGCTTTTGTACACATGAAAATAGTGTACGTTGCTGGGACAATGCAAGCAGCCAAGCATATGATTCAACAAATGTGGGACTTCAATTGTTTAAAGATCAAACATTTCGTTTTCACTTTTGCTCAATGAATTAATCACATGTCCTTGCCACATTTAATTGTTGTCATGTTATGCAAGCAAAAGATATTGACAAAATGACACCATATTAGTAAAGCAAATGAACACAAAAAATCTATTTACTCAAACTCTTCATTTCACCTCGTGAAATCCTGCCAGTTTGTCACATAATCGACACTTCAACATATATCTTTTCGGGCCAAAATCATGGGAACTTTTAGTAAAAGAGCCTAGTCAGACACTTGGACACATACTCGTGTTCCTTCACGAGTACATGAGTCCAATTAACATAGTAGAAACACTCTCTTGCCCCATAGTGTAACTGATTACTAATCAATTATGGAAGAAAATACCTTGATGTCTTTGGGATGGACGAGGTATCATCAATGGAACACATATCTTGAGATTGATCATCCCTACTATCGGAGCATGGTATGCTACACAAAAATGGAGAGAGAAGTGGATCAGGAGCTAAAGCATTCACATTTTCTGAGCCACCTTTAGCAGTCATGCCACCAATCATTCTACCAGCATAAAAGTTCCAGAATCCTGACTTCTGAGACCTTCTCCTAGTCTGGAAATCACTGAAATGTTTTAGGAAACAGAATCAATGTTGTATATGAACTAATATCGAACTACCGGAACAGAGTAAATATAATACCTTGATTGAATTCATATGATGCGTCTTAAAATGACCAACAACATCTTTGCCCAAATTTAGTGCACACACAGGACAAACCTGCAATCATGGTATGGGATAGAAAACAAAGTGAAAAACTGATAAAATTGACCTACACTTATCTAACATTGTCCACTAAAGACTATTTAAGACATAGTGCCTCATAGCACATAACCTATGCCCAAAAATCTTCCATTTGGTGCTGCTTGGTGCTAGGACAAATTAGATCCACGAACCCAATTTGATTCCATGGGATCTTTCATTCACATTATTCCCCTTCATGAAAATATTATAAATCCTTTGACTTACGAATATGGGGTATCCTATTTTCATGGAGTACTTTACAAAATTCAACAACAAGGCATGTCGCATATGCATTTTGGAATCCTCATTTTGTAGTTCTGTAGGTTTTAACTTGAGGGTAAACTTTGTTACTTTGACTCGTCTCTAACTCAAAGTGTCAAAAGAATACATCTCCATAGTCACTTATCCATCTATTAAGATTTACAATATTTTTGTCCCAAAATGAGTAGTTGAGTACTACGATGAGTCAATATACAAGTCAATAATGTTGAGTATCTAGCAAATATACTTTAGGCGAACTGAAGAGCTTAACATAATAGGTAAACTAAACCCTATGACTAATAAAAGCAACATTTGGAATAGGATGCTTGTTGAATAATTTTGCACATTGTGGCCTTTAAAGAGTTGTCATAACTCATATGAGCAATTTACTTCAAAAGCACATAATTGTGATTCCAGACGAAATCTGAACAGTTACAAAGAGACAGCACAACATGGAGTAGTTGGACATATGAAGCCGATTTTAACTTCATTCATTAATAATAAGGATAAGACAAGGAAACACATACCGCGTTCTTGACATCAAAGCAGTGTTCTGCTTGTAGGTGATCACAAAGAGTAGCGAGTTCGATATCAACATAGCAAAATGGACAAGTGAAGTAAGTCCTTGCATCATCCTTTACTTCGGAATCATCCAACACTAATCGATTTCCTGTCAATCAAAAACACTATGAATCATTTTCTTTTAATTTTTTGTAAGGGTTTGTCAAACCAGTGGCGGACCTAAAGGGGGACATGGGGGTACAGCAACCGTTACTCCATTAGAGTATCATGAAGGGGTTTTTTTACTATGAAACTTGTATCTATGGTACGTGGTACTATAAAATCTTGAATATGTACACACAATCACATATTTGGTACAATCAACATTTGTTAGAGCCAAAAATGGACTCTAAAAGTTAATGATTGAGGCTTTCTCCAAACTTTACAAGTAATACTAAACAAAACCACCTAAAAGTTTATGTCTAAAGCATCTCACCCTCTTTCCTCCAATTAATCTTCCTTCATGTTGTTGTCTTCTTAAAGATCACTAATTTTGCATAATTCAAATAATTGCTTTCCTTAAGCAAACATAAAAACAAACATAAAACTAACCCAATCTCACTTTACTTCCCTTCCACTTTCTGAGATTTAACATTATGCACAAAGTAATCAATAAATTCAATGAAACAAAACCCTACAAAAACTTGCAGAAAAAAAAAATCCAAGTGAAGAACAAAAAATTCATGGTTCATGTCTAAACAAAAGGGCAAGTGAGGAAATTTATTAACAGAATTATTCCATGAAAATTCTAAAAATCCAATATTTCTATACTATTAACAAGCAAATTAACAAATGAAAGTCACAAAATTTGCAAAAATTTAAGCTAACCCAAAAAGAGAACCTGAGCTGATATGAGCAGAGGGATTCTTAGAAGAATTAATTCTTGATGCCCATAAATCTGCATCCATTGTTGCTTCTGCTTCATCAAGAAATATGTCAGCATTTATCAGAAAAAAAGAGAAAAATTCAGTAGATAAAAAATTAGTAGGAAAAAAAAAACAAGAAAGAGAAAAAGAGAAGGAAAGACCTAGTTTTTTTTTGTTAGTCTTTTGAAGATGATGCATAAAAATGTCTTCTTTCTAGTTTCTACTGCTGCTACTGATGTTCTGAGTCACTCACTCTTGGTTCTCCTTTTTCAATTGCTTTCTTTTTCATTCTCTTTCTCTTGTTTTATGTGGGGTATGATGAGAAAAGTAATACTTACTTCCTCTAATATTACTCTTACACTTTTCAATTCACGAATTCCTAAACAATTTTTGATAGAGAGTAAAAAGAAATAAAGAGAGTTTATTGCTTTGCTAAAAAAAAAAAGTGTAACAAGTAATGTAAAACTTTTCATAATGAAAAGTATAGCGAACATTATGAAACGAATGAAGTACTACAATTAAAAAAAGAAAAGGCATGAATATGTGGAAATGCTTTTTTATTTTTCATGGAACACAACAAAATACACAAAAGTTTGTATGGATAACTGACACGTGTAATTATGTAATTGAATTGGAGAAAAAAATGGTAGAAAAAGAAGTAAAGGAGTGTATCCTGATGTCATTGGGGTTGCTTATTGCAAATGTCCAATCAGAACTCAAGAAGTCCATGTCATCACTCCTGTGCTTTTGTCACGTTTCTTTTCTTTTCATCCTTTTTTTTTTACTGTTTCTTCTCTTCACTATGTAAATTTATTTTCTCTATTTTTGCAGTTGTAAATTTGTTCTCAGTAGAAGTTTGAGGAGGTATAATTAAGTACATTAGGCTTGTTTTGTTTACCTTGTTTTTATTTTTTATCAAAGAAAGAAATTTCGTCACAGTCTAATGAGAACTAATAAGTGAGGTTGATGTAGAAGGATTGTGAAATCGCTTTTCACATTATATCCTTGAGGTTTAGGGATTAAAACTCATGTGAATCATTTGAGGAATTCGCCTTATCTCTCCTCAATTGAGCCCTTTTTATCTTAGTTTTGAAAACAAATCAAGTTATTGAATGGTTGAGTTTGTAATTTTGTATGGATAGTCTAATTTCATACTATGAAGTAAGATCTAAAGAGTTTGTGTAATGAGCTCATTTCTTAAGATACTTCAAAGTTAACCGTGTTTAGCAATGCGCCATAAATAGTATTGGTTATTGTGTGGACAAATGTTGGCTATGAGATATGAATGTGCATTAGTAACAATAGACTCGACTTATTGTGGATGTATGTATTACAGGTTGTTTGGTTGACATGATCATAGAAAACAAAACCTTTTAAGAAGTTATACTTCTCATAAAAAAGGGAGAGAAGTTGTTTAGCTATCACCCCTAGGTAACTAAAGTTTAAGTGGAACTCAAACTTCTTTGCTCAACTAAATAATAGAGTACATTGTTACTCGTTTCTAAGAGGGGCGAGTACATAAAAATAACAAAAATAAAGGAAGTATAAGAATGAAGAATAAAATCATCTTTTCCCATACAATATTTATTTAAATAAATAAAAAAAATTTACTATTCATTAGATTCTACTTGCATAAATTACCGTACAAAAAGGGAAATGAGAATTATATTTTGGGACGGAGGGAGTATTAAATTTCATGGGACATGTTTTACTCACTTTCCTCCTTGTTTTATGCGCCATATATACTGCCATTTATCAATGTTACTTTGGATGTTCGTGGGTGGTTAACCGTTTCCAAACGACAATTTCAGTTCGATAACCAAAGTTTCAATTTGGTTTGCTCTTCTTGTGAACCATAACTATAGTCTTTTAGATCGGTTACCGCCTAAGCAGTTAACCATAATTTATGTATGATTTCCCTATTAACCATTAATCGTTATACTATTATATATTACTTAAAGTACATATATATTTTTATTTGTTGTGCATATAATTTAATATTATTATATTATAACATAAAATATATTATAAAGTGGATAATAAATCCATTGGAAAAGATAAGTACATAACTGACACTTATTATTCGTTCCATTCACTAATTATAGAGTTTACATTAGTACTAAAGTTTTCAAACAATCACATACTTCCTCTAATTGTTGTTACTCAGTAACAAATATTAAAATTGTTATAATTGTTGGAAAATATTTCACAATAATTAGATAGTGAAAAAATATATTTCGGATTTTTTGTTTGACGCTCACAAATATCATATCAATATACCATACTTTTTGCAAGTAACTTATATTGGTTCGGTAATCGTATTGTTAAAAAAAATTTATCGATACAGTTCCACTTATTTAGACCGTTTTTTCAGTATGATTTTTCGATTTTGATTTTTTATGAACACCCTAATTATTACATGTATTAAGAAATAGAAAAGGTACAACATTTGTAAGGATATAATATTTTCATTAAAAAAGCACTACATTTCTATTTCACAAAAGCATTTGTAGTAACTTTTTCCTCATTTTTTCTTTGATGGGGCTTTCTCTCACTTATCTATTTATACACATGTACTCCTTAGAGACCATTTGTGTTGACCTTTATTTTTTATATTGTCTTAATATGTTTAACCAAGTCATATGTATATTAAAGTAACCAAGTTTATTTGATAGAGGTGGTGGGACTGGGGACTAGAAAACTCACATTCTGACCTTAAGGTAACAAATTTGAACCTTACTACTTGTGTTTGGGAGTTGGGAGTAGGGATTTCCTTATGACCTTATATCTTCTACTTAAGTGTTGACCCGTGTAGTTGGGCTGGCAACGAGAAGTGTTGACCAATTAGGGCCTGTTCTCTTCGGCATAAAACAGCTGAACTGAACTGAACTGAAGAGAGCTGAACTGAACTAAATTGAATTGAATTGAATTAAATTGAATTAATTTAATGTAATCAATATATAAATAATATTTAAACAATAATAATTAATTATAATAATAAGTAGTAATAATGAATAATAATAATAGTATTTTGGATATTTTAAAATGAGAGTTATAAATAAATAATATTAATAATCATAAATTAATAATAATAATAATAATAATTAATAATAATTATTTTATATTATTTGTATTAATATATTAATACTTGATGATGATTATATAATAACAATAATATCTAAGAAGTAAATTAATATTACTATTTTTAATAATATAATATATTTAGTAATTAAAAATAATGATTGGGGATTGGACCGCGAAAATTGCATCATAAACTGTTTTGACGCGATTTGATTGGTTTATGGGCTAAAAAACGTGGGTTATTTGCGCTTTGACCTAAACCATGTTCCTCCTAATAATAATACTAATAATAATGAGTAAAGATATAATAAACAAAATAATATATAGAAATAATAATAATAATAATACTTAATAGTAATGATATAAAAATAAATAATAATAATAATAATAATAAGAGTAATTAGTAAAATAAATTATACCGACATAATAATAATATTTAACAAAATGGTTATAAAAGAATGGAGCTGAACTGAACTGAGCTGAACTGAACTGAAGAGAGCTGAACTGAACTGAAGAGAGCTGATTTGAAGAGAGCTGAACTGAACTGAACTGAAAATAAGCTGGGGAGAACATGCCTTTAGAGTCATTCTTCTTATCGAGGGGTTCCCTGGTGGGGCCCCCAAAAAATATCCAAATAAAACCCTGTTTTTTAGAATGAGAGAAAATGAACTGAATTATACATAACATAACATAAACTCAACTGTTTTTTGGACCAAATCTAAATGAATCTGAACCGAACTGAATCGAATCGAATATAAGTCCATAAGAATATAGCGTTGATTAATAAAGAAGGGAAAATGTATTAAACAAATACATATAGTACTTATACACTGTGCCTGTTAAAGCTATTTAATTCACTTGCAGTTGCGATTTTAAGCTTGCTTGTCATGCACGTTGAAGCTAAAAGGAGATTGATATAGTGCTTATATGTCTGTTCTTCTTTCAATAGAGAACCTCGAAGACAAAATTACACTGATCTGGTGCTCCCCCTTTCTAGTATTTTATGTTTTATTTTTTCTTTTTCAAGCTAATTAAGGTAATTTAAATTTTGATATCTAATATAGGTGTTCATATAGATTTTTAAGCTGATTAATTAAAAATATATAAATAAAAAATATTTTAACAGAATTTTATATGATAGTTTATTTTGTCACAATTTAAAAAGGGAAAATCAATAGTTGAAGTTACAAACTTTGATCTTAAAGGAACAAATGAAGTAGAAGTACGTATGAGTGTTAACATAGTAACTATTTACCTACACTTGATCATTGATATAGTAGTACAGCTAATATTCCCTCTGTTTTTTCTATAATTCTCACTTAGAATTTTGATATTATTCATATTCAAAGAGAATCTTCTCAATTTTTTTTCAATTTATAAGAAAAAATATAGTCATGCGGGGTCTTGTTTGGTTCGTCTCAATTAGTACATCATTAATATTTAATCGTTATAATTTTTACTAATATATAATAAAAGATATTTAAGTTTATGGTTTTAT
Organism: Beta vulgaris subsp. vulgaris; assembly: GCF_026745355.1. Lineage (NCBI taxonomy): Eukaryota > Viridiplantae > Streptophyta > Magnoliopsida > Caryophyllales > Amaranthaceae > Beta > Beta vulgaris. Next base: position 63,030,559 of record NC_079206.1, on the reverse strand, counting down.
CAAGAAAATTTAAGTTTGTGTTTTTTTTTACAAAGAACGATTTAAAAGGTTTATTTTTTCGCAAAATTGAACTTTTAAAAGGTTTTTTTTGACAAACTTTCCTAATAATAATAATAATATTAATTTCTTGGACGTTAATAATAATAAGAATAATTAAACAGAAAAGTTCATATCAGACCAAATCAGAAAAGTTCAGATCAGAAAAGTTCATATCACATCAGACCAAATCAGAGTAATTCAGATCAGATCTGAATAATTTTGATCAGATCAAATCAAACCAAATCAAAAAAGTTCAAATCAGACCAGACGAAAAGAACATAACCTAAGTTTGACACAAGTTAGCTTAAGTACTCAAGTTTTGACCAAATCAAATTCGTGTTAGATATCTAATACGTACTAGAGAGATGTGATAGTATAGTAATTTGATAAGTTCTTGTACAATGTAGGACACTAGGAGTCTAGGACTCACAATTCTTCTCCGATCTCTTGTTACACTTTAAGCTGTTAGATGGCAAAAATTCTTGAAAAAACGCTCGCTAATATATTAGTTTTTCTAATGACCGAAAGTTCAGCCATTGATTTATGGAGTATCAAAAGATGGGCATGTCTTTAATACATGGCATATGCAAATGCAATGGCGGCCAACAACATAATAAGTGCATCAGAAGAAAGACATGTAAAAACTAAAATAATGCGAAGTTGACGCCAACTAGCTGTTGCATGCATCCACAGAAATTATGATAATTGATATGGTCTGGATTTATGAATTTTCTAATGGTTCCAATCATAACCAAGAATACTACTACATGATCAACATATAGACATATAGTAACACGTGACATAAGCAATTGATACGTCCGGTCTTTTTTTTCTTCTCTTTTTTCAATATGTTTTTTTCTACTCGCTAAAAGTGATTTATTATATAAGGGAGATTCGAACCTGTAAAGTGTGACCTATTGTTCACAATACCTCAGTTTTAATCACTAAACTAAAATATCCTTGATTTATTTATTACATTATTAGTATATATACAAAGTCATTATAATTTCATGTATTCTTGATCGTCATTTCACATTAAACTAATGGAAAGTTTCGTTTTCTATTTTCTCCTTCGAAATAGAAATGGGAACTCCTTGATGAAATAATGAACCTTTGTATTTTTTTTTAATATTAGGAGAGTACTAGGTTAAACCTAAATAATGGGGCCAAGGTAAAAACATATTTTCAAATGATAAAGCTATAGAAAGATTCATATCAAATGAGATAAACCAGCAAGTGAGTTTGGAGAAGAATCGCCTTTATATAAACAGTGATAAACAGAAAACCTCCTTAAAGGCCTAAACTGTTTTAGGTCCAAAGTCCAAATCTTTCCCATGAGGTAGTTGTTAGTCGTTGCCAGACTTGCCACGCAAAATTAGCATAAGTGATAAAGAGACTATTTCTGATTTTTCATACAAGTCGTATCCTACCCTAGGCAATTGTCATAATGAAATACTACTTCCATATCCCCTGTAGAAAGCATATAATGTAAGCCAACTACCAAGCTTTCTTAGTGGAGTTGGTGGGAAACTTATTTAAAATTTGAATCCTACTACCTACTTGTGCTTAGGAGTATGGATTCCCCTTATATCCTCCTACTCTTAAACGTTGACCTGTATAGTTGGACTGACTGACCTCAGCGAGGTGCTGGTCCAGTAGAGTTTTTTTTCTTACCAAGAGGTCCCCAGTGGAGGCCCAGAAAAAAAAATGTAAGCCAACTTTTATATATCATCATGATTTTTGAGAAAAAATAATAATTTTCAAGTGTAAGAGAAGACTAAATAGGGACAATATATAGGAGTTAAGTATACAGGAGGGTACTGAACTTTGATAAAAGTTTCAGTTAAGGTACTGAACTTTCAAAAGTTCCACTTAAGGTACTCAAAATGGATGTCTGCTAATTTAAGGTACTGAACTTTGGTTTGTACCGTTAACATCCCCAAAAATAAAAGAAAAATATGACGTGGCATTAATTAAAAAGAAAAAGGTGACATGGCTGTAACGCCCCGACTTTTAAGCATCAATATTAGGTTAATTAATTGCAAGGATTAACAGCGGAAGACCTTCTTAGCTTAGTCGGTGCGTCACTGCCGTACTCTCCACACAGGAAAGTACAAGGCAACATTCTTTCATATAATTAAACCTCTATAATAGTGGTAGTAATTCTAGAAATATATATAGATAGCTTAAGCATAGCTAATGTTACGAAATCTAGTGATCATAAACTTGGATTACATAACCGTCATAGTCGCATGAATTAACGTAATTTAATCCTCACTGCTACGTCATCCCATCTTCATATGCATACCTAAAACAAGAAAAACAAAACGTCATGAGCCGAGGCTCAGTAACGTACTACTCTAACAACGTAATTTCATTTCAATTCATTTTATTTGCAAACAGGGAGAAGATAATATAGTAAAAATCATTTCGTAAACATACACTTCGAATCAGGAATTTAAAAGTCATTTTCATTCATATATCTCATTATCACATTTCATTATCAGAAAACTTTCTTTGGTTACTTTGGCGAGTATAGAGAAGGCATAGCCACCGAGGATATTCATCCCCCATCAGAAGGTGACATATAACATCATAGATCATAACAGAAGGCAAAGCCACCGAGGATATTCATCCCCATCAGAAGGTGGCATATAATGCCAGACATCGTAACAGAAGGCAAAGCCACCGAGGATATTCATCCCCCATCAGAAGGTGGCATATAATGCCATAATGCGGGTGCCACCGAAGACGTTCCCCATCAGAAGGTGGCGTTGCCGCCAGGTAACAGAAGGACACATGCACGACCTAGAGAACATAGTACTGCCATTCACCATCTTTCACTTTCATTTATCATGTTTCGTTTCTTTTGAGTAGTTTTCAGAAATCATAATAAAGTCATTGCACAACGTCATCAAATCATTCACAAAACATTTCATATCCCGCACACCATATAAAAGATAGCATAAACATTATATAAAATCACTATAAAACAGAGTTGGAAGGGGAGTGCGGGTGTTAGCAGTAGACGTTACCTGGAATCCTGCTTAACAACCTTGATCGTAGGGGAAAGCTTGTAATATCTCTTCCTTTTTAATCTAATACTCAATTCACGGATCAATAAAAGATTTATTAATATTTTATTCGGAATTCTGAGTTTACTGGTCCATTTCCGTCATGTGTCCATTTTAGGAGTTATATATATTAACGTCTTTGGTGGTTGATAAAAGGTCGTAGGCGCCCTTTCCACCTAACAACTTAGCGTCTAAGCTATAATTCACGACTTCTGAATATAACCGTCTTATTATAACCTTTTCATATTTTATGAATTTCAAAACGTTATAGTTTTGTTAACCTTTAATTCAAAACTTCATTCTATTAGTCATAGGGTACATTTAAAACAATTCGTCATTTTATGAATTAAAACAATGGTCATTAATCTTATGGTTCATGATTATACTTAATGACTTGTAATTATAAAACTCGTAATAGAACTCTTTCGTTCTTGTAGTTTAATTAGTATATAATTATCTGCTACCTTAACATATACAAATTTAACAAGTGAACTATACTTATTTACTATTACTCTTTAATTGATATATTATAATTATAAGTAAGTACGAAGTATACTCAATACTACTATCACACCATGTACTATTATTTAATCATTTATTAGTCATAAGATCCCCAATAGCCATTAATCCCATGATTCAGCTTAATAACTTGTAATTATAGACCTCGTAATATAACTATTTTATTCATGTAATATATGTAAGTGCCTGCGTGAATCTGACAAGTGATTTATACTTAACTTTCATTATTCTTTAGTTGATATATTAGTTAGAGTTATATGAAATATATTATTAAAACAAATCATTATTTATTAGTAATAGTCAAGTTCATATAATCAAATTACAAGGGTTATACTTTATGGTGAGTTTTATTATATTTTGACTAAACATCAATATTGATATCCAAGTGAGTTAAAGAATCAAACTCTCTCCCTTAGTCCATTTCATCTACTGAGTTAATTATTCCAGCCCAGATAATTTATCAAACTATTAAACTCTAAAGCCCAACAAAATATAACACAACATATAAAGGGGAGAGGTATGTTTTAACTTTTAACATACCTCTGCTTCAACCGAATAGCGTGAACCAGAGAGCAGGGGAGGACGGACGAGGCTCCGGCGACAGCGGCGGAAGGTGCGAAACTCCGGGGAATTTGGGCTCGGGTTCGTCGGTGCTGTAGCAGCGGTCTGGCGGTGCGCGCAGCAAGCAGAGGAGAAGAAAAGAACGGGCGAGAGGAGGAGCTGAGCGAGAGAGAGAAGAAATACGGTGGGGTTGGCGCCGCGGTGGATGGTTGTTGTTTCGCGCAGAATCAGGGGGTAGCGGTTATGGCGACGGTGGCGGTGGGTGGTGGTGTTGCGGTGGTTGAACGAAAACAGGGGAGAGAGAAAGTTGCGAAAACAGAGGAATTTGAGGGTGGTTTGGGTGGCGGTTTTCCGACGAAAACTCAAATGGTTTGAGTGAATGGTTTGAGGAGATGAACATGGCTATTTATAGCCATGGTTGAGTTTCAATTTCTGCCCAAATGAATTGATGGAATTGAATTACCAAAAATGGGTTATTGGTGATTTTGGTTGAGAAATGAATTTTATATGAATATGAGTTTGATTGAGCAAGAATAATCCATTTTAGAGTTAGAAATTCATGGGTGGGTTGTTTGAGAAAAGAAAACTGAAATGGGTCGAAGGAGAAGAAAATGTTTTTCTGTTTCTTTCAATTTCTTCTTTTTCTTTTCCTTTTTCTTTTTTTTTTTTTTTTTTCTTTTCTTTTTTTTTTTTCCTTTTTATGTCATGAATTTCTTTAGTAATTAATTTGTTATTTATTTGTAACTCTTAACCATACATAATGTATACATATTTTTAACGAACTAATTATCCATTGGACATAAAATAACGAAATTCGATTATAACTAATTATTAAATGAAAAAAAATTTAGCCACTAATGATTATTATTTAATTTAAGCAAGTTTAAATTTTTCGGGATATTACATCCTTACCCCTTAGAAAAAAGTTTCGTCCTCGAAACTTGAGAAAAATCGTACCACTTTCACGGAAATAGTTTCAATTTTATTTAGATTGTTAACACATAAACGGTCTTAAAACTAACTAATACATCATATACGTAGCAATAGCGTCATATAATATGAGTTCGTCAATTTGCGCACAAATTTAAGCATGGGAGAGAGAAGGTTTCATTATCTTATTTTCATGTTTATCAGCTCCAGTTGATTGCATCACGTATACTCTTCCAGCTTGCGAAGATCCTCGTGCAGGGTTTCTGTTAACGTTGGTGTTACTTGTGGTCCCTTATATCCGGAAATTTGTCCGCTTCCTTGAATTCGTCTAGGATCGTAGTGGTTCGCGCTTTGGTTTCGAGAATCTGGCATGGGACAATCTCTGACCAAGTGATCTCGTTTACCGCATCGGAAACATTGACCTGTCCCTTGTCGACAATCTTTTTCCAAATGCCCTTGCTTACCGAACCGCACTTATTACATTGGACAGACGATCTTTGATAATGATTGTTCTCCGAGAATCCCATGTTCAGCCTCTTGTTGGAATCGTTGATGGATCGACCATCCTGGGGTTTTTCCTCTTTTACCATTTTCGTATATCTCTTTTCGAAGCTTCATTTTCCGCTCGACGTTGATGCTCTATCATACAATCTGGTAGGATTGACTCATGTGTGCAGCAAGCTTTTCTTGAAGTTCCAAGTTCAAACCACCTTCAAAACGATTCATTCTCTGACGATCGGTGGTTACCAGGTCGGGAGCAAATCGACCAGCTCATTAAACTTCACAGCGTATTCTAGGAGGACATGTTCCTTTGCTTCATGGTGAACTCAGATTCCAGGAGCTGCAAGATTGAGGGTAGAATTGGCTTCTCATAACCTCCTTCAGTTTGTCCCATCCGAACCCAGGCTGACTTTGCAGGCCCTTGGCGGTTTTCCACCAAAGATCAGCTTGCCCTTTCAAATAAAATACCGCGAAGTTTACTTTCCATTTTTCGGGGCACTGAATGGCATCAAATAGCTTTTCCATGTTGTTGAGCCATTCTTCGAATTCAGTGGGGTCTGGCTTGCCGTCATAAGTTAGCGGATTATGCGCAGAAAATCTTTTAAACGTATTCGAGCATTCTTCTTGCTCCGACTTGGCCCTTTGTCGATTCCCGTCATCACCACGCCTCATCAAATCCATTCGATTATCGTTTGCAACGTCTTTCGTGGCATCTCCGAATACGGGGTCATTTCGTAAAACGTCAAGTCTTGCCCTAATTTCATCTAGTGAAACATCAGGCTCTTGGTTCCCATTTCCGCCATTAGTAGGATCGCTTTCACTTGAAGCCATTTCTAAACATTAATTGTATTAGAATCATCATATTCATGCACAAACATCGTAGATAAATAGTATAAAATATTGTTCCCGTCCCGTTCCTAACACTCACACTCATATTGTTTTTATTTACCATTTTCATAATCATATAGATCTCCTTCCTAAAACCATTTTATAACTTTATAACCTAATTCTTTTATTTCTTTTTATATCCTATTTCTCATTTTAACTTTCTTTTCCTAAAAACTCGTTGGCATGAAAACCCGAGTTTCACTAATGGTCCTCAGAACCTTTGCTCTGATACCACTCTGTAACGCCCCGACTTTTAAGCATCAATATTAGGTTAATTAATTGCAAGGATTAACAGCGGAAGACCTTCTTAGCTTAGTCGGTGCGTCACTGCCGTACTCTCCACACAGGAAAGTACAAGGCAACATTCTTTCATATAATTAAACCTCTATAATAGTGGCAGTAATTCTAGAAATATATATAGATAGCTTAAGCATAGCTAATGTTACGAAATCTAGTGATCATAAACTTGGATTACATAACCGTCATAGTCGCATGAATTAACGTAATTTAATCCTCACTGCTACGTCATCCATTTCATATGCATACCTAAAATAGAAAAACAAAACGTCATGAGCCGAGGCTCAGTAACGTACTACTCTAACAACGTAATTTCATTTCAATTCATTTTATTTGCAAACAGGGAGAAGATAATATAGTAAAAATCATTTCGTAAACATACACTTCGAATCAGGAATTTAAAAGTCATTTTCATTCATATTATCTCCATTATCACATTTCAGTATCAGAAAACTTTCTTTGGTTACTTTGGCGAGTACAGAGAAGGCATAGCCACCGAGGATATTCATCCCCCATCAGAAGGTGACATATAACACATAGATCATAACAGAAGGCAAAGCCACCGAGGATATTCATCCCCCATCAGAAGGTGGCATATAATGCCAGACATCGTAAAGAAGGCAAAGCCACCGAGGATATTCATCCCCCAATCAGAAGGTGGCATATAATGCCATAATGCGGGTGCCACCGAGGACGTTGTCCCCCATCAGAAGGTGGCGTTGCCGCCAGGTAACAGAAGGACACATGCACGACCTAGAGAACATAGTACTGCCATTCACCATCTTTCACTTTCATTTATCATGTTTCGTTTTTGAGTAGTTTTCAGAAATCATAATAAAGTCATTGCAACGTCATCAAATCATTCACAAAACATTTCATATCCCGCACACCATATAAAAGATAGCATAAACATTATATAAAATCACTATAAAACAGAGTTGGAAGGGGAGTGCGGGTGTTAGCAGTAGACGTTACCTGGAATCCTGCTTAACAACCTTGATCGTAGGGGAAAGCTTGTAATATCTCTTCCTTTTTAATCTAATAATCAATTCACGGATCAATAAAAGATTTATTAATATTTTATTCGGAATTCTGAGTTTACTGGTCTATTTCCGTCATGTGTCCATTTTAGGAGTTATATATATTAACGTCTTTGGTGGTTGATAAAAGGTCGTAGGCGCCCTTTCCACCTAAAACTTAGCGTCTAAGCTATAATTCACGACTTCTGAATATAACGTCTTATTATAACCTTTTCATATTTTATGAATTTCAAAACGTTATAGTTTTGTTAACCTTTAATTCAAAACTTCATTCTATTAGTCATAGGGTACATTTAAACAAATTCGTCATTTTATGAATTAAAACAATGGTCATTAATCTTATGGTTCATGATTATACTTAATGACTTGTAATTATAAAACTCGTAATAGAACTCTTTCGTTCTTGTAGTTTAATTAGTATATAATTATCTGCTACCTTAACATATACAAATTTAACAAGTGAACTATACTTATTTACTATTACTCTTTAATTGATATATTATAATTATAAGTAAGTACGAAGTATACTCAATACTACTATCACACCATGTACTATTATTTAATCATTTATTAGTCATAAGATCCCCAATAGCCATTAATCCCATGATTCAGCTTAATAACTTGTAATTATAGACCTCGTAATATAACTATTTTATTCATGTAATATATGTAAGTGCCTGCGTGAATCTGACAAGTGATTTATACTTAACTTTCATTATTCTTTAGTTGATATATTAGTTAGAGTTATATGAAATATATTATTAAAACAAATCATTATTTATTAGTAATAGTCAAGTTCATATAATCAAATTACAAGGTTATACTTTATGGTGAGTTTTATTATATTTTGACTAAACATCAATATTGATATCCAAGTGAGTTAAAGAATCAAACTCTCTCCCTTAGTCCATTTCATCTACTGAGTTAATTATTCCAGCCCAGATAATTTATCAAACTATTAAACTCTAAAGCCCAACAAATATAACACAACATATAAAGGGGAGAGGTATGTTTTAACTTTTAACATACCTCTGCTTCAACCGAATAGCGTGAACCAGAGAGCAGGGGAGGACGGACGAGGCTCCGGCGACAGCGGCGGAAGGTGCGAAACTCCGGGGAATTTGGGCTCGGGTTCGTCGGTGCTGTAGCAGCGGTCTGGCGGTGCGCGCAGCAAGCAGAGGAGAGAGAAAGAACTGGGCGAGAGGAGGAGCTGAGCGAGAGAGAGAAGAAATACGGTTGGGTTGGCGCCGCGGTGGATGGTTGTTGTTTCGCGCAGAATCAGGGGGTAGCGGTTATGGCGACGGTGGCGGTGGGTGGTGGTGCTGCGGTGGTTGAACGAAAACAGGGGAGAGAGAAAGTTGCGAAAACAGAGGAATTTGAGGGTGGTTTTGGTGGCGGTTTTCCGACGAAAACTCAAATGGTTTGAGTGAATGGTTTGAGGAGATGAACATGGCTATTTATAGCCATGGTTGAGTTTCAATTTCTGCCCAAATGAATTGATGGAATTGAATTACCAAAAATGGGTTATTGGATGATTTTGGTTGAGAAATGAATTTTATATGAATATGAGTTTGATTGAGCAAGAATAATCCATTTTAGAGTTAGAAATTCATGGGTGGGTTGTTTGAGAAAAGAAAACTGAAATGGGTCGAAGGAGAAAATGTTTTTCTTTTCCTTCTTCTTTTTTTCTTTTCCTTTTTCTTTTTTTTTTTTTCTTTTCTTTTCTTTTTTTTTTCTTTTCCTTTTTATGTCATGAATTTCTTTAGTAATTAATTTGTTATTTATTTGTAACTCTTAACCATACATAATGTATACATATTTTTAACGAACTAATTATCCATTGGACATAAAATAACAAAATTCGATTATAACTAATTATTAAATGAAAAAAAATTTAGCCACTAATGATTATTATTTAATTTAAGCAAGTTTAAATTTTTCGGGATATTACAATGGCACATAACATTAATTATAAAAATTCCAAACTCTTTTCTCTCTCCTCTGATTTTTCACCCTCTTTTCTCTCTCCTCTAATTCTATCATCTTGGCTCTCTGATTTTTCACCCTCTTTTCTCTCTCCTCTAATTGTTGTGAATATGAGAAAAATCCTCCAATTTTCGCTAGTCGTTACACTGTTACCTTTGTTGAAACATGAATTAAGAGCACCAAATGGTTGAATAATGATGAAATTTTGATATATTTGCGGTTGTGGCAAGCTACATAATACCTCTATCAATCATCAAACTACATGAAAATGGCAATATCTTAATTAATGAGGATTACAGCCACAAAAATATAGGATGAGCAATGTATAAGTTCATATTACATGTTATACTCTCTGGAATCCTCCCGCGAAACTCATTATGAGAAACATTGAAATAAGTCATATTTACCAACCCAAAGCGATCAAACGACGCCTCTCCATTAAACACATTGCTACTAAGATCCAAAAACTCTAAACTATTACAACCTGCTAGCTTCCCTTTCAACACTACCAGCAAGCACATTGCTCCTCAGTGACAAGAAAGCCAAATTGGGCAACTCACAAATTTTAGAAGAAATATTACCACCAAGCACATTGTAGGAAGCATCAAAACCAATAAGACTTGTGCAATTGATCACAGAATCAGGAATTGAACCAGTAAGATTGTTGCTTGATAGAGAAATGAACTTCATTTTGCCACAACTATCAAACAATGTGGGTGGAATTTCCCCTGAAAACCATTTTTACACAAATCCAAAAACCTCAGATTTTCCAATTGCCCAATAAATTCTGGGATTGACCCAGAAAGGGCATTAGAACTCGAATTCAACTTCCACAAAGACTTAATCTTTCCATACTCTTCTGGATATTTCCAGTAAATCTATTGCTAAACAAAGTGATAGAACACAAATTGAAGAAGCTCCATAAAGAAGAAAGTGGAGGAGAGAGAAAATGGGTTTGCTTTTCTTAAAAAATTCAGGGTTTTGGAGAGGGTTTGCTTTATGTGAAGAAGATTTGGTTAATATAATTACCAAATCATGTGAAAGAGAAAGTGATGAAGTGGAAAAACAGAGGAAGAGAAAAAAGTCGAGATAGTTTGTGGAAATTGTACTGAATATGATTATTCAATTTTTTTGGCATTGTATCTCTATTTTAAAACCCTGTAGAAAAACTAATATTTTTTATTTATTTTTGATGGGTCATTAGGATTGGGTGAGAGTACGAAACAAAATTATATGATTAATGTAGGAGGTGATGAGATTGATGGTGGGAATTAAGGTTAAACTAAAGTTTGAGTAGTAAAAAGTAAAAAGTAAGAAGAGGTTGAGGAATAAGAGGAGAGAGAAAAGAAGGTGATGAATCAGAGGAGAGAGAGAAGAGTTTGGAATTTTATAATTAATATCATGTCAGCTTTTTCTTTTTAATTAATGTCATGTCATATTTTTCTTTTATTTTTGGGGATGTTAACGGTACAAACCAAAGTTCAGTACCTTAAGTTAACAGACATCCATTTTAAGTACCTTAACTGGAACTTTTGAAAGTTCAGTACCTTAACTGAAACTTTTATCAAAGTTCAGTACCCTCCTGTATACTTAACTCCAATATATAGGGTTATACATGCATGTTCCTTTCCTTTCGTCCTTGATTCCTAATTTGTCCTATGAAACTAATTTATTCCAAACGTTTAAATTATTGCATAATTAGGGGATGACATTGATTTTCGAAGTATTTGTCCCTTTTTGAAGTCTTGTCATGTTAATTCAATTGGAGTATGGGACATTCTAAAGAAATTATGTTACTTTTTGTAGTGTAGGTTACACTTTTTGAAGTTATCTTTCTTTGTTTTGATTATATATTATGCTATAAATAATTATGGGACAGGGTTAGTAATAGAGTAAATAAACTATGTAATAGAGAAAGTAAATTGAAACTTTGGACGGCAAACTTAAAAATGGAATAGATCATACCAGTATGTTCGACAAATTAAAAATAGGTGGTAGCGGTAGCAATAGCTAATGGTTGTTGTACTAGTTGTTAGCTTAATGTATCAACTATTAGAGTTTGGCTATGAAAATTGCTTTATGATAATTAGTTTTCGATAAAATTATATTCTATCTTCAAAAGCTACTCCAAGAGCTACCTCTAGCTACCTCAAAAGCTAATATGTATATGTTTTTCAAGACACTACTTCAAGCACCAAAAGCAACTTCAAACATAATAAATTTTTTTTTTTTTTGAGGGGAAAAACGGAAAGGCATATTATTAAGAAACATCCATTTCCGCCAAGGCTAAAACACCTTGCGGAAAATTGTCTACAAAAATTTGTTCCACCCCATTAGAAAGGTACAAACGAGCAATAAAATGAGCAACAGTATTGCCTCCCCGTTTAACATGAGAAAAAGAGAAAGACTCTAGACTCTCTCCCGTAAGCCAAATATCTTCCACAATGAGGTCCAGCGTGGATCGACCCCCCTTTTTCAGTGCCACAGCCTTTGACAAATTATACGCATCCCCCTCCATTTCAAGTACCCCGAAACCATGTTGTCTAGCCAACTGGAGCCCAAACCGAGCCGCAATAGCTTCTCGCCTTCTCCCAACGCGGCCTTCCATCGAGCCTGGTATCTTCGCACACCCACCAGCACCACCTGCCCAGCACAATCGCGCACCACCGCCCCCACACCGACAGTCCCCTCCTCCAACATAGCTACATCTGTGTTAAGTTTAAAACTCCCCACCCCCGGTGGTATCCAGCTTGCTCGCGAAATCACGCCTCTATACTGTGCAGGATAGTGAACCGCAGTCGCATACGTACGGTAGTCCATAACCAACCTTAGAAATCCCGCAACACCCACATCAATATTATGCCAAGGCTCCGAATGTACCACAGAGTTTCGGTAGGACCAAGCTCCCCACGCAAGCGCCATTACTTCCAACAAACCATTCGCGTCCAGCTTCGTTTTCAACCAAGCAAACATGCCCATAAAGGAATCTCCCGGGCCCTCCGCTATGTAACTCAGAAAAGAGGAGGATTCCCAAATTGATTTTACTAAAGAGCATAGGAAGATAGTGTGAACAATAGTTTCCTTACCCTCATTACAGTGTGGACAATTCCCATCTTCAATAATATGACGATCCATAAGTCGTCCTCGGGTCGCCAATGCTCCAGTACAAGCCCGCCAGATGAAGTGAGCGAGCTTTGGAGGACCACCCAGATTCCATATCGCCCTCCAAGAATCTCCATTATCGCCCCCGAAACGGTCATGCCACCCTCGAATGTGACCCAACCGTCCCAGCCAGTAGCCTGATTTGGTCGAATATACTCCATTTGTCGCTGGCCACCAATACATTACATCAACGGGTTGGCGCTTGCTCAAAGGGATCTCGCGAATGAGTCTCACATCCTCCTCAATAAAATGTGTAGAGAGGGCTGTAGCATCCCACTCGCCACTTGTATCAATTAACTCCGCCACCCGCAAATCTGCCGGACTCTCCATATTAGGTGTAGGAACGAGTGACGATGAATCACCCAGTAGCCAAGCATTGTGCCACACTTGAATGTGTTCCCCATTCCCAACCCTCCATTTCAAGCCCTCAAGGAGTAGCGATTTTGCACCCCAAATGCTACGCCATATAAAACTTGGATCAAAACCCCGTCGCGCCTCCAAAAACGCCCCATGTGGATAGTATCTTGCACTCAACACCTTGTGCACCAAAGAACCCGTATCACATAATAAGCGCCAGCCTTGTTTCGCCAACAGGGCTTGGTTGAACACCCGAAGATCCCTGAATCCCATACCTCCATGAGATTTAGGTAAGCACAATCTTTCCCAGCTGACCCAATGCATCTTACGCTCCATATTCCTAGCTCCCCACCAGAACCGGGCACACATAGAATTTATTTCATTCAAAACACAATCTAGGATGGCAAATAAACTCATCATATAAGTTGGAATGGATTGAATTACCGCTTTCAGCAATACTTCTTTCCCTGCTCGAGACAATAATTTTTCCTTCCACCCTTGTAATTTTTTCTACACTCTCTCTTTTAGTACTGCAAAAACCATCTTCTTTGACCTGCCAATAACAGTAAGTAAGCCAAGATATTTCTCATATTTTTCCACCTCGCGTACACCAAATAGCGTCAAAATCTCATTCTTCCTGTAGGATTCCACATTTCTACTAAAAGACACTTCGGATTTATTGAAGTTAATTTTCTGACCAGATGCTCGCTCATACGTACTGAGAATATCAGCCACCACCGAGCACTCCTGAAGTGTAGCTCTAGTAAAAAGAATACTGTCATCCGCAAAAAACAAATGAGAGATACGGGGCGCTTGTCGCCTGTCGGCACACCCTAGCACCATGGATCAACCCCTCATCAGCCGCTTTCGCCAATAGATCATACTAGCCTGTTCGACAAAAGTAACGGTTGTGGTAACTGTTAGTTGTAGCAGCACATGTCAGCTGTTTTACTAGTTGTTAGCTGTCATATCTCAACTATTATTTGGCTTTGAAAATTGCTTTTATAATAATTGTGTTAGATAAAACTGCTATTAGTTTAGAAAAATAACCAAAATAACTATATCTAATCTTCAAAAGTTATTCTAGTGCTACCTTTACTCCCAGCTAATATTTATATCTTTTCTAGAATAGCTAATGATAATTGTGTTCGATAAAATCGATTGTCGCTCGGACGGTCGACCAGACCATGTCAAGACTCGAAGAAACAAAATTTTAAAGCTGGACCGGCAGATTAGGTCCAAAATTACCAAACTAGTTTTGACTGGTTCAGCTATGCATCATGGATTGCAAATCGCTCAAGGCAACATATACTATTTTAACGGGCCAGGCCATTATTCTACCACATGCAGTATTAGCACTCTTTTGTCGATGGACCGAGGGTCAAATACACTAAGATCCTTTTCCTGATTTTTCTAAAAATCATAATTTAATTTGTTTGCCAAAATGAAAATTATTTAATAAAACTAACTTTGATTAGTAAAATATAATTTCAATTGGTAAAATCACTTTTTTTTAAAGAGAAGCCCAAATAAGAGGATCATATTATATCTTCCGCAAAAGAAATAACATTATCTTGGACATCATCCACCCAAAGACGTATACCAATCTCCCAATGTTGGAGATGAGCTAACATATGAGCAACCTTATTCCAAGAATGTTTAACAAAAGACCAAACAACAGTATTAAAAGAACTAGTTAAACCCTCCAATTATTAAAACAACATTATTAACATTATTAACATATTTTCTCTCTTCTCCAATTCCTTCTTTGCTCCTCTTTTCTCTTGCTCCATCATGAAGAGCTGAACATCAGGTTTTTGACCAAATTTCCTCTCTCATAATATACTAATATTAGTTTTATACTCTCTCTTCTCGTAACGCACTATTGGAGCAACCACTGAGATTACTCTAAGTCTAAAACATCATCTACTATTATATTAAAATCACTCGAACTCCCCTTTCCAACGTCTCTATGCTTGAATAGCCAAAAGGGTATTGATGAGAAAAGACAAGCTTTTAAATCCTAACTAGTATTTGGGCCCGGGTGTTGCCCCGGGTAATGTATTGTGTTTCTGAACTGATTTGCATTTTTCTCATTCTCACTAAAATATATTAAGAAAAACTCAACATTTAAAAGGTACAAATATAATAATGTGGACAAATTAAAGCATGATTAAAAGTTGGTTGAGATGGTAATTGTGTGATGTATAATAGCAAGAGGTCAAAAGGCAATTTTACTTTTTTTTTAATTGACACAATTTATGTACACATTGAATCGAGGTGCCACGTGGCGTGTATACATTGTCACGCACGCCTTTTAATATATTTGTATAGATAGATTATATTTTACTTGGCATAATGAGATAATTTGCAAGCACTTTCGTTGATCATATCTTATTCTCGGAGTTTCTTCTTCGAGTGGCATATTATATTAAATTACTTAAAATTTCTATCTATGAAATTGGATTTTATTTTTTTTGTCATATTGACTTCAACCTCCCCGTCCCCATTAATTCATATCTTGCATAAATAATGATAAAAAGAAGGAAAAGCTAGAATTGTTTTTTAGGAATGCCTAAAGAGTTGATTAAGAGCAATGTTTACTTGGTATAGAAGAGCCAAACATCTTAACTCTTAAGAAAGAAGATGGAAAGACATACACATTTGAAGTTGTTAAATGAGATGCCAGGTCAAACACAAGCAAATAAGCACCAATTCCTCCCATAATCCTCATTCCTAGAAACAAATATAAAACTTCCCCTATTACCACCTCTTATCGGCTTATCTCCCTAAACAAACACTCCAACATGTCAAACGTTTTCTGGTGCATATCTATTAGACTCTTGCTAGAGTGAGACTGGCCAACAAGAGTTGGCTCAAGTGGTAAGCAGCTTGATGTCACGTGAAGAATGCCTTGGGTTAATCCTGATGTAGTATGAGCTAAGCTCTGGTGAACCAGGTGTGTTATGCATAAAATTGTTGTTCTCTAACTTTTTGCAATTTATAGGTTAGGCTTAATAAATAGGCCATTCAAATTGAGTCACTTTGGTTTAGATCATAGAAGTATACAATTCATAAAATAATAATAATAAAAAAAGCCAAAATTGTCAACAACTACCTAATAAATATCACTTTTCATAAACAACTACCTAATATAAAACTTTTTTAATTCAACTACCTAATATAGCTATTCCGTCAACATAACACTACCAAAACCGTTAACTTTTGAATTTTCCATCAATTTTTCGAAAATCCCCAATTATATGAACACTAATTTCGATCATTTCAAGAAACCCCATTTTGATGAACCTTAATTTCATCAATTTTTCCACAAATTCCAATTTATAAATTAATTCCCCAAAACCCCAATTTATAAACCCAGATTTCATTAATTTCTACTTAAGAAAAATTAATGAAATCCCCAATTACTTAACAAATAAGGGTTTAGAAATTGGGGGTTTTGGGAAATTAATGAAATATGGGTTTATAAATTGGGATTTGGCGGAAAATTGATGAAATTAAGATTTATTAAAATGGGGTTTGAAATAGTTAAAGTTAGGGTTCATGTAATTGGGGATTTTCGAAAAGTTAACGGAAAATTCAAAAGTTAACGGTTTTGGTAGTATTATGTTGACGGAATAGCTG
This sequence comes from Beta vulgaris subsp. vulgaris, assembly GCF_026745355.1. NCBI lineage: Eukaryota > Viridiplantae > Streptophyta > Magnoliopsida > Caryophyllales > Amaranthaceae > Beta > Beta vulgaris. The sequence goes on along the minus strand of NC_079206.1, from coordinate 63,013,560 downwards.
TATTAGGTAGTTGAATTAAAAAAGTTTTATATTAGGTAGTTGTTTATGAAAAATGATATATATTAGGTAGTTGTTGACAATTTTAGCAAAAAAAAATGACAATTTTGGTTTAGATTGTTTTGCTTTGATTAATAGGAATTACAAAAAAGGGTTGTATTTCATATACTTCCCTGTCACTTGGCTTAATGTTCAACACTAGTTTTTGGATCGGTTGAAATTAAATCAGGTCCATATGTTTTTTCTGGTTTAGTTATATAAAAGAATCCCAATATTATTTACTTCCTCTGTATCTTTTTATCTTTCCTACTTTGACTTTGCACGTTTGCCAATGCACTTATTCTACATTATATACTAGTAAAAATTATAATAATTGAATATTAATAAAGTCCTCATCGAGACGAATCAAACAAGATGACTATATTTTTTCCTATATATTGAGAAAAATCTAAAAGATTATCTCTGGTTGTAAATAGTGTCCTGATTGTAAATAGTGTCAAGATTATAAATAAGTGAGAAAGATAAAAAGATACAGAGGGAGTATTACTTAGGAACTGTACAGTAACTAGCCTTACTTTAAAAAAAAAATTAAAAACCCACGAGAAAAAAATTCATTATCTTGATAGGAACTTTCATTTCCAACAAAAGAAAAAGACAGTGACCTCCACCTCCCATTACCCAATTTCTTTCCATCTCAAAATGTAAAAGCACCGTGTACACCAAAAAAATTATGAATTGAGAGGTTTTCGTAATTGTGTTTGTTTAAGATACAGAGGAATTATCCCACACATAGATCAGGGATGTGTTGAACAAGAGACCAATCTTCGCCATCTGGGCCTTCGCATCTTCTGTGAAGATCTGGACACAAAGATATTCGAAGTTCTTGCAAGGAAGTGAGGCTACATAAAGACTGTGGAAGTGCCACCAACTTAGGACATTCTCGAATTTCAAGCACGCGAAGTTGAGTGAGGTTCCCTATCCAATCTGATAAAGTTCTTAAGTTGGGGAGACTCATGATTTTTAGCCTCTGAAGCATCGTCAGGCTACCAATTCCCTCAGGGAGCATCTCTAGTCTCGGAATTTCACGCAATTCCAAGGAATGGAGGTTTTTGAGACCTTGCCAAACTGTCGGTCTGACATTATTATATCCCAAATCTAATTCTTCACAATGCCGAATTTCCAATTCCTCGAGATCGGTGAGATGTTGTAACGCGCTTGAAATATCTGTCAATTTGCAACATTCATCAATTACAAGTCGATGGAGAAAGGTAGGAGAGTCAGCAGTCAAATGAATCAGTTCTTGGCATTCAGAAATTGTAAGCGATTTTACAGTAAAAATACTGATTGAGAGAGAAACTAGTTCCTGTACTGAGTGAATATGAAGCCACTTCAATCTATGAAGAGTTGATGATTCCTCTGCAGACAGAAGATCTTTTAGCAGCTTCCCATGGATTACATTTGCATCCAGGGACTCAAGCTTCGGTACCACAGGGATCGACATCAGCTTGGGGCAACCTTCTATTCCAAGTTCTGAAAGACACGGAAAGAATGGCCTATGCGACAGAGAGTTATGATGATGATAACCATTTATTTGACAATTTATATCATCCTCTAGTCTTGACCATCCCTTTAACTCGGGTAAATTTAACAGCAGCAAAGACTCTAATGAGGGGAAGTATGCCATTGCAGAAGATGTCCGATTATCGTGGCCATCGCTCTCTATGTACTCCAAGGCACCAAGATCCCAAAGACGAAGAAATCTGAGATGAGGAAGTTTACTGAAGCTTGGGAGATGACAACATCTGTTGCAGGATCTAATAGATATAGAAACAAGAAAAGGGAACTCCTCCATCCCCCATTCTGGAAACCGCACTCCTTTCCAGTTCCAAACTTTAAGACGTTTGACAGATGGAGGGGGCTGCAACAACTTTAACACTTCTTCCTCTTCATCAGCATGAGCAACGTGCTCTACATCTGCTGATGACCATGTCAAGAATAAGTTTTTTATTTTCTTGTCCTTCAAGTTTGCTGCTCTGGCTTCTGCGACAGCATTCTGACGATATTTCACATAACGAATTTTCAGCTCTCCAGCAAGATTATTCAAGCTAGACAATGCATCTACCCCATTATTTTCCCCCACTATAAATATATCTAATCCCCTGAGAGATGTTAATTGCCCAAATCCAGGTGGCATATCAATCAATCTCTCTCCATTATGCAAGTTCCTGAGTTTTGTTAATTTATTAAAGCCTCTAGGCAATTCCTTAAGCTTGTAACACCTCCTGATATCAAGTGTACACAAGTTCCTTAGCTTTGTGATGCCAGAAGGCAAAGATTCTAGATGTGAGCCAAGTCTGACATATCTTAGGTGCTTCAGCTCCTCCATGGATTTCGGAAGGCTTTTACAGCTCGCATTGGACAAGTCCAATGAGCGTAAGCATCTCATACTTGTAAAGATTTTATCAACATTTTGTACAGCAAAATCTGACAGGAGAATAAGCGATCGCATCTTCTTGGCAGCTAGCAACCCTGATGCAGCTTCAATTGGTGATCCGGCAATCAAGCTCAAGTGGCGAGTACAGTCACTAATCTGCTGCTTAGGGCTTTCTACCAAAAGACAGTCATCTGATGCCATATTTCTCGCCAAATCATTCATTAAACTGTGCATCTTGCAGCTAATTATATCATCGTACTCATTCCGTGTAATATCTTGAAAGAAAGATCTTCGAAGCAATTCCATGAAATATGCATGACCAACGTCCTCAAGGCTTTCATTTCCATTTGATGACCTAATGAACCCTTGGGCCATCCAAAGGTAAATCAGACATTGCTTATCGATTTCATGATCCTTTGGAAACAAGGAGCAATAAGCAAAGCACTGCTTTAGATGTGATGGTAGGTGGTTGTAGCTCAACTTCAATGTTGACATGATGCTGCTGTCGTTTTGTTCCATCAGTCTGAGCTCGCTATCCTTGAAATACTCCCATTCCTGCTCAGTATCTTTAGAATAGAGAATGCCAGCAATGGTCCTTATAGCAAGTGGAACATTGGCGCACTTCTTAACAATCTCTACGCCAATGCTTGTAAGATTTGGATTTTTCTTCAGTTGTCCTTCCTTGAATGCTAGGCTTTTAAACAAATCCCACGACTCGTCCTCTTGCAAGCCTCCTAATTCATAGGGATTGACTGTGCGCAAATTCTGAGCAACCACCCCAGACCTTGAGGTTACAATAATTTTACTTCCTCGTTTACCTCTGAACAACAGCCGCTTCAAAATAAGCCATCTCTCTCGGTCTTCATCCCACATATCATCTAATACAAGCAAGTATCTGCTATCATCTACAACTTCACGAAGGCTTAATTGAAGTTGTTCCATGTTGAGCTGCTGATAATCATCATCAGTAAAAGCTTTCAGAATTTTCCTAGCTAGCTCTTCCACACTAGATACTCCAGCAATGCATGCCCAACCTCTTAGCTCAAAATGCAGCTTAACAAGTTTGTCATTATAAGCAAGTTGAGCAAGTGTAGTTTTCCCTAGCCCACCAATACCAACGATTGGAATGATAGACACACTTGCTTCAGCAAGATCAGCATCCAAAAGCATCTGTATGATCACATTTTTATCATTGTGTCTACCAATCACCTCTTCCTCCAAGATAAAAGACTGTGTTTCTCTCCCATTCATCAAACTTAGCAGATGTTGCTCCTCAAGAGAAAGCACCCTAAGGTTAAGGCTAGACATATCTGATCTAATAGCATTCAACTCCCCAATTATTTCCTTAGCCTCTCTCGCAACTGTTTTATTTATCTTAACAGGATTTGGAGATGAACATAAAATACACAAGTAATTGGTTAACTTAGCTTCCGGAATTTGTTCATCCACATCATCAACCATAGCCACCACTTCAAACAAGTCTTCCAATCGATAGATTAAATCTTTTAATCTTTTCAACCACTCTTTGACCACAGCTTCATTGTCACCTTCACCTCGCCTCTCTGCATCTAGAAGAGGAGCTTGGATAAGCCTCATCGTCCTGTGAAGCTCTTTCAGTTTACGTTTTCCACCCAAATAGGAGGATATAACTTCAACACCTGATCGACCCAAATACTCCAAAAGCTTCACAATTACACCAGATATAATGGATTCCGCCATTGTTGGTACCTCCTTCTCTGATGTCTATTATTTTGACCCTCTATTCCTCTTGTCTATTTCTAGTTTGTAATCTGGCTCCTTAAATCGATTATTATTGCATAATGCATCAGAGTTTTTGCATTTGTCCCCTCTCAACATTAGCCAGGTCAACCACTTTTAGTCAACTTAGCTAGAAAATTCCACATCCTCTGAAAAGTCTACGATGCTGTTAGATATAAAATGTAAGGTGCTGGGAGTTCCCTTATAATTTCAGCGTAGCTTTCCTTGGCTTTTATAAGTGAATATACACAAGTTGATGGTTGTTTGGGTATTTTGAATTCCATTATTGTATTATGTAACACCTAACACTGAGATATTGTACCTCTTCCTAAATAAACTTGCGCGTACTTAGAAATAGGCACCCGAAAGGCAAAATATATGTTCAAGAGGACGAATCTAGGGACACTTTATTCTAAAGGGTATATGAGACATCTAAAATTTGCCTTCAACGTACATATCTTCAAGTACACCCGTATGTATAATGAACACGTTGAGGATTGTGTGTGCTTAGTACTCACATTCATTATTGGCTGTCACGCCCCACTAATACACTTCCGTTAATTTCATTGACTTGTCTAAATATACATACTCACCTACATGATTAAGAGACTAAGATTAACTAATCATGCCTTTATACAAGTCAAAATTAAATATTCTGAGAGCCAAGATGGCCAGACAACAATAATTGGACTCATTGAAAAATACTACCGTTGATAACAAATTGCAATATACTACTTACTTGGTTTAAGTCGGCAATATACTACAAATTGCAACAAATTGCAATATAAAGATGTAGTATTTGGTTTAATACTTCAAAACTCCGATAAGGCTATGTTCTTTTGACTGAATTAATGAAAATTTACTTCAGTTTAGACAAATTCAGGTCATGTCAGTTCACTTCAGTTAGTTTCCTTTCACAATTTTCATTCCGTTTAGACAAATTCAGTTTAGTTCACTCCAAAAGAACATAGCCTTATTAGTTGCATTGACAACTTATTTTGATCATCTTCAAACTAATTTGTTCAACCACTTCTATTTTCTTTTTCCGGCATATAGTACTAGCACCAGAATCTTTCCTAATTACTGTAAAACAATATAAGTTCTGCATAATTTTAAAGCTAGCACATACCAGATACAAATTTTGATGGCCTAGATGTTGAAATCTTGCGGGAAGTCTCCAGTAGATTCGGAGTTTCTGTCTGCTAATCTGCTCCGGCGAGAAATCCCGTCGATTGACGCTTACGCCGATTTCAATTGACGACATACCAATTGAGAAGAGAAGAGAGAGAAAATGACTGAGTTTAGAGGAGAGCAGTCACTACGCCGGTGTTTACACGTCTTTGTCCGGGGTCACTACTTGAGTTCGGCTTGAAATTTTCGTGAGGTGAGTCTAGCTATGTTGCGTTCTCTTCGCTTTCATAAAGTAACTTACTTAAGTTTCAGGTTTAGACAAGTTCAGTTCAGATAAGTTCTAATAAGGTCCAATCAAAGCAATAAGTTCAAATTAGGTTTAATAAGGTCCAATAAGTGTCAATCAGGTGTAATAAGTTTCAATCATGTCCAATAAGTTCAAATTAGGTGCAATAAGTTTCAATTAGGTCTAGAGTTTGTTATTAGCTGATTATGTTATTATTAAACTTTTAATTAAAGTACCACAATGTATAGTATTATACCTGTATTATAACATCTATTATTTTATTATTCATATTCTATTAACAAGACTATTAGATATTTTTTTTAGAAAAAAAATGGTAAGAAGAATTCCTCTGTACTGCCCTCGCATAAGATCCCTACCCAAAGGCCCATTACAAGTTGGGGAGGAGGGGGGCTGCTGATGGGGACTGAGGTGGGGGAGGAAGGGGGGTTGCTGCAGGGGGATGTTGGAGAGTGGGGTGGTGGGGGAGGAGGGGGGCTGTTGCGGGGGTGGGGAAGGAGGCTGGGTTTTCGGGTGTGGGAGGAGGACTGGATGCTGGGGTGGTGGGGGAGAGTTAGGGGGTTAATATTAGGGTTATGGTATAGGGCTAATAATGGCAAAATGGTAGATAAAGCTAATGAAAACTTAAAACGTTAGTCATTGAGGGGGAGAGGTGGGGGGTTTGGTAACGATTTTTTTTACTAGGTACTCCTATGAAATGCGTCACATACCATACCATTATTTAAAATTTCTTTTCCACTTGATTTTAACCTATTGAAACTTAATTTTCAGAGATAAGTGGAAGTAAGATGGCAAGCATCTTTGAGCAATACATATTAGTAAACCCTATGGTATGTTAAACTAGCTTTTTCTGCACGCTATGTGTGCAGTGATATTTTAGGCATAACTATTACTCGGTATTAAAAGAAATGAAACATAAAATTATGAAAGTACGTATCTACGTTCACCTTCATTTGGTGAATAAGAAATATTTAAATTATTTAAAAACATTTTTAAAGTAACTATAAGTGATAAAATTGCATATTCAAGTAATGAAAAAACTAATTTTTTTTTGAAGTTTGTAGGGTGGGGTGAGGGAAGAGCGGTTGCGGGTGCAGGGGTAGGGGAAGGGTTGAGGGGGTTGTGGTGGTAGGGTTTAGGGGTGAGTGTGAGGTGTTAGATTAGGGGTTAGGGTTACGGTTACGGTTAGGGTTAGGTTTAGAGGGTTTAATTTTGGTTAGAGGGGGTTAGAAGAGTTAATTAACCCTAATGACTAACGAAAACTTGACGTCGTTAGTCATTAAGGGCATCTGGTGCATTTTATTGAAACAGTAAGGGTACCTAGTGCATTTTTCTAAAATTAAGGGTACCCCATGAATTTTGAAAAACCACAGGGGTACCTGATGAAAAAACCGATAAATATACTATGGTTAAATATATGTCAGGATTTAATTTCATAACTAATGCTTCGTATCAGCGTATGTATTTTATCTTGTTTAGCATGTTCTACTTCCATTTTTTTTAATCTACACAGTTTAATTTTTATGTTTGTCAATGTATAACTTTGACCATTAATATCTTCAAGTATAAATTATATAATTTGAAAAAGAGCTAGTCTTGTGTGGACCTGATTCAATTCACTCTAATTTCGTGTGGACCAGGTTCATATAAGTTTTTTTACTTTGGAAAAATATAGGTAAAGACGAATCTAATTAACAAGATCACACTTGATTATATTTTTCCTTATGTATAACTCACAAACGAACGTCAAAGTGAAGTTTGTGAATAGTGCCAAATACAAAATGTGTAGATTGAAAAAAGTGAATGGAGTATATAGTAGTCAAACTACCAAGTAGTACTTGGTCTAGTGGTAAGGAGTTGGGGGTTCAATCCCTACTAGAGGCACTTTGAGGGTAGGGATTTCCCTTACCCTTCCCCCTTACTCTTAAGTGTCTGGCCCATGAAGACCCGAGCGGGGTCCGGGCCATTTCTTCTTAAACTTTGACCATGTAAGTGATGAATATATTCAACAATATAAAGTCATGTGCGATCTTGTTAGATAATTGGAGTGTAGTTTTTAAATGTCAGATCAACTTTTCATAATTTTTTTACTAATATCTAATTAAAGATATTAATGGTAAACAATGTAGATTGAGATTGTGAAAAAGCAAACAGATTAGGTGAAAAAATTATAGAGGAAGTACCTAATTAAGATTTTTAGACAGTTTGGGTGTCCTTAAATGAGCAGGATATACTTCCAACGAACGTACAAGTAAGGCTCTATTTGGGGAACCATTTAAGGTGACTTAAATGATAAGGTGCTACAATTTTAAGTCACCTTATATGACTAGTGGTGTTTGGTGGAGGAACTTAAATAAAATTTAAGTCCAAAATTTGACTGAAATTGAGTTGGAGTAAAATATAGCTTCTGAGATCAGGTGCTGAAATTTATTTTTTTAGTGTTTTCTTTTTATCTTTTTAAGTCTAAAAAGATATTTTTTTTTAAGGTTAAAAAGATATTTCAGCTACCGTCATAAATAATATTACCAAACAGGTTATGCAATCAGCTAGCTTATCATTTTCAGCACCTTAATCGTTTCAGGCTTTCAGCTGCTAACTAATCAGTTTCAGTAAACTTATCAATTTCAGCTCCATTTCAGTCGGTGTTGCCAAACATAGCCTAAGTCAGCTAATAAGCTTCTCGATTAAATTATCAAAACAAAAGTGCTATTAACTAATTGATCAAAAGAGAGAGCTATCAGATGTTTACTCTTGTTTTTTTTTTTTGGTGTGGTGGGGGGGGGGGGGGGGGGGGATGAGATGTTCAATTCTTTTACATTTAGATGACAACCAGTAGTTCTAGAATTTGGATAATATGAATAAATCATTGGCAGTAGATCGTAAAGGTAATTGCAATTTGCAACTAGCGCTGTGCTTATGTCCTCAAAAGGATTAACATGCTGTACATGTCTTAGCTGGAGTCATTTATCATGTAAGTCACTATTAAAGAATATTTTTTTTGGGTGCAAACTATTAAAGAATCTAAATGTTAGACTTGTGATTATTCCATAATATTTTTAGCTTCCAGCTTCAGATACAAATTTAAACTCTTACTCCCTCCGTCTCAAAATATAGTTTCCATTTCTAATTTGAGAGTCAAATTTTAAAAACTTTGACCAAATATTCTTACTAATGTATACAAAAAAACATATTCATGAGGGGTCTTGTTAGATTCGTCTCAATGTATAAATTTGTAATATCAACTTTTTATATTTTTTACCAATAAGAAATGTAAGATATTGTAGATTAAAGGTACGTCTTGGAGACTATACAAAATAAAATGGGAACTATATTTTGGAACGGAGGAAGTAGTGTAAGTCATAAATTCCGCCTGCATGCAGTAAAGATTTTATAATGCGAAATAAACTTTAATTTCACATTCAATGATGATAATGTATTAATGTTAATGGATTCCCATCTCCTAACTATTCTTGTTGCTTACTCGGTACGGTAATTAAATAGTACAACTAGTTATTATGTATGGGCTATCCCCCAGGTAATAAAAAATTTCATTTATTAAAATTATAATTTAAGATGATGACACTAAATGTTATTTGGTCTAGTGGTTAAGATTTTAGTATATGTTCATGAGGTCCTGGGATCAAACTCTATGCTATGCAATTTCTAATTCTTTTTATTGTTGTGGATTACATGGAGTAAGTCTCCCTTAGGGAGAGCGCCACGTGGCATCGTTTCTTGTTTATGCACACCTTCCAATATATTAGTATATATTAGAAATACTTTTATCGTTACTTTATAAGAAACATCTTAGGTTAATATCTATGGTAATGAAGCTGTAACCCTAAAACATGCATGTGTTTTCTTTTAAGTTTTCATAATATTACTATCCAAAGTAGTAATGCGGATGATATTTCAATTTTGTAACTTAAATGGATGATTAGAGAATGGACAATAATTATCATAATTATTGATAGATTTTTGTAAAAAAAAGGGTACATCAATTTTTCTTGGATAAAACTAAACTACGTTAAAGTTATTACCATTATTTGTGGTTTGGTTCAATACTAGAGGAAATTAGAACATTCAGTGCAATAAGAATCGTTTCCTATTTGATGGACTTTTTTTTTTTTTTGAAGAGATATGGAGAAGTTAGGAACTTAGGATACTCTCTTTTCAAAGGAGAAACATAACGAATCAAGAAATACAAAGTTATTTAACGTAGGCTAAATACTAGCAGCTACATGCCTACATCTCAAGATCATATAAGATCATGATGATGTGAGCACTAATTTACACCTACCATGTAATCCTAGCTAGCTAGTTTAACAATATATGATCCAGTACTAATTAATTACTGTGATTTTACTGTCAAAGGACCAACTCAAGTACTCAACCAAAAGTTTAAGCTTATGGTTGAGGCCCCAGGAAAAGATTTATACTCTATCATGCCCCCTCACGCCGTGACCTTTTTGTCACGCTGGCTCTTGATACCATGTCAAAGGACCAACTCAACCAAAAGCTTAAGCTTATAATTGAGGCCCCAAGAATAAATTTATACTCTATCACTTACCTAGTGCTTACCATCAAATATCAACTGTATACTCCCAACTTCTTAAGCCTAACTAAATGAATATCCTGTTAACATGCATGAATGATGAGAACAAGAAAGACATAATTCTAGGCTATAGACCTCTTTTTATTATAAATCAATTATAAAACCCCTTCATGCCCACCATATTATATTGTATATATACAGCAAAAGGCTTCATGATATGATACTTCACCGCATTTGCAAATACTACATGAAGTATAATCTAATCCTCAAACTGTACACACCTAAGCTTTAAATTTTTCATGATGCATGAATTGATGATGAGTAATTATGAACCTTAGATTATATTATCCATAGACTAAACATTATAGAAGTATTATTTTAAGGAATTAACTAATCAAAATTCAAAGGATATCAAACATACGCGTTTATATATAGAAAAAACCCTAGCTAGAACTAGGTTAAATGCTCAATTCTAACGCATTATATACATAACTATGATTCTATGAACCCTTTCATATATAGTATATATACTGTCTGAAGTAACAGCTGCCTATGAAATAAGGGTTATCACAAGCTTAACATATACCAGTACTAGCTTTATATGCACGTTATGCGTGCGAGAGTCGTTAAATTTAATTAATTGCATAAATTTCAGGTTTGATGCATAATCTAGAATTTCTTTTTTACATAATCTAAGGTTTGATGTCTTTACTAGATCAAACTGCCATGAATACCATTATCAACGTGACAGCTAATTTCAGAAACGAAGATAAAAAATACCATACATACAAAATCATGAAAAAAAGGAGTAATTCTGGTACAGATAATACAATCAAACTCACAAATTAAATCAAGAAATATCCAAACAAAATCAAAAAAAAAAAAAACTCATACGTAAATACATAAATAGTAGTAGTAGTAGTAACAGTTGATTAGATTCTGAATTCGGACCAAGAGTGCTTAATTCCCCTTGCATATAGACGATTCATCATGCATTCATCGATCTTCGACGACTCGATCGTAATAATTCATGAAAGAAGCTTGTGATGACGAAGGCTTCTATATTTTTGCTTAAGGAGCAAGGTTAAGATGAACATATTTATGAGGTGATTATGGTAATACAAATCATCAACCATTTTGTGAGTCTAGGTTAAAACTTTAAAGAAACAAAAGAAGAAGTTGGTTGATTCAATGTGAAAGCTTAACTTAGTTGAGTGCAATAAAATGACACAAAAACGATGATGTGAGTCCATATATATATACAGGGCCGTCTTTAAGATTTTGGGGCTCCGGTTCTAACATGAATATCGGGCCCCTAAATTTATAGAAAATAAAGATGGAAGGTTAGAGTTCTAAAGATGGAAAGTTGAAAATCTAAAGATAAATCATTGACAGATTTATTAAGGGTGGAACACAAGACTGATTTCTTGAAATATAAAATAAAAATTTCAGAATAATATATTTTGGGCCTTTATAATTTTGAGGGCCCTATGCTGTTGGGCTCTTTGCACACCCTCATCTACCCCTCTATATACTACCTCTGTTTTTATTTAGTTGCAACATTTTGACTTTCACGCTTGCCAATGTACAATTTCAAATCGTTTTATCTCTAATTGTATGTAAGTAAAAATTATAAAATTTGATATTATGAAAGCTTACATCGAAACGAATCAAACAAGACCCCACATGACTATATTTTGTTTAACATATAAATCAATAAATGTGGTCAAATAAGAGAACATGAATAGTGCAATTTGTCAAACGTTGCAACTAAAAAAGAACGGAGGTAGTATATATACACACTCAATTTTTTAATAAAGTTGTTTTTTTTTTTTTAAAAAAAGAAGGGTTTAATATATTTGTCTTAAGCAGCATGCAGTAGTAGAAAGTAGAAACATTGTTTTGCACGCATACTAAAATTTAAGGGATTATAGAGACCTTCCAACATCTCCCCACAAATCCTATATTCTTCCGCATGCAAAGAAAGATCACTTTAACCCACTGGGAAAAAAGGGAAGGAAGAAGGGTTGGAAATTAATCTGAAAGTGATAGATGTATATACACTATACTACACTACTACAGTGGAGTGAAGTGGAGTGGACTAGTGAAGTGAAGTGGAGTGGAGTGGAGTGGAGTGGAGGGCCTTTTTTTTCTTTTATTTTTTTGGTTCTTGTTTAAAGGATGGTGCCCTAAAGCTGGAACTCTTGTAAAAATAAAGGGACTTTATTCAATTGGGGTTTTAAATCTTTGATTCTTGTATCAAATTTGCTTTTGGTCGGTTCATCTTTGTAAAAATTGTTTTACTTTTTCCATGTTAATGTTTCTTGGACCATTTTTTATGAGTTTTCAATGGGTTTAATATGTCTCGAGTTGTGGCATCAACTTGAAGACTTTTTTTTTTTGTATAGATATTTGGAAATATGTATTATTCTTGGCTTAGTAAGATAGTCTTAGCTTGTATATATCGAGCAATCAAGTAGTATTTGGTCTAATGAAAAAGTTTGTATTTAATTTGAATTGTAAAACTATAAAGCCGTGCGATTAAATTTCATTGGGGCACGTTGAGGTGGGGTTTGCCTTACATTTTTATTTCATTCCCAAAAGTTCCTACCTATGTAGCTAAGTTAGATTTATCGAAATAGAGTTCTGATCTTATAGGGCACTTAGCTCTATCATTTTGTATATTATAAACTAATAATCTCTTGATTTATTTGTATAGGTGTCCAAAATTTCCGAGGTTTAAAGTATAATAATTGTAACCAACTTAATACATATTTTCAAAAAATTATGAAAGTACTTATAATTAAAATTAATTTGGTTTATGTATTTTCAAAGAAATTTCATCAACATAATTAATGAGAAACGCTAGTGTACAGAGTAAGATTAAGGACTATCCTGCTCCTTGATTACTTTATTTTGTTGGTCTTCCTCTCTAAATTCTAAGTCCAAAAGAGTGTATCTGTTTAGATTGAAAATATTTAGCTTTTGGACATTTTCAGCCTCTAACACAACTTAATCGGCAAGGCCCTTCAGGATGGGGGGATCGAGTAAGCTAGGTAGATCCTCATCCTCAAAATGGGGGGGGGGGGGGGGGTTTGATTCCACCTTAAAGTCGACATGCAAACTTTACCACTTAACCAAACATTACTTGGTAAGAGGAAAACCTCATGATTATAAGGTGAATCCCGCCAACCAACTAAAACAATTATGCTTGGTTACAATAGTAGAATATAACTATATATGTTGTCCTAGATTATTTTTTTTTTTTGGTAAGGAGAATAACCTTAATGAACTTACGCCTCTCTATGTATAGCCAGCTAGTTTTGCACATCAAACTCATTAGTAGGAGTGAATGAGGATGGTAAGAGAAACTTAATCTCAAAGAGCTTATAGTGGAGCTTGGTTTCGTTACAAACCAAATCTTTACCACTATCCCAAACCTTATACTTGTATGATAATACGTGTTGGTGGTTGCCACAGATGTCGACGGATGTATTGCCCTAGGACCTGTAGGCTGTCCGCTGTAGCATATACCAAATTAAGTCAATTGCTGGTGCTTAAAGTAAGTGCTAAAGTGCCCTCACTCGCTTAGGGTAAAATTTTGACATTATGACATGCATACAGCAAAATAGTACTTACTAAAAGTGACTTTTGTTCCTGTAATTACCTCTAATTAAGCGGTCCACTAATTAAGAACCAACGATATTATGTATTCATCTATCAAAGCCTTTTTGTCAGCTAAAGTGCTGGGAAAACAAATGAAATAATTAGCATATCATGCCTTCAGTTGACGACAATTAGCTAAAGTTTAAAACTCATGATTTTGAGTAAATCACAAAACTGGACTAGGTCAAATTACCCAATTATGAATAAAGATGAGCGTTAGGCGATTGCCGTTAAAAGCGGGGGCAAATTGAACAAAAACAATTGTTCATTGTTTGCCGCCAAAATAAAATGATTTGTGTCCGAGTTTCTTTTTAAGCTTTACTTTTGACAAATATTAAATCAACTATTAATAGAACATGAAAATGTTATTTCAAAGCAAAGTTTATGAAATAGGAGTAACATTTATCTACATTATTATTACTATGTAATAAAAGAGGTCTAAAATATCAAAACTTTAGCATGTAGTATCTTCATTTAAATGACATAACAATCATATTAAACACAATAGTTTTTTGTCTATATGAGCTACGAATGCAGTATAAGAAGTGGGGGATTCAAACTTGTGACCTATCATTTCCAGCACCTCAATCTTAATCATTATGTCACGACATCATTGGTTATATTAAGCACAATATGGCAACGTCCTTCAGTAAATAGTAAAAGAAGTGTCTCTAATTATTGAAACCATGCATAACCTTTTAAATCTTAATAGATGCTTCTTCTTTTTTAACCATTGATCCAATAAAAGAACTTATGCCCCTTTTGTGCAACATATAATACTAGTATGATTTACCCATGAGAGAGGAAAAAGAGAAACCATTGTTATTACAAAGATTCTTTTACCATCAATTTGAGACCGTTGGGTGTTGGAAGTTCAAAGCAATATACTTAGGAGAAACTCATTGTTCCACATGGAAAAAAATGTCAAGTCATCACATGTCTATTATAAACAAGAAGAGAGAGGAAAGGGGAAACGAGAATCCAATTGTTTCACATGAAAAGATTTGTGCTGCTGGTAGTTTTTTATATACTTCATCCGTTTTTCATTAATTACTAAGGCTCCGTTTGGTAGGGCGTAAAACATTTTCAGTGTAAAATGATTTTCATGAAAAACAATTTACAATGGAAAACACAATTCCAAAATTAGTTTTCCGTTGTTTGGTTCGATGTAAGAAAAATGATGAAATGAAAAAAATGAAAGGGAAAGTAAGGAGGTAGTAGAGAGTGTACAAGAGAGATAAGGAAAATAATTTTCCCTTCATTTTGAAAGGAATATAGTTTTCCATCATTGGGAGAGTAATTTTACCCCAAGGAAAAATGGTTTTACACTTTTTTGCCAACCGAACAATGTAAAACTGAAAATAGAGGAAAACAGTTTTCCGAGAAAACGTTTTACGCCCTACCAAACGGAGCCTATATGGCTATATGTAAGTTGGATACACATATTAAGGCAATGATAAAAAATATAAAAATGGGAGAAGAGCTAAGACTTGTTCTCCCCATCTTATATTTAATTCATTTCAATTTAGTTCGGTTCGGTTCAATTCAATTAAGCTCTGGATAATACTTTTACTCTCATGTATCACTATTCATTTCGGTTCGTAACAATTCAGTTCAGTTCAACTGTTTTGTGCCGAAAAGAACGGCTCTAACTCCATTATACCAATACCATGTAAAATTATTGTTTTAAATAATACCATGTGAAAAGAAATATATGGGATTTCGAGGAAAATATGTGGTGATTAATACTCTCTCCATTCCAAAATATAGTTTTTGATTCTACTTTCACAGGAATTAAGGTAAGTAGAATCTAAGAGGATAAAAAAGTTTTTTGTTTATTTAAATAAATGTTATATGGAAAAAGATGATTTCAAAAGAGAAAATGAAGAATAATTAGTTAAGAGCATAAATGTAACCATTGGGTTGAATAATTAAAGCAAAAAACTAATTTTCAAAAACAAATAAATGATTGGGATACGATTTCTCTAGGCAAATAACGAAAAATGTGGAACTAAATTTATAAACCAATTAGAGGTGATCATTTTGGCCCGGCCCGACCCGTTTTTGGACCGGGTTTTGGGCAGAATTTTTAGGTCCGCCCGTATTTTTTTTGGCTTTGGGCGGGCTTTGGGCAAGCTAAAAACGACTTTTTAGTCTATTTTTTGGCCCGTCCCGTTTTGGCCCGCAAAAGCCCGACCCGAAATAGCAGGCTTTGGACACAAAAATTCGGCCCAAATTTAGGCCCGGCCCGACCAATGGGCAAATTTTTTTGGCCGCGGCCCGGCCCGGCCCATGATCACCTCTAAAACCAATAACTATATTTTGAGATACCCAAAACGGAAACAAGAACTATATTTTGGGACAGATGGAGTATTAAATATTCTCGAAAAGGAAAGGTGGTAATTATTAAAAAAAGAAGTATCTATTAATGGAAAAAATTCACAAGTGCGGTCCCTACTATGACTGCCCTTCCATAAAAGGTACCAACTTTTGATTATTTCACAACAGTCTTAACTTTGGAGGGCATTTTACAATAACAGTCCAAGTGGATAGGTTACCTATTTAAGCGGTAACTTTTTTTTGAAAAAATCTTTTACTAGTTTTAGGGGAGGCAGTTTCAAGGGAGGGGGTTTCAGGAGCAAGGGAAGGGCTGGTGAGGCTAGGGAGGGGACTTCAAGGGCGAGGCGGCGGTATTGACCACTCGACAGCAACAGCACATGCGGAGGAGATAAAGAGAACACAACAGCAGCGTTGCGATAACAACACAGTAGCACCACCAAGGGGAAAGAGAGAGAAATGGTGTAGTTGCATCACTAGTTCATGCACCAACAACCAAATCAAGCCAAACAGAGGAGAGAGAGTTGGAACAGCAACACCGTATCGGCGAGAGGAGATGAAGCTTCTGTGAAGAAAAAGAACCCCGACAGAGGGCTAGGGAAGCTGCAAAGAGAGAGCGGGGGAGACAGTGGTTTGAGGGAAGAGGCTTGAGATAGAGAGAAGCCATGAGAGAAAAGGGGTTTTGGGGCGGTTTTTGGGTTCATCTGACTGACGAGAAAGTGAGAAGGCAGGTGGGAGATTGGCGGGGCTTCGACAAGCCAGTGGCGGGGAGGCAAAGAGTAGCGGTTTCAGAGGCGGGATGGGGTGGTGGGGACACTAGAGGAGGTTTCAAGTGCGGGAGAGGAGGTGGCGAGGCACAGGATGAGGTTTCGAGGACGCGGGAGGGAGTGGCGGGATAGTGGAGGAGTTTCAAGGGTGGGGGAGGGGTTGGTAGTGTGGGGGAGAAGGTGGCGGAGGTGGCAAGGATGGTATTTTGAAAGGTTTACCTGTTGTAGCAAGTTAGGTGACCTGCTAAGTTTGTAATTGTAAAGCACCCCCCAAAGTTGGAATTGTTGTGGATTAATCGAAAATTGGAACCTTTTATGGAAGGGTTGCCATAGTTGAGACCGCCCTTGTCAATTTTTCCTTTATTATTTGCAACTATAACTTTAATTGGTAATAAAGCCGCAAAGTCAAAAGTAAACTAATCTTCCAATCCTCACGACTATCAATATTTATAGTATGTGAACAACCTTATTTAATTAATAAATTATATGTCGAGCATATAAAGTTAGCGATCCAATTTATTTATTTTGTCCCTGAACCCTAATATAAACAAATGATATAATGAAAGAAACAATATTTGATAAGGGTAGTCAAATTTAACACTCAGATTTAACTTGGGGCATCAGAGAATATTTATAGTACACTTGGATGTACCATGCTCATGGTACACCCAAGACTATTTTTTCCAAATGAACAAAATGAGCGAATGAGCATATGAGCAAAATGAACAAATGAGCAAATGAACAAACATTTCTACTCATTTAAGAAAATGAGCAAACACTTTTATTACAAAATGAGCAAAATGAACAAAGGAGTAAATGAGCAAAATGCCCATATGAGCAAATTTGGAGTCAAATGAGCACTCGAAGTTCTAATTTATTACAAAAATACTCCTGGGTGTACCATGCTAATGGTACACCCAGGTGTACCATGCTAATGGTACACCCAGGTGTACCATGAGTGAACTCTGGACATCATCCAGATCTATTACAACGGAGTAATTATTGAATAAAAAGCTAGAAGGATAGGTGGATCACACGTTCGTACCCGCGACTGGCTACTAGACTACTAGACTCAACTCATGGGCTCTAAAATTGGACTCTTTCTTTCAAGAAGGAGTATCAAGAGCCGAAGACTATCAACCAAAGGTTAGCTACAGACTTCAAAGTCCAAGAGTCCGAAATTATGCACTTTTCAGTTTTCATATGCAAAACACACATTTTCACAGTAAGAAAAATCCAGGGATTATTCGGAGAAACACAAACAAACTCAAAAACCCTTCAAAAACCCTCGTTTTTCTCCAACGATGAGCAGAGCAAAGTTACTCCGGTTTTCTGTGAGACTTGCCAACTCGCTCTCCTCAACTCGGCAACCAGGTTTCCAGTTGCTCCGGTTGAATCAGGTGACTCATTTTTCTTACTTCACTCAATCTCCTAGAATACCACATTCTTACTGTATTTCTCTCAATTCCCATCAAAATGTATACTTTTCCTCGAAATCAGAGTCTTTTATTGAGCTAATTTTGTCAAATGATGATTGGTCTGAAGAAATTGAGAATGAATTGGAAAAAATGAACCCTAAATTGACCCATGAGTCTGTAGTTTATGTTTTGAAGAAATTGAATGGAAACCCACAAAAATCTCTGGATTTTTTCAAATGGGTACGTGATGACAAAAAGTTTGAGCTAAGTTATATGCCTTATAGTGTTTTGATTAAGTCTTTGGCGAGTAATAAAGATTTTATTAAGGAGTTATGGGCTGTTTCTTCAGAAATGAAAGGAAAAGGATTTCGCATTGATATACAGATGTGTGGTGTTATTAATTTAATTCTAAAACGTCAAAAATTGGACGAGGAGGCAGCAGAATGGATCAAAATATGTGGGTCAATGAGCGAAAATACTGAAATTGGTGTTGTTAAGGATGTAGTTAAGGTGATCATGGGATCTGACTGGGATGAGAAAGTTGAGAGCGAGCTGAAGAAGCTTAAAGTTCCGTTAGCGCAGGAGGTTTTGTATAGTGTTATTCGGAAGTTGAGGGATGAACCGTCGAGAGCTTTGAAATTTTTTGAATGGGTTAGGAGTGTCCGGAAATATGAGCATAATAGTGTGACATATAGTGGGATGGCTTGGGTTTTAGCTCGACGTGGAATGATAGGCGAGTTCTGGGACCTGGTGACGCGAATGAGAAGTGAAGGGTATGAGATTGATTCATATACAAAGATTTCAAGGTTTCTTAGGAATGAAGATGCTGTTAAGCTGTTTGAATTTATGTTGGATAGTCCATACAAGCCCTCGGAGCAAGATTGTACCTGGCTTTTGAAGAAACTTGCCCATGATTGTTCACCAGATATCAGTTTGGTTACTCAGGTTGCGAACAAGTATCTGGAAGTGGGAAGCACCCATGCTAAAGCTATATATGACTGTATCCATAGGTCTTTGTGTAAAGTTGGGAGATTTGATGAAGCGAAGAAGATTGTGGAGGACATGAGGAATGCTGGCTACAAGCCTGACAACATTACTTACAGCCAAGAAGTGTTTGGCCTCTGTAAAATAGGAAGGTGTGAAGATGCCTATCTGGTGTTAGACCAAATGGAAGCCGAGGGATGTGTTCCTGATATAATGACTTGGACCATTTTGATTCAAGGGTATTGTGTAGCTGGTCAAGTGGATCTAGCCTTGTTACGCTTTGCCTGTATGCGGGATAAAGGACTTACACCTGATGCTGATGTATTGGAGGTCTTGATAAATGGTTTCCTCTCTCAGAATAAATTGCTTGGTGCCTATAAATTACTTGTTGAGATAGTTGACAAGGATGGTGTAAAACCTTGGCAGGCTACATACAAACTTATGATTGAGAAGCTATTGCAGGATGGCAAACTTGAAGAAGCATCTAAGCTTCAGAGAATGATGAAGGAGCATGATTATCCACCTTATCCTGAACCATTTGTTAAATATATATCCAGATCTGGAACTGTGGCGAATGCCAAGGAGTTCTTAAGAGGGTTGTCGACGAAGGATGTGATCTCTACTGAAGCTTATGTACATGTTATTACATCTTTCTTTGAAGAAGGTAGACATTCCGAGGCTAAGGATTTGCTTTATGGTAGCCCTCATCGTGTTCGCAATCAGAAGAAAATTAAAAAGATGTTTGGCTCAGAGCAAAACTCCTAAATGACATATGCCATGCCAATGTAGACAATTGTTCTTTGTTTAGAATGAACGAATGCCCTCATTTTTTCAATTATCAATGAAATTTCACCTTGGAATTCAAATTTGGAGATCTCTTTCCTGCTTTAATTACATTGGTAAATTTATTATTTCTTTGTGGATGTTCTGTTGTACTCTTTGGAAAATTCAGGTGAGAAGAGATACGCTTCACTAATTATAAAGCGATGTGTTTAATTACTCGACTGTCTCAACAGAATCATTTGATTCTTTCTGCTAATGATTCGATAGATCAATATGAACATCATGAGCTATTAATTTTTTATTATAGACCTGAAATGGATTAAGTGCAAGAAAGAACATTGATATTTTGTATTATTTTGAGAAGGTCCTCTCATAAATTGGGATTATTTTGAGAAATCCAGTACAAAGTGGGATTTTTCATTTTGGTTTTTCCTAAGTTAAATCAATAAATTATGTTCAACAAAATAAACTTCATCTTTGGTTTTTCCATGTAAATTTGGTGATATGAGAGATCCCAATTCCCAACCACCAAGATTTGACTTGAAATTAGGCGGTTAATTTGTTCCCATAATCAAAACTAAACACCCAAGTCCAACCCTGAGGTTGCATTGAGGGAGTTTAGAATCAAAATGCCACCCTCGTGGTTAAAACTTAAAAGGTGGCTAAGTCAACCAAACCCCAATGGTCCAACCCGAGGTTCATGTCACCTAGGTCCAAGCTGGACCTACCTGATCTACCTAGTGGTTCAAGCTTATAGTATATCAACACGACCCAATATGACTCGAAATGGACCTTTATAAAGCCAAATCTATTTATTAATATCGAATACCTAAGTTAAAACACATGTTATGTGGCACATGTACGATGTACGATGTACGATGTACTCCCTCCCTTTATATAATCAAATGAGACATATCAGACGATAAAAAATGTGTTTCTTCTACAATCTTATGTTCATTTTTGTGGGAAGAAATTTATTTAAAGACAAGATAATATTTTTATTTTAGGAACAATTAAATACAAATATGTATATTAATAATCATGAAATGAATGTTAATAATAGCATGTCCTACATTTCTGTACTCTTATATTAAAGAAAAAAAACCTTTAAATTTTTATAACCTATGTAGTTAACACCACTACACCATTTAATTATATCGGTTATATTCTTACACATTCACCTAAATTCCGAAAACAATATTGTATCATATTCTTTGTAAGTGATTATATATTTATATATATGTACACTCTTGAAGCCGAGAGTCATATTAATGAATATAATTCTTATTATAATTTGCTATGCAGAAAATTTAAATGGAACTGAAAGATAATTTCTTAAACACAATATAATGTCTATAACTCTTTTTTCCCACTTCTTTCAAGTGTTTGATTTAACACTTCAAATTCACGTAAGTCAAAAGTAAATAATTCTAACATTACCCAAGCCAACTTTTTTTTTTTTTTTTTTTTACAAAAATGAAAAATCTAAGAAATCTATGACCTAGCCCTTTTGCTACTTTTAATGGGATAGTCCTGTGTTTGGTTCTCATTTGACTAATCCACCCAATGACCACCACTATCTTGGTTGAGGGGTTGGATACTTGGATATGATCTTCCATATTTGATTCTCTTGCTAATTTCATTATACATTTATACATCTATTTTATCGAAATAGGATCCCTTATGTGGCTAAGTAACAATATTATAGAATTAAGTTAACAAAGGACCACTATGCACCAGTTTTCTCAACACTTCCCAATTTGCATATGATCCAATTCTGTACAATGCCATTAAAGATACATATGATCTCCACATTTTCAGGGAGCAAGATTAAGATAAGGTGAGAAACTAGTAAACTACAATGAATTTGATGAATATAAGAACCCTACACCATCAAACCCTCCCTTTTTCAACTTGATACAACAAAAGATGTTGATACAAATGATACGTGAATATTCAGTCAGGTAGCTCAGAACGCTCTCTTTTAGCTGTATCAATCATTGTGCACAAGAACTTGACAGGATCGCAGTCGAAGGTATGAGCTACAACTGCGTGCGTCAAAAATGGAAGCTTTCTTAATGATCGTCCACTCAGACCCTGTATGGCAACATAATTACATTAATAGCAACACCATACAAAACAGAGAAACTCGAAATTTGAAACTGTTGTATGCAGATAGTGCAAGTTACAAATTCACAATGGGAATTCTGAGAAATTTTGGGGAAAGTTTAGGATATATTTCCTATGAACTTCACAAAATGCTAGTCACTTCTCCCAGAATTACAAAAAATGACACTGTGATATACAACTGTCATAGTTGCAGAACCAGAAGCCCCTCTAGCAATAATACGCAATCTTCATAAAAATGAAAGTACTCTAACCTCACATGCTTCCGCCACTTCAAGCAATCGCCTAGCCAATGTCAATGAATCCTGAGCCTCTTGTATTTCACATAGCTGCAACTTTTCCTTGAGACTAGGAAAAGTCACAATATCAAGTGGTTTATCCTACATTTCCAAATTAGTCAGAAGCAAGATATATATATCTAGTTCGTCGAAGCTTTCCGCTTAGCATAGAAGACGGAAGGCAATGGGAGTCTAGAAGAAAGTACATGAGAGAAGACAAGCACCTGGAAATTATTCAGTATTTTAGTTCTTAAAAGCTCTTCCAAACAAGATCGCAGTATCTCATAACGTGCTTGCAAGGTTGGAGGACCTACATAAGCTTTAATATCTGCCCTATCGACAAAAGCAATGTCTGCAAAGCCAGAAAGCATGTTGAACTACATGTTTGTAAAACTTGAATTAAGGCAAGGGTATATTTCACCCTGTACACTAGTATACAAAACAAGCAAAGATGACGAGCCTTCAACCAACAAAATCATCAAGTTAAAGACTTTGCTCCTTGGCTTCCAAAATTGACAGATCCTACGCAATGGCCCTTAGTGTCATGTAGTGAGGTCTTTTTAATGACTTTGTAACTTTTTAAGTGATGAGTCTTATGTGAATGTCCGTGGTAATGTATCTCCTCTGTGAAGTAAAAGTTTTTCTTCGTTGATTTTAATTACAACTCATTACCTGAGAGGTGGTATTAAGTGGTAATAGAAATCAGTCCAGAGAAAATACATTCTTGAAAGCGAATGAGCATTGACATAACATTCAACATAGAAATACAAACAAATTTACTACAATAACCTGAAATTAGTGACCTTGTGCCAAACAGGTTGTAAGTGTTAAAAGGTGTATTTTTCTATTCATATCCATTGAAGCACTTTCAGTCATTTCAAGGTTTTTTCTCGAGCTTTTACAACTACTAGCAAAGGGAACCCAACGAGATACTTGACTCTCTTGAGGGCATTGGCCAGATAGGGATGCTCAGCAATTCCTTCTTTAGTAAGTTTGATCAGAAGGCTTGTCACATGCAACTTCATGATTTTGAAATTTAAAATATGTGATCTAGAACCGATCCCCATAAAGAAAGAAGCTACAGTCTGAAACTACAAACAATACCTATAGCTGCAGTAATATTGGATGTTGTCATGATTATCACATTTGGTGAGCTTTTCAATTTGTCCAACTGGGTAAGTAGAGCATTCACAACCTGAGATGTCATATTTATGGGCAGTTAATTAGACGCTTAGAAACATTCCAAATTCCGCAGATAAGATAATTTTCATCGAGTAGCAGATGCAAGATACCCTAATGGAATCAGAGGGTTCAGAACCAGACAGGGCAGCTTTTCTAGCAGCTGCAAGGCTTTCAACTTCATCTGCAAGATATGCACGTAAAGAGCTGATAGGCAAAAATAAGAGTAAAAACAAAATTCAGTTCTCCTGTCTTGTTTTCCTTTGTGAGAAAACACAGCTTACCAATCAAGACAAACACCAGATTGTTTGCATCCTCAACCATTTCTTGAATATTTTGGAAAAGTTTAGCAACCTAACATAAGCAGACATCTCAGTCAGTGGATGACGAACTAAGCCAAGAGATATCAGTCTATCTAGACAAAATTAAAAGCCAAGTAGATATGTAGCAATTACTAAAGCTAGCTAATAACTTAGTCAATATGATAGGATGAAAGTAATTCAAACAGCTTGAAGTTCTAAGCTATGAGACACCACCTTCAGACATTTAGATCAAATGCTCTAACAGTTGAAAGGAAATTTGTAACAGGACTAAGATCATTCTAGCTGAAATGCACTTACCAATTTGCCACTTTCTGAAAACCATTTGCTGAACAAAGAATGAGCATTGACTTCAATCAACTGGGATTGTGGATATCTGATATTTTAAGGAGAAGAATTAGTTCAACAAACTGTATTGCATCTTGAAACAATTAAATTCTGAAAGTAGTACATAAGAAATTAGCATCACATCCAAACCTGGAGCTGAACCGTATTGATAGTTTCTGAGCCAAAGCTTTACATAGTGATGTTTTTCCCGTTCCTGGAGGTCCATGCAGAAGAATGATTCTGCCATACAAAAAGTTCAAAAGGAAAGAGGAGGAAATCAGAACAAAGAAGGGCGTCACCTGGAGCTCTAGTTCCATCTAACTATATCAGTGTTTATCTAGAAAGAGATGTAGCTGATGAGTACATTATTGCTTCAGCTTCACACATTAAATTTTGGCATCCAAAACACTGGAGATCAAACGTAGTCATGAATTATGATATTTACAAGATTACTGTATTAGTAATATTCAAGATCCACACAGTTATTTACAAAGCATTTAACAGAAAGATGTATCCTGTTTAAACAAGATGTGAGGTGAATGTAATTTGATAATATTAAGTTAGGGCATTTAACATTAATACAACTGAAAGTGGACGTCAAGTATTTCAACAGAATCAGTAACATCTGAAGCATAAGAAAGTGCCTTTCCTCTAAAGAATTGTTTAACAGCTTAAGATTAATAAAAACAAGGTGACCCAAGTTCTAGTGTATTGGGTCTTCTTATGTCTCGTCTTTTCTCGTAGTGGGTCTTTTAGAGTAAATATGTGTTAAACCACGTTTTTAACAGTGCAAGTTTCATTATTTGAAAAAACAAAGAGCTAATATTAATTTGCTAACATCTTTGGCATGCAGAAGTAACTTCAACAGATTTACATTGAAACTGCTACAGTCCAGATCTACTTGTCTATTCAAAATAAACTAAATGCTCTACTGCAAATTCAATCTGTAAAATAGAAGGTAACAAGCTAGCTTATTCTGATTTCTGAAATGCCAAGCTATGATATGTGGCACCTAATCAACATCTAGCTCATATGCTAATCAGCGGACCTGTGTAGTTTCCAACTTACCTTACTGATCATAAGCTACAAGCCTAAGTGTCTAGCAATGAACAGTAAACTCCGTATTACTAGTACTTGCAAATTAGCTCACTTATGGGCAATGGCAAGCTTCTAATAAAGCAAGTTTGCAGTAGTGCACTCTGTCATTACCATATAACTGCTAATGTTCCAAATACCAAACATGCTAGATATAAAATAGAAAGACGATCAATGAACTATGAGGCTCCTAGCTAATAAAAACAATGACCGGTAATAAAAGGTAAAGATGCAAGTTGTTGTTCTCAGTTCTTATCAGAGGCATCTCAATAACAGTTCCTATCATCTTCTCTTTTAGAAAGAGATAGTTCAAATTCTTCGAATAATGATGTGACAACTTCTTTTGGAGACGGATGAAGTATCAACCATCAAGTGGAAAGTTGGGCTTGGGATGTTGTTCCCTCAAGCGTGTTGCTCTGGCTTCGAAAGAATTTAACTAGGAGCCATGTCCTTTCCTCCCTCGGTACACTCCTCCGGCTACTTGTACTGATAAGGCTGGGACTAATTGAACTCAGGCTGATTTCTCCTCTTCTGACTTCCCTAGCCCAGAAAAGCAAAACAAAATCCGGGTTTGGCCAAAAAAGAAGCAATGTTATGGAAGTATAGATACCATGACCGATCACCATCGATAAAGAATAATCTTTCTAAATCACTTTGGGTCAGCAGGGCCTTCAAGCATCCGAAATACGATTTGGAGATCCAGGGAAAGTAAAGTTACGGGACATTCTCTTTCACATTCTCAATCTAAGGGAATTTGTCCTGATCGCACCGTAGATCAAGTTGTAACCGAAGTAGACCAAGAGGGGAGTATGACCAGGCACTCTCTTGAACTGCTGCTTTCAGGTTTGGGGGGAGAGATTGATTACCACTAACAAAACAAAAGGACATAAAGACCTTGTTCAGGAGGAGCATATAATATTAGTGTGTAGCTGAACTCTAGGGGTTACAGAGATCTTCAATATGATGATAAGAAAGAATCTGGAAGTAGTGCAAAACAAGAGAACTAGCAGAATGAAGACAAAATTAAAAATATGGAGAATATAGTGATTGGATGTGTGCTCCATTACCGATTCCAGGACACAAGAAAAGGATTGACACCCATTTCACTAAAAAGCAACGCACTCGCTGCATATCGCAACAATCTTTCCTTGAGTCCAGATTCGAAGATCAAGCTGCATATGCAACAGTCATAGTGTCATAAGTCAGATAGTCAATAAATTCAACCAAGAAAGAAAATAAATGCACACCTTTCCCACATTCCATCAAACTCTTTAGCTGGCAGAGCCCATTCATTAAAGCTGGAGTGTTGACCATCTCCTCCTAACTCCTCACAAGGACCTTCCTCACTAAGCTAGCAAAACAGCCACAAGATCTCATAACCAAACAGAATCATCAACGTAAAGAAACAATTGGAAGCACACAAACAAGATGACAGGGATGTGAACTACCTGATACACATGTACAAGTGGTTTGACCTGCCAGAATAATATAACTTCACCATTCTTCACCCATTCATCTAAAAGATACATAAAATACCCAAGTGTATTAGAACTAATCACCAACCTGTGGCAGCACTAAGAACATATAATAAATACAAAAAAAAAAAAAGGGGCATGCCTGTGTCACAAATACAAATCCTTTGCACATTTTCTACTAGAAATTGGTCATCATCAGGTACAGGAACAGGACCATTTATGTAACTCAAACTCCTTTTCTCTAGCATTCTGTCAGCGAGCAGAAATTATATCAGAAACAAGCTTAGAAACCATAACCAGACAGACTATGAAATCTTAACACAGTTAAAGGTACCACAAACATGTCTTATACTATAGCGTAAAGAACTAAGATCTGCTTCGTACTCCTAGACAACAAAAAGCAAAATCTCCTCAAGGTGTTGTCTTGAGAAAGAGGCAAACTGGCAAAGAGCCCTACATTGGGGTACCAAGTCATAGATTTGGAGGATGCTAACTCTAGTAGCTAATTGCTTTCCTTCCCCCACTTAATCGAAATCTCCTCGAGAATTCAAGTATACGTCATTAGTCTGATCTTTCCTTGGATTTTTTTGTGTCTTGCTAAACCTAGCCTCCCCCTCATTCGTTTGTGGGAATCAACAAATTAGATTCTTCAAATTTCAGCTCAGGCAATACATGTATAAATTACAACCCAAGAAAACATTCTTTCTTAACTTCAAGTTATAGTCGACCAGGTAGCAGTAGCACATAAAGTTCTTGAAACCTTTCAACATGGTGTATCGTGTGTTTGCTACTCAACCAATGACACATCTATAGCATGAGGACAAAATTTTTATATCTACAGACTACAAATCCTCAGAACTGCCCTTCTCTTATATTCATATCACATCCCTACCTGGACCTATGTACAACCAAAATTCCTAATGCAATATCACTTGGCGTCTTGGCCTGTTGGCCATAGGTACAAGCATGTACCAATCGGACACATTGCGCGGTATTTTGACAATCACCATCAAAGCACATTGCATCTAGAACACCACAAACAGCATCACTAGCTAAGAACAGCTAGAATAAACATTCAGAATGAACACTTAAAATGAGCACAATCATTCCGCAAATTGAAAACCCCTAAAAAAATTCTTTGAACTACTGAGCTCTTAACCAATTACCTAGAATAAGAAAAAAAAAAAAGAGAGAGACAGAGAAAGAATCAAACCTTTCGACGCGTGTTCGGACATCATCTAATTGAGCTGTACTGGAAGGTTTCAAGCATACTTCAACTGGAATCAAGACATTTGATAAAAAAACGATAATTTCAATAATAAATTGGAGCTAATTGAAACATTAACTTAGCAGAAATTAATGTAGGAAGAGTGAAAAACCTGAGATGAGGAACTTCTCGTCGGCGATAACCGGAGAAGCAGCTGTGACGGGAACATTGAGGGGAGAAGGTTTTTCCTGTATCATCGGAGACGAACTTTCTGACTCCAAAACGACGCCGTTTGCGTTTTTGTTGGTCTCAATTTCGATTTTAGTTTCAGTACGTTCAGCTTTAGAGACTGAAATCTCCATTGGAGTGCTCATTTTCTTCACGAAAGTTGGCTTTCTGCAGAAAATTGGCTTTCTTTGGTGAATACGGCGGAATTGAAGTCTCCGAGATGATGCAGAGTATCGGAGAGAGAGAAACGAGTAAAATCGCATGAGAAGGGAAGAGAGAGAAATCGATTTTTTGATGATTTTGGAAATTTGGAGGAAGCCCTAGAATGCTACTTTACCTCATAATGATTTTGAATTTGAGCGGGAATCCGTTGGGGAAATAAAATACTTCTAGTTTATATTGTTTACTTCTGTAGAGGGATTGAGGGAGTATGTTTACACAACAGTTATGGCCTTAAGGTCTATAGGGGAGTGGATAGATCAATTAAGGCATAGTTTTGACTTTGAGAGAAAACTTTCTTAATTGTGTTTACCTTTTATAATTAAAAATTTATAAATTTTTGATAAATCATTTTTATATAGAGTTTTTAGGTATATTTAGGTTGCATCTTTAAAGCATATTGATTCATATAGCTGCATTTTTAGTGGCCATTAGCATGGATTATCTATTATGTGCTCGATTACGCTTCGTTTGTGGTTTTCTTAATGCTTCAGATAGTTTCATAGCTATTTGGACGCTTCCGAAGTGATTTTGGATGAATTGAATGATTCTTCTAAAGGGAGTTGATGAATGGTGGCTTTTGATCGATGAATTTATGTGCGTGGACTATTCTCTTGTTCCTTAATAATCATATAATGTGAAGTAGCTTCCATACAGATCGCGGCATATCTTTGGAGAGTAAATTTGAGTTGAAAACGAAGAAATGCATTATTTTCGAAGTGATGAAAACCGACACATGTTCACTCTTTTGATCATAACTCGAATTCTACAAATCGAATTGAAGTGATTCAAGTTGCATTGGAAACTAGACTTAAAGATCTTCGCAACGATAGGTCATACGCGTACAGAAGATTCCTAGAACACAAGAAATAGCCTTCGAAAGTTGACCCAGGAAGCTGCCGCAATTCCAGCGCCCAATGGGCTACCCACGCCTAAGCATTATCGAAGCTCGCTGCCTAGCCCGCTGGCTGGCCAGCGCCCAATGGGCTGCCGCCCATGCATTGTCGAGAGTGCTGCTTGGCTCGCTGGTTAGCCAACGCCCAATGACGAGCCACGACGCACCTAAGAAGCTGGACGCAAGTTTGTGGTCGTCGTCGCTACTATCGCCCAATCATCAAACTTCTTTTATTAGTTTACTTTCTTATTTTCTTTTTCTTTGACTCATAAAAGATGAGATTAGAGGAAAATATAAAAGGGGGGAGATTTGTTTTATTTCTCTCTCATGCTTTTATTCCTAGAAAACTCGAGTATTACGTTTATTCTTCATCTCTTTCCTGGAAACCCTAGTTTTTGCTTCTCTTCCATTAATTCAAGTTCTAGAGGTATTCTTCCATTGTTTTTCTTCTTTATTAATATTTGCTATTGTCTTTCTCTTGCTTTATTATTATTTTCATTATTTTTCAATCATGAATTTTAGGTTAATTATTGATTTTGTTTTAGTTATTTCATTTATGAGTGAGTAGTCCTTTTTCTAGGGTAAGTGAGGGAAGCCATGTTTATACCATGAATTTTTATTCTTTGAATTTGATTGATTTATAGATTAGGGTTGTGAGTAATTCCAATTGATAAGTTTTAAATAGTTTGATTCTTGTAATTGGCCAATATCAAGAGTTAATTAATTTGCTAATAGGAATTAGAATTGAAAGATTATATTCTTAGAGGCTTCATTACAATTGGCAATTCTGAATATGTTAGCGATCGTATTGCATAGGTTGAATTGAAAGTGTTAATACCCGACCGAAGGATTAACCATTTTACTTAGTTACTCACCCCTAGTTTATTTATTATTGAATCGATTTGTATTCTTTGAATGGTATGAGCATGGTGGACCGAACGTATGCCATAGACTTTTAATTCATTGATTAAATCAGCATTGGGATATTACTTGCTTCTAGTTTAGTTATTATTCAAATCAAACATTCGTTTTTCTGAGATAGTTTATTAATAATTAAGCGAAAATCGATAGAAATCCTCTCCCTGTGGGATCGACCCGTATTTGCTAAGTATCTGCTAACAACAGACACCGTGCACTTGCGGTATTACTTTTTAAAATCATCAATTTTGCGCCTATTATATAGTAAAATTGACAACATCTAAGCAACAAGAAAATCTTAGGCATCAACGTGGGAAAGATGTGTAACTCATCAACCTGAGACGAGGATTTTATCATCGGCGATAAGAAATGTTATGAACAAATGTCTATTCATGTTGATTATTGCATCTCATCAAATACAAGTAATGTTTTTCAACCCAAACTAGTTATAAGCTATGAGGTACAATTGTTGACTATTGTAGAAATGTTATGTAATGTTTGCCCTATAGATGACTTGTTCACTTGTATGTTGAATGCAATTTGTTATTGAGACATGACATACTATCAGAATAATGCATAAAATTTTCCCATTTTCCCCCTTCAACACCAAATTCAAAACCAAAAATCACTTGTCAGCAAGCTTTGGAAATCCATTTCCCAACTAAATGACTTTTTTTTTAAAAAAGAAAGAAAAGGGATTTCATTAATATTTCGCCAAACGGCACTTACAAGTCATTTCTAAAAAACATAAAATTCTAATAGAAATACATATCACCCTAGAAATGTAAACATGGCAGATTTGACTTAATTTTGCCTTAATATAAATCTTCATCTGAAGCAATGCAATCTGTGAGTTCGCTCTGGTTCGGCATACGATCTGCAGATGCGGAAATTTTGGGATGAACGTACTCCAATAGTCTTCCATAATTTTACAAAAGTTGTGAAACCCTAATTTTTCATGTTGAATATCGAATTTCAACCAATGAGAATAATTTCTCATACCTAAAAACAAAAGAACCATACTCACAACTCCCATAGGGGAGAAGGAGATTTCCAAAACAGAAACTAAAAACCCCATAAAAGGGTTTGAGAAAATCTCATAAAGAGATACTAATTTATTGAACAAAACAAGAAAATGAACTAAAAACTGAAAATAAAAGGGAAAAAGGGGCTTACCATGGATGAAAACATCCATGGCAGTCCCCTAATTGATAAAGAAGGGGTAAGAGAGGCTAGGGTTTTAGAGAGAGAAAAGGAGAGGGGAGGCTAGGTTTTCCTTGTATGTTCCCAACTAAATGACTTCATGAAGCTGTGTGAATACCTTCACTACTCTCTCTCCAATTACAGATCAATCACTAAAAGTGTAAGCGATGTCGCATGTTTGTATCCAATTGATACTAGCCATACTTGTAACATATTTTAGCGTAACTTTTGTAATATTGCTTCATCCGCTGCAAGTAAACGATATACCTTACATAGAACTTAGAAGTGATAAGACGATAATCGATAATGGGAAACCTGCGTGCTATTAGGACAATTATATTGTAAGGCCAGCATATTAACACACACAAACAACATAATTAAATAGAGAAGTGATAAAGCATTAATCGTTTTCCCACTATTAGGGACAATCTTGTAATTTCAGCATATTAACGCACACATATGAGGGTGGTTTATAAACAACTAGTATTTTAAACACATAGACAGGGGTTCTAATAAATAACTAACAAAAAAGGGGTCCTCATAAATAACAAGTTGCATTTTTTGAGGAAAAAACTGAGTGAAATACACTGATCGATGCAATTTTTACTTTTTTGACAGATATCAAAGTTTTTATTTTTTGACAAAAAAGTTATCTTTATAAAATAAATAAAATCCTAGCCGAGAGCGGACATGCTGCCTACTGGAATTTTTTTTGTCTACCCTCTGAGTAAACTACCCACCATTTATAAAAATTTGTGAAGAATTGTCGTAATCAAATTAACTCAACATAATAATTATTTTTTTAATGCTTTATCAGTAGTGAGTTGTCTACCTACTGAATAGATGTAGCAATGTCCGTTCCCACTATTGATTACGTTTTACTACTGATCATACCTAACACCCCCTTAAACCTCAGCATCTCACATTTCTCATCCCCGTCAAAGACGCTCCAAGCTCCACCCCCAAGTTGTTATAACTAACAAACAAAGCCATTAAGCCAACACCTCTATTTATTTAATGTCCACTATTCATTTGACGGTTCTAATCTTCAAAGAGAATAATGAAAATAGTAGTACATACATACGTAATCTATTAAATTCTTCCTCTTAGTAGATAGCAAAATTGAGAGGTTGTAATTGACTCAAAGATGATAACATACATCATACATGGTCCCCTTAGACTCTTTCATAGTGAACCAACAAGGCCAAAATAACAAACCACAATGAAGCAAAACAAGCGAGAAGTTCATCTTGAACATCAACAACAACAACAACAACAACAACAACATGATCAACAAAAGAAAGTTGAAGTCCTAAAAGCCGTGGCTCAAGCTTGGCATAGTCATTTTAACAGTGCTAGAGAAGCTACGTGCGAATTCGACGTTCGAAGGCGAAATTTTCGAAACAAACCTTCGAGGTTTAAGCTCGAACTCGAAGCTAAAAAAAAGTTGAAGATAGATGAAGAGGCAAAGAATACACTATGGAATTTTAACCAATCTCTTTGGGATCCTTATGAGATTGTGGCTGTATCAAAAAGGTTGGAAACAGGGTTAGTATTGAATTATGATTTTGATGATATGAATAACATAGATGAACATATGAGGGTGTTTAAGAAGAGAAAAGAGAGCAAAAATAGTCTTAGGAATTTGTTCAATATCATGTCTTCTAGGAGATTTAATGATAACAATGTTGATATTTCTGATCCATCTACAAAGTAATTAATGATTTTGGAGTTTTAGTTCTACTTCAAATTATAGCTAGATATATACTAAGTAAATAATTTTGTTAATTCATATGTTTTGATAGTTAATTGATTAGCCAAGTTCTTTGTTGATTATCTATTGTTAATTGTGATGTTATGATATGATCAAAGTAAGTTTAGTTCTTTTCTTTTTTTATGCTGTAGCTTTGCTCTAGAAGGGGTATTTCATAGTGCAACACTCATGATGAAACATTAGAACTAAGGATGGAAATGGGTGATGGATGATCCATCACCCGCTTAACCCGATATTTTAAATGGATGAAAACCCGAATTTAAATGGATGAAAAGTGGGTGGTGTGTGAGAATTTTTTCATCCGTCACCCGATCCATCACCCGTTTAACATCCAACTCATTACCCAATTATTAAATTTTATATGTAAATTACTTTATTTTTATGTTTTTGATATAATTATTTTATATTATGTCACTAATTTCTTTTAAAAATATACTAAATATCATCACCCGTTTAGCACCCGATCCACCCGTTTCACCCGATAGATGACGGATGGATGGATGCGGGTGGAGTAAACAATTGCGGGTGGTGGATGCGGGTGATGTTCCACCCGCCCCGAATCCGATCCATTTCCATCCCTAATTAGAACATCATATCTTGCAAATTTAAATTATCATTCAACACTCTATCCCAAGGCGAAACCAGACTTGATTGTGGAGGGAGACCAGTTTAACAAAGAATTCTAAACATAGTTGTGGATGGAGGTAGTTTACCAATAAAATAACATACAACCATTGATTTTCTTCAAATCTATGTTGAGGCCTGCAAGGGCCATGGCCTTCTTAGGCCCCAAAATAACCTCGTCACTGCTCTATCCAAAGTGATAATAGTTGGTAATACAAACTTATAAAGAGAATTATGAATATCTAGACGGATAAACATTATTATAAGTATTTTCATGAGAATTTCTTTATAAAATTAACTATAAGCTCATTATCGCTATTAACATTTCTTATCATTTGCTAAAAGAATTCTAAAGTAT
Organism: Beta vulgaris subsp. vulgaris; assembly: GCF_026745355.1. Lineage (NCBI taxonomy): Eukaryota > Viridiplantae > Streptophyta > Magnoliopsida > Caryophyllales > Amaranthaceae > Beta > Beta vulgaris. The sequence goes on along the minus strand of NC_079206.1, from coordinate 62,979,199 downwards.
TAATAGTGTTTTTATCATTTGAATTGAAAAGTGGGGCTGTTCATCCAAAATTATTATGGTTATGGTGCGTCATATATAGGTTGGGAAATAGTGCTTCAAGAATCGTGGCTAAAGGTGATTCACAAAGTTCACACTTCTATAGTTCTATAGCAACAAGTTATAAGAAGAAATAAAATTACCACCTACCATTTATTCGGTTTCGCACATTTGAGATGTTGGACATTGGAGAACATCAGAACATGGAGTTACTTTCTTTTTTCTTTTTTTTTCAATCTGTCTTGCATGGACCCGGTTCACACTAAAAATAGTGTGGACCAGGCCAGACACGTGACTGGTTAAGAAGTACTCACTTATACACTATATCAAAAATAGATACACTATATCAAAAATAGATACACTATATCATACATAGGTACACTATATCATACATAGGTACACTATATCGTAACTACGTACACTATATCATACAGAGGTACACTATAACATAACTAGGTACACTATATCCTATAGGAAAATATTTACTTAAACACATTACAGAAACATACACTATATCAAAAATAGATACACTATATCAATAATAAATACACTATATCAAAAATAGATAGATACTATATTATACATAGGTACACTAGATCATTTTAACATACACTATATCATTCTAACATATACTATATCATCTTAACATATACTATATCATTTTGACATATACTATATCATTTTAACATACACTATATCATATCAATATACACTATCCTAAACTCACGTGATATGGATCGGGTGCACACTAATTAGTGTGCACTGGTTCATATTAGTTTTTTTATCATTTTAAATGCAACAAAAAATAGTTTATATCTCACAAAAAAAATTCATTTGTTACATTTAAAACGACACAGAAAAAATATAGATTATCCAAATTCTTTTCTTCGAGACTCAAATCTAAATAGCTCGTATTGTCCTTTTACTATCAAAAAAATATTTTCTTGTATATATACATCTTTTTTATCGATCAGTGGAAATAATTATAAGATGCACTACCCCAAAAATTATTCGTGGTGATGTGGGAGAATCTTAATATTTTGAGATAGCTTGCCATATGGGCTATGGCCCATATGGGTTCACTTTGCACACGGTAGCATCTAGTATTATAGGAATCTAAATTTTGTCCCACAATTTGCATATCATGTACCATTCTTTTTTATCAGCTTACTATGATTGTGATTTTAAATTCATATTATAAATTAGTAGGCCTTATATAATAACAACAAAAAACATATAAAGTAACACAATGTGGTTACAAATAGTGTTTTTTTGTTGGTAGGTTTTTGCTACCTAGCTATTTTCTTTGGTAAATAAACTTCGTCTTAATTTTTAACAAAAAGGATTGAAATATCAAATACTGTTTCTAACATCTACCCACTTTTCAATAAGAAGGAAATGTTCTATACGGCATAAAACAATTGAATTGAACTAATTGTAATTAAACTGAGTAGAATTAAATTATAACTAATAGTAATGATAATAAATAAATTAGGAACTAAACTGAAAATTAGTTGGGGAGAACAGGTCTAAAAGTTGTATAGCTCATATCTTAAAAACACTTAAAATCTACTCTATTATATCATTTTAAAATTACTGGATGTATTAAAGTTCTAAATTATAATATTATTAGTTTATTACAATAACAAAGTATTATTCAACCTATAAGAACAAAGAAGCAATGAATGTCATGTAGCTTAGTTGGTAAAGTCTTACGAAAAATGATAACTAAGATTTGTGATCGAATCTCATCTAAATCATTACGCTTAATGCTAATTTACAACCAAAAAAAAAACTAAGCATCAGAAGACAGACTTTTTATTTAGTTGGACTACAAGCTAATAATCTATTAGCAAGAGTCACTCAAGTCATATAATACTAACCATTTTATATCCTGCCAAGGGCAAAACATTAAGACAGCAACAATATATATGCAAATAGTCCATAATCCATACATAATAACATGGTCACATTTTGAAAGTGTTCCAGTTGCGAAGCTCAAAGCACCTATGATTAGCCTTAATGAAGCCATCTGCTGCATCATCAACACTCCTTATAACACCACCTTTGTCCTTGATCAACTTGTGCACACTAGCATCTGATGACTCCTCGGCGAAATGAACCCGCTGGCGGCGAGGCTGAGTCGCCTTTGGCAAGTGTTGGTGGTGGTGGTGGTGCTGGTGTTGGTGCTCTATATGAATTATTCCATCACCATCCTCATGACTTGATTCAATAAAGTCCCTATAAACACTTGGGTAACGAGGGACGTCCTCGAGGCCGGTATTATGGGCATGGTAGTCACCACTATGGGTGCTATCTCTGCCATAGGGATAGCGTTGTTTGTGAGGGTGTTGTGTGACATAATAGGCCATTTTAGTGTTGCAAGTTTTTTGGTTGAGAAAATGCAAGGTTTTTAAGCTTGGAAAGAAGAACTTTAATATATTCCATGTGATAAGATGGAAAAAGTATTGAACCACATGCCACTTTCTCTATAGGAACTAGGAAGTATTCTCACAACTTTAAACAAGAATATCACGTAAAAGAGCATAAAAATATTCAGAAGATCAAGTAAATCAATTGTGCTAAACACAATAATTGTGCAAAATACTACCGAAATTGTTCTTTTAGACTTATTTTCAGTTCGGTTCAGTTACTCTCTGCATTATTTCAGTTTCACTCTGTACAAAAGAACAGGTCTAATCCACGTTTGTTTAGAGGAAAATATAATAATTAAGCAAATAAAATCTTAACTTCATTCGGAAGAACGGAAGAAAAAAGTTCCACCGTGCTCACCCCTTTTTGACAACAATATTTGGTGCTAGAATGATGAACCTTAGTTAAAAATAATGGATTTTTCTCTAGATCTTTTGTGTTTGGATGATGGCTTGCAAAGTCGTTCTTCTTAGTCACTAAAATGGGAATTTGGGCCATGTTTGGTAAATGGCTTTTTCATTGGCTTTTGGCTTTTCAATTTGGTCAAACAGCCAAAAAAAGTGTTTGGTTGGCTGAAAAGCTGGCTTTTAAACCAAAATGAAAAAGCTGCCTGGAGCAGCTTTTTGGATTGGCTTTTGGCTTGTTGGCCCACAAGCTCTCTAATAAACAGCCAACAACCACAATTAATTTTGCCAAACACTTTTGCAAACAGCTGGCTTAAACAGCCAACTTAAAAAGCCAATACATACAGCCAGTGCTTCCAGCCAGTCAAACAAGCCAACTAAACAAGCCAAAAGCCAACAGCCAACAGCCGATTGCCAAACAACCCCTTGATGTTAATTAGTTAAGTTGGCCATAGTCGGAAAAGAAGGGAAGCAGTAAATGGCGTGTAAGCTCGAATGGCGCAATGAATTTTTGTGCACCTATATGATCAACTTTGATTGAGCTAAAAATTTTCTATGCCATTTACAATTTCCCAATTTCAGTTGTCATAAGTTTTGTAATTCATATTTCTTTTTTAGGAGATTACTGTAATTTCTTTGGTTTATTGAATTGCAACTCTCCCCTTCTTATCCTATATGATTGGATTCTCTTGAGCATTAATGAGCGAGTTAAAATTATCTTCATGAGCTTGATTCCGCTCTTTATTGTTCAGATTTTCGGCTATCGATAATCTATGTATATATACACACATATATTACATATATTTGTCAGACATGGCGATGGTTCGGAAAATATTTTCTGCTCTATTTCCTTCATTCAGTGCAGTAACTGATTTATTCTATTAGACAGCACCGAGCATAAGAAAGGAAGTAAATTTAGACATGTACTATTTCATCAGAATGGTCTATATTCAAGAAGTTAAAAAGATCATTCGCTAAACTATGCTACATAGCACTTTCCGAACAACCCCTTTTTCGGTGGTGTAGAAAGTTTTCATCTACCAGTCTAAGGCTAGTAACATTGGTCAAAGCAAAAGAAAAAACCTCTAGGCTTGTTTTCCATCGGTGTCCTTGGGGTTTCACCTGTGCTGTCCTTCTTAGACATCAACGAGCTTGTGCCTGGAGATTCGGGTGGTAGGATGGAATTCTCTCGGGTGAATATCCGAGGAGGGATTGCTAGCTCAGGAGGTGCGATGGTAGAGTAATAATGAAGGAGCATATGGATTATCTGAGTGAAGTTGGGCCGAGCAGTTGGATCTTCATTCCAGCATGAAGTTAAAATTAGAGCTAAATCCTCAGGCATGTCATCTGCACTAGGCCTGACGTTCTGGTATAAGGATGAATGAAAGCCAAATCAACATCATTTCATCATAGGCAACAAATATTCACATGCAGAATAGATTACTCCCAAATGCTTCAACTTTGACAGCAGATTTTTTTTCATAACTGGGAATAAAAGACAAAAGGAGAAAGAGAAACTATATGAAGCCACCCGATAGCTCTTTATCTGGGAGCCACCTCCAGATTAACTTCTAAAAAGCTCTGGTTCTCGTCAAAGTGATAACCACATGATGTGTCTCTATCATCTTTGAAAAAGACACTTGATGATTGGAGGAAAGTGAAGGCAGAGCTTCCTTCCAAAATCAAAGGTTTTTTGTCGGGTTCTCGGGGATTTAAAGACTTAGGGTGCGGTCTCTTAATTCCAAAATTATTTTATAGTTAAAAATGCATTATCTTTACCAGATTTTTGCTGACCCAGAAGCTTATTAGAACTTAAATGAATTTATCTAAAACTGTTGGAACTTATCTGAACTCAAATTAGCTTAGGATACTTTTCCCTCTCTTGCAAGTAGAAGACTTCCCTACTCTTGTGCACTTCTCTCCAACATGACCTTATTGAGTGCGTGACTTAGACAAGTCAGATAGCACCCCTCTCTATTATGGGTATGGTTCTTGAAACTTCATTTTGGGCAAAGAACATGCTAGATTAGCTTAAGTGTCTAAGTCAAAAGTTTAGACATGGTCACATACTTCTGTTGAAAAATGTAGGCTGATGGGTATAAAAGGTTTAAGTTGTGGCAAATTTACCTTGAAAGCTGCAGCATATGCAGCCTGTAAGTTTGACATGCCTTCGAAAGGCAGCTTGTTGTGCAGCAGCTCCCACAAGACAATTGCAAAGCTATAAGCATCAACTTTGTGGTTGTAATGTTTCTTTTCTCCTTGCCTCAAAGTAACAGTACTGTACAACTGCAATGGTAGAAAAAAGAAGAAAAATTATATGGTGTCATGCACTAAATATATGCCCAAATTCTCTATTCGAAAATAACACACATTTCCCATTCCCTACCTCTGTCTCCCCCCCCCCCAAAATTTTTCATCCTCACCCCATTTATTTTTATGACTTTAAAAAGTTTCCCTGGTTAATTTTATAGAAGATGTTTTCTGTAAAATACTGAGCTGAATTAGTTAGGTACCTCGGGGGCCATCCATCGATATGTTCCTGTTTCAGCAGTCATCATCTCTGTCAAAGTCTCTTCTCTTGCTAAACCGAAGTCCGCAAGTTTTATTGTTTTGTGATCTGCAGTCAATAGTAAATTCTCTGCAAAAGGTAGAATAAATTGTTGTCAACAATTAATATGATCACAAGTTTTATCTGTATCATCGGCTGAAAGCTGCGGTCATTACTATTCAGGTCTCTGAGCAATTAACTACCAACATTACCAGCAACTTGGAAGGACCACAGGCCCAGTACACTCTTAATAAAAACAACAATTTTAGCCAGAACCATCACTATCACTAATAGTGTCTGATGTTTCTCTATCAGAAATTCTGCATAATGAAAGCACACAGCACTTGCACAAAAATATCAGTGGCATGTTTGTTTGGACACTGCAAGCTGCAAGATACTCTAGGTTAACTCACAGCAAAGGTTTCTCTATCTATCTATCTATCTATCTATCTACATATATTTCCATACTGTATACAAACCAAATTTGGGAGTACTCAATTGTTTTATGGCTAACGGATGCCCATAACCACACCCTTTACTAAATCAATTGAAACAGCTTATTCACATTTAAATAAGTGGAGATCCAACCAATTATGAGTATATACCTGGTTCTCCCTATCTAACCGACACAATTACACCTAAATTACAGTTGGCTTTTAAATTAGGGGGAAATTTGATAAGTAAAGTCCTTTTGCCCTCTGTGATTAGGATATAGATGCTTCTCTTTCTGTTTAAAGCTGTACCATATTAATGGAACTATCCCTGACATTTTGATGATTCGTCATTATTGGGTGTGTGCATCTGGTCACCAGTTGAGGTAAATCGCTAAAAAGATCAGTGCCACTTATTGACTGATGAATCCGCATTAACTCTGAAAACCAGCGACAACATGAAGATCTCCAAAATCTGATATGATTTTGTGATGTTACTTAATCTACCACAATTGATGATCAGATGGACAAGAAAGATATGTAGCTTCAAGGTCAGATGATACCTGGTTTCAAATCCCGGTGTATGATCCCATGAGCATGTAAGCATTCCATCCCACGAGCAATATCAAGAGCAAATCCTATGGCAACTTGTTTATCTAAACACTGTGGCCTCATATTCAGCAAGTATTTGCGCAATGTTCCTCCCAACAAAAGCTCAGTAACAATTACCATGACAGGTTCTTTGCAAGCACCAATAAACTGTGAGCACATATAGCTAAATAGAAGTTATGGGAATAATTCATCTCAAAATCACCCTTAGAAAATTGATGCAAACATTGATGATATAACAATGAGGGCTGTGGAATTAAAGTACCTCCACCAAGTTCTTGTGCTGAACTCTAGACAACATGGCTACTTCTCTCGCAAACCGCCCCTCTTTCTTGGTAATCTCCTCTGGGGTCTCTCCTCTATGAACAATTTTGATAGCAACATTATGATTCTTATACCTGTAAATATCCCACAACAACAAAAGAAAATATATTATCATAAACAGCCTCAACCCAAAAACCACATTGCTCAACCTAACAACCACATTACTCTAAAACCTAAAATCTCATCAATTTCAGAACAATGTGTCAAATTTGGCAAGCATTACTAACATCCTAATTCAATGCTGACCTAAAATTTAGTCACAATTTCCCAAAAGAGCAAATCATAGACAGTACATATCAAAAACTATTCAAATGAAGTACAGAAGACAAAAAGAGATAAATTTGATTGCCCAATAATTACACCAACTTGAGATTTTTTATTACATACTTCTGCAAATAATGATATTATGAGTAAATTAGTGACAAACAAAAGTTCAGATCTTCACAAATTTCCATAGATCTTGCCCTGAAACAACTTAAGCCTGGACCCACCTGGCAATCTCCCCAAAAAACCCAGAAAATCTCAAACCACAAAAACAATAGTTCATCAATTTTAGGTCATAATACTATCAAAATATTACTCCAAAAACAGATTTTTTAACTAACTTTGATCCAAAGTAGAGAGATTTATTAACTTACTTTCCCTCATATACTTTAGCATGAGCTCCTTCACCAATTTTTGGTCCAACAAAGAGCTGATTTGGATCAACCAACCACTTAGAATCCAAATGAAACTCATCAACTGAGTAAAACTTATTCCCAGATTCCATTTTTTCTCCCCAACAAAATCAAACCAGCTAAACTTAACTAAAAATCCAAAATTTTACCCATCCAACCTAAAATCTTCACAAATTAATCAGCAACAAAAAAAAAAAAACAACAAAAATTCAAATGAATCAAGAAGAATAATCATAAAAAGACATGCTCTGGTGGTACCCCAGCTTTATGTTCTGCTCTTCTGCTACTTTGTGACAGCTTCCCAACAACAAGTTCAAAACCCACATCTCAAAATTAACACAAAAACTGACGCCATTAATACCCTTTTTTGGGTCCATGATAGAGGAGAGAGAATCATAAGGATTAGAAGAAGATAACACTACAAAACCCAACAAAAGGATTCTTCAAATTTTTATTGGAATAAGAGCTTTAAATGCCAAAAATCCCCCAGTTTGGGGGACAAACAGAAGGAGAGAGAAATAACCAATCAAAACAAAAGTTTAATCAAATCCAAAAACAACAAAGTTGAAATTTTTATTAAAGAAAGATCAAAACTTTAATCCTTTTTTTTCCCTCTAAAATTCAGCAAATAATACTCTTTATCACCCAGTACAAGAAACAAACAGTATAAGCTTAAAAAAAAAATCAGTAAGCTTATAGGTTGGTTTGATGATTAGAAAATTAAGTTTTTGTTTGGTGTACGTGATGTTACAGAACCTTACTCACGGATCTACGGACAGAATCATGGGAAAGAGAGAGGTTTTAGTGGATTAAAATAAAAGGGAGACAAAAAAGAGAGAGAGAAAGAGAGAAAGTAAAAGAAAAAAAAGGGTATGGAGTGAAGTTAGTGTTGAATAATGAATAGTATAGTATAGTAGTGTAATAAAAGTCTGGTGAAAGAAGCCAATTCCATAAAATAATGGAAGTTGCACATGGAAACGGATCTTTCCAACATGGGGGTAGGCAACGCACGGATTTTGGCCGGACCAGTGTTATCTAATTTCCGATACAAATTTTGACATGACGATATATAAGAATTAACGCCTTATTCTTTTGAACGGAGAGAAGCTGACTTAAAAATAACTGGTGAAAATAAGTTCAAAAGAATAATACTTTAAAAAAATTTAGAGAGATTCAACTTATTATAACAATAACTTGAACACAAACCAAAATCATCCATTCCACCTTGTGATTATTTGCTATATTGACTTGAGTCTTCATCTAGTATGTGTAAGTACTAGACTAGTACAAATGTACAATTATGGAAGATGTGAAGTACTACACTAGTACATATCTAGTATCTACTACAATGATGGAAGAGGTATTTTAATTAGGAGGAGTTGTAATTAATAAGTCTATCTTCGAAAATGAACTTAAATATGTAGTACTATATTATAGAGTGCATTATAATAGATTGATAGTTAACAACTTAATAAAGATTAGTCGTAAGTACATTTCAAAGTGGAATGTTTAGCCACTTTTATGAATTCTAGAACATTTTAACATGTCATTATCTAAATATAGTTGGATTTTGCTTGATGTTTCTAATAAATCAAACACTAAATAGTTGCACCTAAAAAGACACCATCATTGTTTTTGTACTACTTTGATGATTAGCTTTTTCCCTCCCATTTTAGGTATGAACAATTTGAAAACTCAAAGTAATCATGATTAAAAGTTAAAAATGACTAGATTTAAAATGGATCTAAAGCTATCAAAAACGGAGAGATTGTAATTAGAGCTTCATTGCTTAAAAATCCTTGGGCATAACATATTGTCCCATCTTAGACCCTACTAGCTATTACTACCAACTACCAAGTTTTCATCAAGTTTGGGGGGGGGGGGGACCTTATATTTTCTTATATAGGTTGTATTCTTTTAATTAGAAAGAATCTCTTGTTTGAATGTAGGGTTAACCGGTTAAGTGATTAACTCTTGGTGGTTAAATTATCGATAACCACTATAATTTTTATAATAATCATGTGCATAATCATAATTTAGCCTAAATATAAATATAATGACATTGATTATATCAAACTACAAAAATGTAATACACGAAAATAACACAGGGATTCACAAAGGGAATTACTTAATACGACATATATGTGATCCAAGACAATACGTTAAAAAAAAATCATTGTAATTAACACTCCTTATACAGTAGACAAGACATACTCCATAACTAATAAAAAATGACAACAAATATCTCAAGTTACTTAGGTAAATCCCAATTATACCAGAAGCATCTCCCCTTCCCAAAAGTAGTTTGATGTTCATTTCATAGGGAGCTTAAAGTATGTAAATGAAAGTCTATCAAGTAAAGAGGTCTTATTTACCTAGTTCACAAAAAGGAATAAATTTTGTAATTTTGAAAGAGCAAGTAGAAGATTAAAAAAAAAATGAAGATTCAATGTTATAAGTATATTTAATAAACGCTATATAGTGATCGCAAAGTCTTATAAAAGACGGTCTCACGTTAGCTTAACGTGAGACCGTCCAAATTCAACATTTTAGTAGCGGCGATGCAAAGATAACGAAGGAGATAGAAAGATGCAATCAGAGTACGAACAGCTTGAGAAGACCAGCTATAGCAGCAGCAAAGCGGTAATAAATAGCATAATAGGTAGATATGATCCAACCATGGCGACCACCGCAACGCAGCCGTGACATCACTACACAGCACCGTAGGAGAACAGAGACATACGAGAGAGAAAAACAGGGACTAGAGTGCTAGCAGAAGCAATGGCGAAGCAAGGAGGAGTGGTGGTGGCAACGAACAACTCTGCCCTAACTCTCATAAAACAACGAAGCAGCTACAGTACGGAGAGGGATATTTTATCAAGGGAGAAAGAATGAATATGGGGTTTTTATTTTATTGAGAAGGTATAAGTAATTGATAGCAAACCAAAATTGTGGCTTCTCCCTATTAAACCAACTTTAATTAATTGTTCTTTCTAATTTTGTCATTTTCAAGTTATAGTTATAATTTTTCAATTAGTTAAGAAATTTTTAATTAGTTATATATTTTCGGCTCTTAGTTATGGTTTTTTGATTCATAGTTAACTTTTGCTTAATAGTTATGATATTCGGATATATAGTTATGATTTTTAGGGTATTAGTTATTAATTGTGGTTAATAATTATGGTTTTATGGTTGATAGTTGTGATTCTGGCTATTAGTTATTGTTTTCTGATAAATAGTTATGAAATCTGGATATTTAGTTTTTCTTTTTGTTTTTTTTTACGTTAGTTATGACCCTTTTCTTTTTAGTTCTGATTTCTTGGCTTAGTTTCAATCTAGAAAATAAATGAAAGATTATAATTATAGCATATGAATAATTATTTATTAATTTCATGAGTAACAATGGTGCATGGTTTTATGATTATAGTTTAGATATTTGGTTAACAATTATACTTTGAGGGTTGATAGTATAGGCAGTCAATAGTTATGATTTTAAGGTCATTAGTTTTATTTATTGTATGCATTAGTAAACATTGTTTTTGCATTGGTTACTTGAGGTTGGCATAACTAATGCAAAGATGCGATAGTTATTTAAGAAAGAGAGAATTAGTGCGTTAATTTTTTTGAGAAAGAGAGAATTATTTATGTTTGATACTGAAATTATGGCCAATAATGCATTATAATCTCAATTTTACGATAAAACTAATATACTTCAGCGTTTAACTAATATACTTCAACGCTTAACTAATTCACCCAAAAGCAATTCAAGTCTAGCATAAAGGATAGGTGCAAGCGCTTAACTAATTCTAATACTGACTTGATGCACGCGCGTGATGTCATCATGACATTAGCGGTCTCACGTTAACACTAACGTGAGACCGTCTCACCAAAAACGGACTCTATAGTGATTAATTCGAATTTTTTCCTTAGATAACGCAAAAGTGGGTTTTAATTCCCAAAATATGTCAAAAAAAAATTAAAATTCCCTGCGTACCGTCCACGTAGGACGGCACGCGAGATTTTTTTTTTTATAGTAAAACCGCTACTTGCAGTAGCGGTTTACAAGTGCCGAGATTTTTTTTTTTCATCTTAGGTAAAACCGCTACTCCGAGTAGCGGTTTATTATGAAAACTGTTATCTGCTTAGGTAAACCGCTACTCAGAGTAGCGGTTTATATTTATACACCGCTACTCAGAGTAGCGGTTTATTTTAAAATTAAACCGCTACTTTGAGTAGCGGTTTCCGTGGGTTAAAACAAAAAAAAATCAATTTTCTCGCGTGCCGTCCTACGTGGACGGTACGCAGGAAATTTTAATTTTTTTGGGCATATTTTAGGAATTAAAACTCACTTTTGCATTATTCAAGTAAAAAATTCTGATTAATTCAGACTCACTAAAAATGATAAATGTTTTAAGAGTAATTATGAGAATTTTATTCTATCTTTCTTTTTTCTTCGAAGAAGTGGTTTATTAAGTCTTTAATTAAGTAAGTTTTTTATATTTCAAAGTGTTGTAAGGCGGTAAATTTAAATACTACTCAACACTAATTATACAAAATCAATTTGAGTTAATTTTGTTAACTTGTAAAAATTGGGGTAAAAAAGAAAACAAAAAAAACTTACTACTCCTAGTTTCCTACTTGTCTCTCTATCCTTGCGAATTTAGGGGGAAAAAATCACAGTAAAACTCCCACTTTTTCTCCCTCTTTCGTCTCTCAACTTTTGGTCTCACTGCTTACTTCTTCAGATCTGCAACTCTTACCGCCGTAACGTTGACGCAGGTGGCACTCAACACCACCAAGTTTTACCCACTCGTCGCAAATACCCAGGTAGTTTTTTTTCTTCTTTTTATATAAAAAAAAGTTCATTTTTTGAGAATATTGATATGTTTTTAGTTAGTTGTTATATTGTTTAATTATTAGTTTAGGTCTTAGTTGATTGTAATTCAGTTATATTATGGCCTTATGGGGTTGTTTTGTTTGATTGTTGATTATTGAAAATTGGGGATGTAAGTATGAAATTAGGGCTTGGTTTAATTGTTGAATTAATAATATGGGAGTAATTAATGATCGTATTGGTGGATTTTTGTGATGAATTGGGTATTGGGATTTTTATGTAATTAGTTGTGTTTTGATTGTAATTTTCGGTTTTGTGATGATTATGTGATTGGTTTTATTGTTTATTTTTATTCTGAATTAAGTAGGAAATGAAGAATGATACACCTATTATTTGTGATTTGTGTTAAGAAGATGAAATTTCAAGGGACTTCATGTTCTTAATCACTAGATAGTGGGACTCCTAATTATAGTTTGTTCGGTTCATCCACATTATGTAATTCGGCCACACTCGAGAAAATGATATGAGATTAGGTGGTTTGAAGATTGAAGTGCGAGTAGTTACCATTGAAGGAGGACGAATTGGTTTATGATGTTGAACTTCTTCACCTTGATCATGAGAAAAGAAAAATATATTAGATTATCCTCCAAATCAATGATACAGGTTGGGGTTATATGGTTTTTAATATTAATCATTTTTAGTGGGATGCTTATTTAATCATTTGTCTTTGTCATACCCAAATTCAAAACACTCGCTCGCCATGGCTTGTTGGTGTGCTCCTACTCCTGTTGACGATCATTGCAGTAGTGACTATCACCACGAGACCTCTGCAATCTGCAACGTGCCAATACTTAGATTCACCATTTATTTGAAACAATGAGTGATGCACTTAAGTCAAACAAAACGGACCAATCTGATGTTGGACAATTATGTTCGTGTTAATGAAACATTGAGGCACTTCTTCCTCTTCTATGAGAGGCAACGAGTCTGCTTACTCTCTGCATTGGTGTCCTCTTGAACTCAAGCAATTGAAATAGGATTGGTGTCCTCTTTTTAAATATGGTTTCATAGATCATTTTAAATATGAAGGCTCATGGTTTACGAGTGTACTTCTTTCGTTTGATTGTCATATACTTCATCTGTGGAAATATATGTTGATTCAAATCGAACAACATCTATTATAGTAACTTTTGCTACTATTATCGAATAGGAAATGAACATGCTTCATTACGAGAGGATTTAAGTGAAGATATTCAAGTCAAAATTTTCATTTAGAATTTATAGCATTGGCCAGAGTTAACTCTTGTGCAGCCAATCTGTCAGCTAGTCAGGTGTGACATTAATATTCTTTTTGAAACTTTAGCAGCATCTCTAGCTGATGTTTTATGCTTGTAAACTTGTTAGATAAAGAGATAAAGTATGATGCAAAGTAGGTTACTATCTAATCATTATGTTTGAAGAACATTTGAGCAATGACTTATTAGCCATTGGACATCTGTATTTAGTACATGAAAAAAAAATATTTAGCCACATTAAATTACCTAATTCTTGCTTTGCACAAACAGCAGCATGGTAACTGGAAATTCTCAGGAAGATGGAGAGAGGAACCCCAAAGGAACTACCCGGTCATGGGGCACTGCTGCCTCAGCACAGTCAGTATCAACTAGTGGGAGTGTGGGCTCACCATCTAGCCGCGAAGCTGGTATGGCAACACCAGCTCGTGACAGCACTGTTCTTAGACTAAGCCATCTTGAGATCCATGGTGATGATTCTGCCTCTCAGGGTGCTGTTGTGTAAGTACTGTATCTTCCATCTTAAGTTGATACATGGTTCTTGTGAAGCTTTAGTTGTTCCTTCTTGTACTTCTGCTCTATAAATTTATATTAAATCATCTTAAGTGTGTATTCCTTTGTCATGAAGCTGTTGCTCCACAAATATGAATGGTATGTTTTCTAAGTTTTGCATGCCTTGGTGTGGTTTCTGTCTCCTTTTGTGTTGCTATTATGCTGTGTGTGTTTCTATGAAATGCTTTTCAATCCTTTGTATATTTAAAATATTTTTGACGTCTAAATAGGAGCAAGAAGAAAAAAAGAGGTCAACGTGCAACTGGAACTGATAAAAGTGGTCGTGGACTTCGACAGTTTAGTATGAAAGGTAAACAACTTATCTCCTTGACGATCGCCTATAAAATAATGTACACCTGTGTGTGTTTTGTACAACTCTGTGTCCCTGGCTTGTAATGTTCTTCCTATTGGCCGCTTATGTTACTTATTTCTTGTTTAACTTACTAGTCTGTGAGAAGGTGGAGAGCAAAGGAAGGACAACATACAATGAGGTCAGCTTTTTTGCTGGATGTCACGCATCTTTGGAATTTTTAATATCTTTTGACGTTTATATATCAACTTATGATTATTATAATAGTTTCTCTTCTTGCTTTTGGAAATGGTGTAGGTTCTCCGTCCTAGTTAAATGTCTTGTTTGACATTTTGGGTCAAACTTATAAATCTTTGACCATAAATTCTCACTAATATAAATGTCAAAATGTTATAACTTTGCTTTTACTATATTCATCTTAATGTATAATTTCATTATATCAATGTTTGACAATTTTTGCTAAAGTATAAATTAAGACATTAATGGTCAAAGTAGTGCATTGGAGACTGTGAAAGTCAAATAGGACAATTGTTTGAGGACATAGGGAGAATGTTCATGAAGAAGTACCTTTTGTAGGCTTTGGTGAAATGTAAAAATATTAGATCGGCACATGCCAATTCCTGCAGTAAATTGTGACCATAAGGAAGCTGGTAGTGGTCCTGTGTAGATTAACTTGTTGAAGAAATGAAGACACTGTGGCGCTGTAGGGAGTTTGTAGTGTTCAAAACTCCCATTGTACTTTAAGGCTATTTGATATCTTGTAACAGGAGCTAAAATATCTAAGGTACTTTAATAAGTAGAGTTGTTTGGCAAGTAGCTTACGTAAAATATAAGGTGAGCAAATTGATGCTACATGATGTAGCTTCTCAAAACCAGTGAAATTTTTATTTTTCCCTCTTTTCCATCATATTCTTTTATTAACTACTCAAAAAGTTATCTAATTGTTACTTCCAGCTAGGGCTTTTCTAATATCAACTAAGGGCTTGTTCATTGTCCTTTTTTCTTTCCAGCTTTCAATTTTTTAAAAACCAAAAAAGAAAAAAATATGAAAATCAAACAAAGTATTTTTTCAGTTTTCTGTTGTCAGTTTTCAAAATTGACATATTTGGTATAAGCATGACTAATTTTAAGTTTATTATACCCCTTATATCATATGACTTATATATTCATAAAACCAAAAACTAGAAACTGAAAGTGATGCCTTATGGTTTATTATTTTTGCTTCTTTTTAACTAGTGTTATCAGAAATAGCTCAAGGCTTTGTTCTTTCCACCTGAACTTAAAGTCACCTAGCCGAACTTATTGGAACTTATGGGAATTTGAATTTAACCTTGTTGTAGCTTAGTAGCTCTGTTTTGAAACTTATCTTAGCTTATTTTTCACGAATCAATTGTTAAGATGAAAAGAGTTACTATGCCTTAGTTTAGTGAACCACCTCTTAACACAAGTATAATTTCGTATGGGTTTATCTCACTTTTGGGTGTAATAGGCTGAAAAAATCGGTAATAATTTGTTTAACCATCTTTTTACATTGACTATCATGATGCTAAAGATTCCTAAAGGCGCCTAAGTAGCCTAGACAGGTTGAGCTAGAAATGAAAAGGAGAAGAGACAGAGAACAAAAAAATCCATGTATGCGACGAAGATCTTGTTTTACTGCTGGCCTGCTATAATATTTTTTTTTGGGAATTGTAAGCAAGCACATTATATGCGTTGCACTTCAGAATTACCAGCTCTATGATGATTGTTTTTTATCTTTTATCTTGTCTGATGTTTGTTTTTGAGTAGTTGCAAGTTGCTACTAGCAGCTCCCGAGGTTGTGCATTCTTTCTGCTGAGTTACTTTTGCTACTCATTTGTCACATGCTCCTGCTTTGAGATCTAATATTTGGAACAACTTCCAGGTAGCAGATGAGCTAGTTGCTGAATATGCAGATGCAAGAGATGCAAGTAATGCTCTTGGGGCTAATGACCAGGTATGCATGTTTTCCATTTATCAAACTATATGAAAATGTTACTCTTGTAAGCTTGGAAGTTCGGGAGAGAATAAAGTTTATCTGTCCCTTTGTTTCAGCAAGGATATGATGAGAAAAACATTCGTCGAAGAGTGTATGATGCGTTGAATGTTCTAATGGCTATGGATATAATTTCTAAGGATAAAAAGGAAATTCAATGGAGAGGTCTGCCTCGAACAAGCTTGAACGATATAGAGGAGTTAAAGGTGTGAATTTGTCTATTGTTATTATGTCTTTCTTTTGACTGCATATTTTGTGTAATATATAGAAGTTGACTCTTTTTAACAATTGCAGATAGAACGGGTAGGTTTGAGAAATAGGATAGAAAAGAAAGCTGCATACTTGCGAGAACTTGAGGAACAGGTAATCTCTTTTATATAATGCTCCATTGATTGCTTTTTGGCTACTGTGATGTGAATATGATTTGCCGAGTTTGGACCTTATCTTCATTCCCTTACAGTTTTTTCACTAATTCTTTTGCATTCTTGAAGTTCGTAGGATATCAAAACCTTATACAGCGTAACCAACAGTTGTATGGCCATGGGAATGCTCCTACTGGTGGTGTGGCTTTACCTTTTATTCTGGTTCAGGTATTACCATGTTTCTGAATGGCACATCTTGCCTTTTTTTTCTTTCACTTCTGTTTTCTTTCCGTTTTCATAACTTGAATATCTTTGTGCATCAGTTTGGCTAATTGCTATTCTAAATGGTGAAATACGAAAGAAAATACTTAAGGATTAGTTGATATATAGGTTTGCAAATTAACAATATGGAACTCTTGTGGGAATTAGTTGCTGCTTTGTTTTTTTGCCACATGATTAGATGGTTAAGAGATTATTAGAGCTTGTAGCTAGAAGTCCCTGTTCCACAAGCTAAAAATGTCTCCCTGCCTCTTTGTATTTTAAGGTTGGGGGTGATGGTGGGGCTTGGTAGGAGGAATTAATTTACCAACTTCCGTTACCAATTATGTGTATTTGAAGCTAAATTGAAAGGAGCCTATCTTATGGTGCTAGTGTCCTCAGGACAGTCTAAAGTAAATGGAGGCTTGGAGCTGAGCAGCTTAAAAGTTGGCTACGCTCAGCTTGTTACATATGTCTATGTGCACATGCTAGAGTGACTTATAGTTAGCTAACCATCATATTAAATTGTAGTGGAACACTGTTCTCTCTCTCTTTTTTTTAATGTTCTTCATAAGAAGATATAAGAAAGTCTTTCGTAATAGCCCGAAACTAGCAGTGTATCATTTCTATTGATTTTGCATGGTTTAACTTACAGACCAGACCAAATGCTACTGTTGAAGTGGAAATATCAGAAGATATGCAGCTTGTGCATTTTGATTTCAATAGGTGAGTAGAACATTTTGAATTTCTTTTTGCTGTTGTATGTTACTTTCTATGGTCATACAGAAAGAAAAAAGATGGATCCTTGGTGGCTTTGGTCAGAAGTCGCAAAGGATGTTGTGGAGTCAATAGTTCTGTTCCTGCTAAATCTTCTTTTTAATGGACAGATATCTAAATTTAAGATATTTACAGTAATAATTTATAACATGAGTCTGTTGTGCCATTTTAAAATTTCACTTGATGAAAGGCCCACCACGCTCCTATATCACATTTAGATATATCTATAGTAAGTTTGAAATCTTTTTGGCTGTTTTGCAATGTTTTGACTATTGTTTCTTCTGTACAGTACCCCTTTTGAACTTCATGATGACAACTACGTTTTGAAGCAAATGAAATTTAGCGACAAGCCTCCATTTGATGGCCGGACTTGCAATACTCCGCCTAATGCAGGTG
This sequence comes from Beta vulgaris subsp. vulgaris, assembly GCF_026745355.1. Taxonomy (NCBI): domain Eukaryota; kingdom Viridiplantae; phylum Streptophyta; class Magnoliopsida; order Caryophyllales; family Amaranthaceae; genus Beta; species Beta vulgaris. The sequence goes on along the minus strand of NC_079206.1, from coordinate 62,960,942 downwards.
AAGGTCCTAGTATGACTAGTGCATATGACCCTCAATTCTCCCAGCCATCATCACCAAAACCTTACCATAACCAATTATCTCAGCCACCATCGTCGCCAAAACCATTTCAACCAAAAACTTGTACATCCCCATCACCATCAAACACCTACCAACCTCAAATGTCATTGCCACCCTCACGGCCAAATACATCATCAAATACCCCAACATCTCCTCCCCTTCCTGGAATACTTAAAGCCCGTGTGCAGCATGACCGATAAGTCAGAGCTGTTGAACTTCCTCCATCTTACCTTCTTATCTCTGTGTATAAGTGTTTACTAAATGTGGCAGTATGCCATCACACTCTCAATATGGCGGTTTCAGCTAGAGGGAGGTATTGTTTAGGAGTGACGCCAAACTAAGCTAGTCTTCTTTACTGCAGATTCATAGGATATAATATTTAGTTTGGGTAATTCTTCTTGTGAAATATTCCGTCTTCTCTTTCCTGTGTAGTGAAAGTTTAGGTGTGTTAAACATGGAAGAATTCAGAAGATATGTTGCTTTTAAATTATTACTGGATGGAGATGATATTTCTTCAGGACATTTTCTGAATTCCATTTCACATGTGTGGATCGATTTATTCTTGTACAAAACTAAGTTGAAGCAAACCAGCCTATTATCCATTTCCGATCATCGAGGAAAGGCAACGTCTCAAATTCACATGATAAAATTTTAAGATTTTTTTTATTCGGCGCGTGAAAACTATTGTTTCAATTTTTTAAGGATGCACGATAATTAATTTGTCTGAATTAATATTTTGGAAAAAAAATAGTTTCACAATGTGTGTTTTGGTGTCGACTCATCACATGGATTATACATTAGGGTGCACAATAAAGGACATACCATTTATATAAAAAAACACAAATTTTTTTCAACGACTTTTCTACTTTAGAAAATAATACACGACTTAAAATTAAAAAACATGTAAATTTATATTTATAAAAGAACATAGATTATAATGTAAAGAACCTATAGTCAATGAACATATACGCTTAAGATAAAAGAATATATACCCTTTAAATTTAAATTTGAAAAAAAAATCTTTAGTTGCAACATTTAAGGAAACAAATAACAATAATTTTTTTAAAACTATAAACTCCAAAAATGATAAGACGACGTAATTTAAAAAAAGGTAAACCATACTACATGTACTTACTTGCAGTGTTTGTTTGAGTGCTGTTGCAATACACAAATTATCGGTTCATCCTATAAAAACAACAGGCAGTAAACGAGGTTCTTTTTGAACGTGAGGGTCTCCCTATATATATAGTTGACAAAACAGAAATTCATAAAGGCATCATGCATATAAACCTATAATTATTACTTCTTACACACATAACACAAATTCACAACCCATAGAATCCCAGTAGATCATAGAATCCATAAAATCCTAGAAGACCAAATAACAGCCTTAGACAAACCAAAAACCATAACAGAAGTTCACACACACAACGATTAATAGGTATATATAAATTGTATCACAAGTTAAAACGCTTTCTACTGAGATTTCTCCCCAGCAATCAAATCCATGACCACACGCGTTATACTTCCATTGTTCTTGGCCAACAGCTTCTTATTTGTCTCTTTGTCTTCAAAACCCTGCAGCCAAAATCAAAGAGAAAATAAATTCAACTTTTATCCAGTTCCAAACTCGAGAGCCCTAATAAATTATTTCCCCAACTTACCATCTCCTTCAGCTCTTCAAGAATTGGATCCCATTCAGCAACACCACAGAGTTCATCCACAGACCGTTCCAGGTCATACTCATTTGTTCGAAGAACCTCTATGTTCAAGTCGACTTGCTTAAATCCCATCTCCTCCAATTCCTTCAGCAGGGTGTCTTCTACGTCATTTCTATCGTAATCTTGCTCGAGGTTGTTCTCGTCATTCTTGGTAATAGAAGGCGTAGCAGAAGATCCATTAGACATATCAATGACAGGGTATAAAGTTGCTGGAGGAGCAGATGGTGATTCCTGCTCAAGAATAGCAGCAGCATCAGGATTCGGGACAGGGGATGCCTCAGGAAATACACCATCGTTAGCACTAATAGCAGGAGCAGCTGATGATGAAGCTGCAGCAGAAGTGGGGGACAACACATCACTAGCAACCAGCAAGTCATTATTTATAGGAAAATTTAAATCTTCTATCTCAAGAAGTCTCTGCTCAGCCATTGATAGAGATCCAAGATCCCCTTTTACAATATTCAGCTCAGGTTCATTAACGTCTAGAACCTGGGTACCCAAAGCTTCAGTAGTGTCAAGAGGGAGATTCAAATCCAACACAGGGGAATTTTCACATGTCAAGTCCATAGAAGCATCAACCTGATGGAATAAACGACAGATTACATATTACATTAGTCATAATAATGTCATTCTAAATAAGAAATTATCAACTAAGGTCACAAAAGCATACCTGTATTAGAACCCACACGCGTTGTCCAAACTTATGTCCAGGTGGCTCTGCCATTCTCCAATAGGAAATGTATCGGCCAGGCAACTCTGGCGCGATGAAGTCAACAGCTATATCGATTTCTTTACCAACATTCACACCATCGATGGGTATCTGAAGTTCACCAAAAATAAAAAGGAAAGGTCAAAAATCCCCTAGCAAGCACAAGCATTAACAGAACAAGGATTAGTATATGCATACCTCAATATCAACTGAATCAGAAGCACTAAACCGATCTCCCCCAATCCAGAGAAGTCGTAATCCACGATGCCATGGAAGTGTGCCAGTGTTACGGATTCGCCATATTTTGGTAAAACGTGTCAATGGGGCCATCATTGTTCCATCCAAAACATTGACATCCATGATGAAGCGACTGTCTAGTCTGGAGCGAAGAAGTTTTCCATCTGGTCGCCTCATTGTCGACGGGACTTGCACAGGAGGGACGCGTACAATCTTCAAAACAGACTTTAAACATAAGATTTCTGCTCCATAAAATAAAAAGGGAAATACAAATTAGGTAGTGGTGATGTACGTACGGGATCATAGAAACTCTTGAAGACTGGTGGATGCCTGTAAGGCAAAGGGATATCAATTCTACTGTAATCTACATAATTTCCCATTCGTTCAAAGCAGATGCTGCACAAATCATAATCATGCTTTCTGCAAAAAGAATGCATGACAATCAATTGAATTGAATAAAATGAGAACGACACTGTATGTCAGGAACCTAGAACCATTAAATCATTCTTACACTCTAGACTTGAACCGTGGTCCCGTGATTGGAAGAACCCCACAGCCATCACAGCGGACTCCTTTGTGGAAGATGGAACCCATACCGTTACTGAAGCTATCATTAATTGGCAGAACAGGAGGGATGTGGTCCAATAAGTTCGCATGTTGACGCAGGATCTTACGACCATTTGGTACAACCAACCCTGAAAAAGGACACTCGCCTATAGAATTCGAGCCAAAATATGGATTGGAAGAGCTTCCATCGAGATAAAATCTCCTATTGTCACCGAGGTTGGATTTACTTGTTTCCTTCTCAGAAGAGACACGTTTCTTGAAGCTGCCTCTGGAACATTTAATTGTACTCCCATAAGCACTAGATTTTCCAACAGAATTTTCAATGACCTCCGTGTTTTTCTTTGTACTTTCAGAAGTCAAAAATTTGTGAGAAGAAGGTTCTGCGTTTCCATTCTGGCCCTTCTGGGGACAAAAGGGAAATGAGGAAGATTTAATGGGTTCAGCTTCTCTTGTAGCTTGACTGCTTTTAAGAGACTGCTGCACAGAGCTAGATTTTTGAACATTACTATGCTTCACCTCTTCACCAATAGAAGCATCACCCTTCCCATTTGGTGTGTTTTGTTTGCGGTCATCACAGCCTTCTGCATTACTACTGGCATTAACAGGACCACAATCAGAAGGAGATGCATTCAAGTATGATTGCCCCATTTTCGAAAATCCATCCAAGAGATCAGCAAGTATAGGAGAAGTAGATGCAGCTTTTGATGTCAATTCAGCAGAAATCTTTGAAAGAGCATGACGCATAGGCTCCGGCACAGATTTCAAGACTTCGGCAACATTTGGATTGACATTTTGGTGAGGAATTTGCGAAGAAGATCCTCTAGGCGTTGAACTTGCACTAGATGTGGTATAAGTTTGATCAGTCTTCTCAGTTTTCAGGTCAACAGTGATCCTAACTGGATTCAGTCCCTGCCTCACCACATCATATAGATCTTCATCATCAACAAGGGTAACCAAGTCATCATCTTCATCTCTATATGTCAGGCTGAAATTTGCAGTTGATGGCAAGTTGAAAAGAGAGTAAATCTTCACCCTCAAACCTTCCATGTTAAGATCTAAGCGCTGATCTTCATTAACCAGAACGTTGAAACGCCTGAGAGTATTCTCATGTTTCACCTGAATTAGAAAACAAAGAAAGAAAATATTAAGAGATGATGCAGTACAATTATAAAGTCAAGAGCTAGACAATCAATTGCAACTCTGGATGACCCGACAGGTAGGGATGACAATGAGTTCTAGACCCTACCTTAACCTGCTAGGACCCTGCGTTGGTTTGAGCGTATGGGTCTAATATGTTAGACCCTACGGGTCCAGGTAGGGTATGGGTCTTGCCGTCTTGGTGCTATAGGGTAGGGGTCCCCATCCCCCACCGATAGATCCAATTAAGCTCATTGGACAAATCCAATATCACAAGTTCCAAACTCAAAGCACTAATACTAACACAAACAAAGTGAACTCACCCAATATCTAGTCTATTCTCTCATACTCTCACCCTCACAATCTAGTCTCACCAAGCTATTTTTATATTTTTGTTGTGTACTAAATTACTTAAAATTTAGATGTAATCAATTATAAAAATATAGATTGTAATGTTCATGTGTCATTACTCATTGTGATAGTTTTGTTGCACGTTAACACATACAGAGAGTATGAGATTATAAAATGGCAAATTACTACCTTCGGAGCCATTTCGGACCACATCCTACCTTATGGCTTAGACCCACTAGATCCTGTGGGTACTGGTCCAAGTAATTTAACATCCTATGGCTCTGAGTATGGTACGGGTAAACTTCAATAAAGACAGGGTATAGATCGGAGGACCCTGCCACCCCACCTATTGTCATCCCTCCAAGGGGAAAGGGTGGTAAAAACCAATATCAAATCAAGAAGGTGGAAGTCACTATAATTGCCAGCTTGGCTAATTTGATTATAACGCGGACACTGGAATGTAGCAAGCAAAATGCATTACTTGCACAATCAACTAACAAGACAAACGAAGAAAGATTACAAATGTAGTTCTAAGAAATTTTGGTCTAGAAATTTGTTACTTGTACTATGTTAAGTACCTGTATGATGTATTATCTAACTGTATAAAATGCTAACTTTTTTGGTCATCAATGATAAATCAAGGTCAAGAATAAGCCATAAATAGAAGTCAAAGTAAAAGAAAGTAAAAGAGACGCCATTAGTGCTTGGAGTTATTGATGTAAATTATGCAAGATGTCTAATCAAACAGTCCCCCCCCCCCCCCAACCAATAAGCACCTTAATTATAGAGTGTAGACAACCATTGGTCTACTAGACTACAGAAAACAGGGCATAAACATGATACTGCAGCAGCCAGCAAAATCGACAAGCTCAACACCCCAATTTATAAGAAACTAAATCATATGACACACAAACAAGTTTGGCTCATAAAACAACTTTATACAATTTTATCTTATTCTATTTCTTTATTTTCAGAAAAGGGATGGATGGAGATTGCAAAGGATATCTGTGGATTGTCCATCTGTTCTGACCCGGTGATTCTAATAACTTAACTCAACAGTTTAGTTCTTTGACTTACTATGTTGAAATGGAATGCCCCTTAAGGCCCTAACTTGGATTGGTGTATGGACAATTATAAATAACTTTATGTATGAAAAATTATGAATACTCTTGCAAAGGAATGAAACTTGACTTTTAATAATGGCAACAACATTGAAATCTAGGTTAAAAACCAATGGAACTCATTCACTTCGCAAACTAACCAGAAAAACTTAATACTAACCTCGATTTCTAAATAAGTGCAACAGTTTGACTTTTACGCTTGTCAATGCACAACTTTGACCATTAATATCTCTAATTATGTATTTGTAAAAACTATAAAAAGTTGATATTATAAAAATAGTTATTGAAACAAATCCAACAACAATGCAAAAGTCAGTGTTACAATTCAAAAGAACCAGAGGAACTACTCCCTCCGTCCCAAAATATAGTTCCCATTTCTATTTTGGGAGTCAAATTTTAAAAACTTTGACCAAATATTCTTACTAATGTATAAAAAAAAACATATTTATGAGGGGTCTTGTTAGATTCGTCTCAGTGCATAAATTCGTAATATCAACTTTTTATATTTTTTACAAATAAGAAATAGAAGATATCGTAGGTCAAAGGTACGTCTTGGAGACTGTGCAAAATGAAATGGGAACTATATTTTGGGATGGAAGGAGTATTAAATATCCAAAATGTCCACACAAATTCGGAGATGATTGATTGAGTTTTCCTAAGAGTTGTCAACCCTAGGGGTGTTAATGAGCCAGGGTGGCTCGCAAACTGTTCGAGCTCGGCTCGGTCAAAGCTCGGTCAAATCTCGGCTCGAGAAGGCTCGGCTTGAGTTCGAGATCGGCTCGTGACCTTAACGAGCCAAGCCTGAGCCTAGTAGAGTTCGGCTCGAAAGCTCGCAAACATGTTCGAAAAATTTTAAAGTAAAATTTTTGTACATTAATTTTTAACCCAACTTGAATTTCAATTTCAAGTCCACTTTAAAAATATATACCAATTTAAAAGTTTTAGCCCAATTAAAAAAATACAAACTAAGGGCTTTTTTCTCAGCCCAAATAAAATGTAAAACAAAACAAACCATTGAAACACCAAAAAGAAATAATACTGGAAAGTTAAACGCCAACATTCAGATTTCAACCGTTCTTCTTCAATGGTTTTCGAAAAACCCTAAACCCCAATCTCGAGTACCAGACCCGACGACGAAACTTCGACGACGACCAGCGTGCGTCGGTTTTCTTGGTGGTGAGAAGCAGTCTGCAGCGGCGAGCAACATCTTCTTCGCCGGCGAGCAGGATGACAGGTAGTGTTCCACTTGTTTTCGTTAATTTTTTTTGTTTTTTTCGATTTAATCTGAATTTACGTGCCATAGTATGATGAATTCTAAGTTTTTCTATCTAATCTGAATTCGAAGTTTGAAGTATGCATTTCGTTCGTTGGAAAAAACTAGATATTCGATGCATTTCGTGCTGAAATGTAGCAGAAACATTCTCGAGCTTTTTCGAGCCGAGCCTCGAGCCTCGAGCCGAGCCGAATTTTTCTTTTCTCGAGCTCGAGCCGAGCCCGGATTTTCGAGCTCGACGAGCTTCGAGCTCGAGCCGAGCTCGGACCCTCACGATCTCGAGCCTGGCCCTGTTCGGTCTCGGCTCGGCTCGTTAACACCCCTAGTCAACCCTCTTATTATTGAATCTTCATTGGTTAGAAATACATTTAAACATTATTTTTATATCACTTCTCTTCTCATTTATTACATACGTATCAATATATATTCCAATGTGTCTAAGAAGGTTGGCAACCCTAAGGGTTACTCAAACATTTTCCCACAAATTCACAACAGAACCCACAATCCCATACGATGATAATGTGTGACAACAAAAAATCATCATGAGTAGCTTAGCATTTAATCAAAGAATTTAATACTCCAATTAACAACAAAATCAGAAATAACCCTCAACGACAATAGAGCTACAGACGATTACTATCCATAATCAAACCATCAAAATCAACCACTGATCGACAAAATTGATTTGAATACACCAATGAGCCAATCCAAAGAGTAACACAAAATCTAGACCAACAATTGACAAATAAACTACAAAATCACAGAAAATTGGGATCTTTAATAAATTAACAAGAAAATGAAACAAAAAATGGAAACATATTGTTATAGTTGTTACAATCTCGGATTATAGAAATTTCACTTCATAACACAATTTCGCACTGAATTATACACACAAAAAAACCAAAAATATCAATCATCAAATAAATCAAGAGACACCTCACAAATCAACAGAGATAATTAAACGAATTAACAAAAAAATTAACAAAATTAAATTAAAAAGTGAAAAATGATCAAAGTCCAAACCTTAATCACAACGGAAGAAGCCATGATCAGTGAGCTCGAAATCAGAAAGCGAAGAATCAGTCGAACAAAATCAAAAGAAAAGCGTTCCAGTAAGCCGCAAGAAATTCTAACCCTAAATCGGAAAAGACGAAATTTCCAAAAGTTTGTTTTTAACAGAGATTTTTTAGGGATTTATAGAAACTAAACCTAAAATATATTTTTGAGAATTTAAACTGATATATACTCTTTGTTTTTTTTTTTTTTTGAGAGGGGTGGAATTGAGAATCTGAATTTTGGTGAAACGTATATTATTGACGCGCGTACCGGTAAGCCGCGATGTTTCTTTTTCTCTCTCCAGTCTGTTGAGATTCCTCCTCTTCTTGTGTTTATCTCATTTTAGCGTTTGTGGAGTTTTTATAGGAGTAGTAGGCTAGTAGTTGGAGAATTAAGTGGATGTTTAAATGTTTCTTGTTGCAAAAGTAAGAGAAATAGAAAAGCTACTTGGCTAAGGAAAGATAATAGGAGGGTAAATTGGTCAATTCACTTGTGTGAAAGATTCATGTGTTTCTAGAGTGTAGTTGTCCATTTCAATTACCAATTGATTGTGATTGGATTAAATTTTTGTTTCTTCTATGTATGGGAGTGTTTATTTTTGTTGACATTGTATAAATATGATGAGTAAGAGCCTATTTTTTTCAGCATAAAACAGCTGAAATGAACTAAAATGAATAGTGACATGTGAGTGTAAAAGTATTGTCCAAAGCTGAACTGAAAATAAGCTGGGGATAACATGTCCTAAGTAACTCATTGATAGAATAATGAGGTATTGTAAGAGAGAAAAGAGGTGTATTTTTCGGGAAATCTAGTGAATGGTAATGATGAAGCGTTATATTGTTGTGTGTCCTATTTGGCAAGTGATGAATTATTAGTGTAATTAATAGATATGTATTTGTCATTGTTTATCGTTGTTACGTAGAGATGATTGTGTTGTTAAGGTGATTCATGTTTATCGTGAAGGTAATCGAACTGCGGACTGGTTCGCTAACTGAGGTGTGAGCAAGTTAATGACTTGATTGTCTTGGAGGAAGCCCCTTTCGATCTTCATTGAATTTTAGTGGATGATGCTCGTGGAGTTGCAACTCCACGCTTAGTGCATCAGTAGGTGTGTTTGGTGTTTTTTTTTTTTTTGTTTTCTTTGACTTTGCCTCATTTGAATAAAAATAAATAAATAAGTATTGTTAATTGAGTGTAGAAGTTAATTAGTAACAAGAAAAAGAAGGATATAATTCATTTTATATAAGCCATTTTGATCATTATAAAACATTTTATCAACATCAACAAAATGCTAGCGCTTTTATTTTTTAGAAGAGGCAATTAGAGTGTAATAGATTTGTCGTTAAGTTTGTCTCAAGTCTCATCCATACCTAATGTTAGGATGTTGATTATAGCCCTTCGAATGAACCAACATGGAAGTCTTCATTAGCTAATTTATAAATATGGATTAGCTAATGACTTGTTTATGAATCACGTAAATTCATGTATTGATTGTCTCATTATTTTTGTTTCTTGGTTTGCTTTCGTTCTAAACTTCAGTTCATGGGTTTGAGTCTTTATGTAGACAATATATGTAACCTTTTTTGCAATATCTGTAACCATTTTTATTGTATTGATCTCCTTTCAAAGAGTCATAAATCTTGTTATCCACATTTCTATTATTATAATAGATAGATATACATTATATAGGCTAGGAATATATATTAGAAGTACCTCAACAACTCGTTTTGTAGCCTTGCAAACACATGCTAAGTTCGCCAATATCTTTCCTAAGCTAGCCTTTGATCACATAAGAATGATATAACAACTCTCTAAAACAAGTCTAATTATTTTTCTATAGATCCTTTTATGGAGCAAACCCGTATTTATTGAAAATCTACATTTTGCTCTTCATTTTTAAGTTCTCCAAAATAACTTGTGGTTTATGAATTGTTTCAATGATGCCCTTCACTGGTAAGTTTCAGTGCAAGTAATGTTTTGGGTTCTAATATCATTTTAGGCTTTGAATCCGACTTAGTTTAGTTATAGTTTCTTGTTATAAAGTGAAAGTAAGTGATTTAATAAGACGTTTGAATAAAGAGAAGTGATTTTCTTCAACTAATACATACACCACCTTTAAAAGAACCTATTTTTCTAAGTGTAATTTAGCGTGACTTAATTATCTTATATGATACTCTAATTTAATTTGAAGAATTCTGACATAATACTACCTCCATTTCATATTAGTTGCAACGATTAGACATTTTCTACTCATACTTAATGTCAAATCGTTGCAAATAATATGAAACCGATGTAGTATTTAATTGTTGATGCATAGAATGATTGATTTCGGGACTCATCACTTGGATGGAGTGACTTTTATAAAAAGATAAGTAAGGCATATAGAAAGGAATGGATCACAAGTAACTCAACAAATGGTGCCACATTCCTTCAAAAGTCCAACCGTAATATTATTGTCTGTCTATTTTTTTTTTTTTGGTGTTTGCATCCGGTCCATCCTTCGGGCTACATCCGGATCGAAGCCAAGTTCGGGGTGGTTAGGTTCTATTCCTCTCCCAAGGATGTTGCGGGGATTCGAACACGAGTCCGTCCTACCAAAGCCAGTCCCATCACCACTGGGCGAACACTTGATCATATTGTCTGTCTATGAATGTGGAGTGTAGTTGAGAATTCCGCCAGTCTGAATTTAGTTCTTCGAGGCTTCAAACCTGTTTGTTCTCTTTGCCTCTTTGGCATGAATATCTTTAGAAGTGATTCTATTTTTTGAACTTCGTGCTCATTGTAGCATAACATCTTTGATAGATATGATCACTTAAAGAAATACTCCCTCTGCTTTTATTTATTTGCTACATTTTGGTTTACACAAGAATTTAAGAAATGTCATTTTCATTCTTTTGTAGTGTACTTTTTGACCCTTTTAGCATTAAATAGGGTGGAAAAAAGGAAAAAAGTAGTGTTTTTTGGTAGAAGAAGAGGGGAAATAAATATAATACTATTACTTTTTGGTGGGCCAAGTCTCCTCCTAATAAGGAAATGTAGCAAATAAAAAAAACAATTCTTTTTGGAAAATGTAGCAAATAAATAAAAGCAGAGGGAGTAATATGATTATTAATTATAAAAATAGCATTTGTGATTACAATAAATCTGAGCAAAAATCTAGAAGAAAAGGAAAGAACTGTTCTAAAATTAACAGCCAAGACTAAGCACGCTTCAATTTTCGTACTTATTACACACTAAAAATTGTTCTCCTACACTTTATCTGCAAAACTCAGTGAGCAAATCAAAGGGTTCAATCATAGCAAACAGAGAACCTTATGAAGGACTTGCTGACCATAACAAGCTGGAACAAACAAAAAGCACTGGGAGGGAAAGGTGCAGGGTGCTTGTATAGTTGCACAAACCAGCAATGTTCGTAAAAGAGAACAGAAAGAAGGAAAAGGAGAATCGTTAGTTGTTAACGATCATAGCTGCTGGTCAAGGCAAGGGTCTCGAGGACTTCGAGGAGATCCTAGATATTCAGAGGCTTTTGTAACGACGTCATTCAGCTTAGAAACACTTCGTTTTAACCATCCATTATCTTGTACTTCCTCCGTCTCTTGCTTGCTCCTTTCTTCTTCCTCCAACAGGAGATCAGCCCATCTCTTAGCCATGTAAATCTTCACTGTTTCGACTCCATCTTTCACAACCTCAATGGGTGGAATGACAATAGGGTTTTGTTCCAAATTGAGTTTCACCAACTTCTCTAGCTTACCAAATGAATCTGGCAATGCATGAATCTGGTTGTTGCTAAGGTCAAGTTCTTCGAGATTTATTAATTCGCCAAATGTCAGAGGCAACTCCTTCAAATCACTGAAATTACCACTCAGATTCAGGGTCAAAAGATTAGTCAATTTGCCAATGGTGGCAGGAAGGCCATGAAGCTCATTGAAGTGCACGTCCAGGTTTTGCAGAGATTTCATCTCTCCGACAGAAGTGGGAAGAGAGCGGATCTTGTTGTATTGAACTGAAAGTTTTCTCAAGTTCACCATCTCATAACCTATGTTAGTTGGCAAATATGCGAGGTTATTGAAACTCGCATCTAACTCCACCAGTGACCTGAAAATGACCCATAACTAAAATTACACCCCAAGATATGCTCAAATTTATCCTACTCAAAAGAAAAATCAAGAGAAATTACTTGCAGTGGCTGATGCTGTCAGGAAGGGCAGTTAGCTTGTTGCCAGAAACATTGAGGATCTTCAATTTAAGCAGCAGACCAATGGAGTCTGGCAGTGATTGCAGAGAATTGGAGGACAAATTTAAATCTTCAAGAATTTCCAGTCCAGCTATAGAGTCAGGAAGGGACTACAAACCAAAAGCATTGAGTATGAGGAGGGTAAAGCTGGATAACAAGTTCCAGTACATAGATAATGCAACAGCAGTAGAGATGGATAAGCAATAAAAGTATAGTAATGCATTAAGCAGTAGAGATAACACAAGAATGATAAACAACACCAGATCTCATGTTCCCTCTCCCAAACAAAAAGATAAAGACATTTCACAGGGAACAAACTTGTTTGATAAAGTAGCAGCTTGGTAAAGCATTTAAAAAGGCCAAAAAGGAAACAATAAAGACAATGACCAGAAAATATGAGCTAGTGAGAACAGGGGCAGGGGAAATGTAATGGGGGCCCTGTTTCTTAAAATTGGGCACCTTTATTTGAGAATGAATCAATGATTCTATTTTTTTTCATTTTTCATGCCCAGAAGGATATTTTCTACATATCAAGAAATTATGAACTACTTGATATTTAATTGTAAATTAAAGAAGAGTATGAAGATACAACATCTCATTAAATGCTGAAATTTGGGACACCTATCTATTACAGGCAAATGGGGATCACTTTCTAAAAGTTCAAAGAGCAAAACTTTAACGAATTTTGGGGTTACCAAGAGTTAAACATATGTTCTACTTATTCCTTCCCTTACAATTTTACGACTGATTCGAATGTTATTCCTTTATCTTTCCTTCAAACAATTAAAACAAATATATTTCAAGGCCCCTATATTATGGAGTCCCTGTTCCGTTCCCCAATAGCATGGGCCAAAAACCGCCTATGAGTGAGAAACATGATCAGGGAGAAAAGAGCTTAATTGGCGCCACAATAAGCAGTTTTTAGGACTTTACAGTAAGCTTATGACTAAACATAGTCATATGAACTACAGATGTGACTAATAGTACGGCAACTTTTACAGAAATCATTATTAAAAAAAGGTTTTTTTATTTGGATCATATTAAACAACATTAAGTCAAAAGATTTAAACTTAATTCTAGCGCAAGAAAAACTGTGATTGCACAAATTTGGCTGCAAGCCTACCATGTATATGCTAGGTTCAAAACACAAAGTAAAAGGAAGGATAACATGAAATTCGTTAAAAATTAGAATGCACCCTAAAATGAAGTCAGCAGTGTATGTTTCAGAGTGATTTGGTGGCAAGGGCTGTCCTCCTGAAGAACAACAAACTTACTTGATTTCATAAGACATGATAGCTACAGCAGGAAGAGAACCAATATTCTACCATAGATGAAGAAGGGAATTTAATTACCAACTTGTAGACAATCTCACCAGTAAAAGAAAGAAAAAGATAGAAGGGTGTGGAATTGTTCAGTTGCTCACTTCGTCCTGTATTGTTGGTAAAATTAGCCATCTCAAAATGTTGTTAAAATTGCTTTCTGATCATATACACAGATTCATAGGAGTATATGTGACTATTTGACTAAAAAGACAAAACAGTGTTCCCTTCTTACACTAAGGGTCCATTTGGTAGGACGTAAAACGTTTTCTCGAAAAACTGTTTTTCTTTATCTTCAGTTTTACATTGTTTGGTTGGCAAAAGAATGTAAAACTATTTTCCCTTAGGGTAACTCTCCTAATGATGGAAAACCATTTTTCCCTTCAAAATGAACGGAAACTGTTTATCTTATCTCTCTTGTACACTCCTCTCAGTGCCTCGTTACTTTCCCTTTCATTTTCCTTTTATTTCATCATTTTTCTTATATGGAACCAAACAATGGAAAACTAATTTTGAAATTGTGTTTTCCATTGTAAATTGTTTTCCATTAAAATCATTATACACTGAAAATATTTTACGACCTACCAAACAGAGCCTAAACCAAGGATATGAACTTTTGGACGCAATGAGGGTTCCAAATCACTACTCCCATTTTGATCGCTTTGAAATTTGAATCCCACCTCAATCAGGCAACATAATCTAAAATAAAATGGCCGAAAATTGCTCTTTTACTGGTATCTTCAATTCCCCCCCTTTCTGCTTGGTTGATGGTAAGAAAATGTTGGTCAAGGCAGTAAAGAAGAATATATCAAGGCATAATAAGTGGTATGGTGTCAATTTGTTAAGAAATTAAAACCACAAACCAAATCCAAGCAATCATAAGCAATCATAACCAATCAACCAAAATCACACTCAATTCAATCAAAAAAAATAGAGAGAAGATTAAAATTGAAAACCTGGAATTGATTGCTGGACAAATTAAGAACAAGAAGATGACGAAGTTTCCCAAACGCTTCAGGAAGAATCCTCAATTTCCTCCCAGTCAAATCAACCTTATCAATATTCTCATCCTTCAAAATCGCAACAACTTCCTCATTAACCTCATCAACAACCTGATTCTCCTCTTCATCATCCTCATCACCTTCTTCCTTTTCTCTAACAGCAGAATCATAAATCTTCATAAGTTTCTCCTCCGAACTCCTCAACAACTTCTCATACGCATCATGCATCTCATCAAGTTGAATCACAGCCTTATACATCATCTTCTCTCTCTCCGCATTTTCTCTCTCCTTATCAACATCAGCACGTCGAGGAGAGAGAGCGATCTCCTCAAGTTGAGAAGACAAAACACTTTCAATTTCAGCAACTTTCGATTTCGCGATATCAATCGCTTCATGATCGGGACGTTCACCGAGAGCTTGAAGAATCGAACGAGTTTGAGAGATCTCAGAAACAGCTTCAGCCATGGCGGACATCACCTTAGGATCTTTAAGGTGCGGCATACGCTCAACGAGAGGATCCTGGAAAAAAGGAGCAGATGAAGAAGATGATGATGGCGATGAAATTGGAGGTTCTTCAATGTCGTGCGCGCGCGCAGTGGGAGAACGGATGGAGGAGATGGAAGCGGGAAGACGGGACATGACATAGGAGAGGATTGGGAAGTTCGTTGGATTTGGATCCATGGCGGATTGATGGAGGAGAGAGAGTGAGAAATTTAGGGTTGAAGATGAAGATGAAGATGATGGAAATGGAGGTAATTATGGGGTGATCATGGTGAAGGGGGAAAAAAAGAGGAGAGAGAATATGATGAAAATTGCAGAGAGTGGTGGGAAGGGGTAAAAGAAAGAAAATGAGAGGAGTAATTAGTGATTAGTTGAGATTTTTAAGGGGTAAATTATTGGATTAGTAATATGTTTGGATGAGAATTGAGATGATCCACGTAATTAGTGGAGGATTATTGCTTAGGTTGTTTTTGTTTAAAGAGTTTGTAATTTGATAAGATCTACTTAAATTTAAATTAATGATTTTGGATGGATAATTAATTCTAATTTGAGAACATGTTACTTAGTTGTAATTAATGATTTGAGGGTTTGGGTGAGTTTGACTTGTAGATCAACTTCAAGAATGTTATAGGTAATGGTGAGTCATGCTTGGTTATGTACTTATTTATATTAAGCTATTTTTATATTAGTTAATTTTATTTTTTGATGAAAGGATTGATTAATAATTTAAGAAAATACGCGTGATAGTTGTAGGTCAAACAAGATTATCGTTCACTTATCTTTTTAATTTTTATGTGACTAATTATCGTAATTTATAAGGTACAGTAGGGTGTATGTAGAACTAGGTACACCTAGGTGTACGTAAAGCTAGATTCCCTAGGTACATTTCACTCATTTAAGCAATTAAGCTACAATATTCATTTTAAGAACCATATTGATAATAGCAAAGTTGTTTTACGCTTGGTGGAAGATTATTCAAGACCCATTATTAAGTGAAAGGTATCCACCGCTATACAAAGGGAAATCGTATTATTAATTGGCTAGCCAATAGAGGAATGGAGCAGAACAACAAACTCACTATCATTTAAGAACTTACAGGTATTTTTAATAATTATCTTAGAGAAGATGTAATAGGTTTTGTGGTTTTGCAACTTAGAATTGCTATGTAGTTCTTTTGTTTTAGGGGACTAGCCCCTCTTTTGCACCCAAAAGAAAAATAATGCTAATATCAAATTTATTTGTACATCGCTTGAAAAAGTTAGTTGCTCATTTATAAGTTGTTTTTGCTCTTTTCAAATGAATTCTTCTCATTTCATGTCTGCTCATTAGAACATTTCAAATTTGTTTGCGCTCATTTTCAAATTATTTTACTCATTGAATCAAATGTTACCAGAGACAGATACTTCATATATTTCTACTTCCTAGGAATTTGCACTTTCCATGATTTGTTTTGTCAACCAAACAAGGCCTAAGATGTACGTTATAACTTATAAGTGCTAGTTGAGTGGTTAGTCATATACTTGGAGGTGATTTGATTGACATAAAACATATTAAAAAGTAAAACTTCCTAAGAAAAAACCAGGTCAAGGTTATTAAAGAGCAAAAATATAGAACGTAGCCACAAAACACGACTTATTACCTCCTAACAATACGTGCTCGAACACACATATCCACACAACAATGTAGGACATGACTACAAACAAGCCTGACCCCCTGTCTAGAGAGGCAAACCACCTAGGGCTGAAAGAAGATAGGGGCCCAATTTTTTGAAAGGAAAGCGAAGTTTCTATTTCACCATCACTACCTATGACTATATATAAGAGGCCTTAGATTTCTATTTCTCCCCAGACCTACAAAACGACAGGAGCAGCCCTGGCCACAAAACACGACTGACCTCCTAGCAACACGGACACGGACACACATATCCACACAACACACACCCCCAACCCCCACCCCAACCCCAACCCCAACCCCAACCAAAAAAACAAAAAAGAACCCCACGCACACGCACGGACCACACGTTCACACAACCACGTCCATGCACAGTACATCCCATTTCACCCCCTAAAAAGACATTCCAAAGATCATAAGAATACAACTTATACACACCCATACAGCCATACCCACCACCCGTGCACACACATCTGCAGTCGTGCACAGTACATTATCAACCCTCAAGAAAATTACAGTTCAAAGATTGAAAGAGTACAGCACACTTGTACATAATGTAAATCACCATGCAGCGCCGACTACATACCATAGTAAACAAATCTATGAGCATTGAGTAACTAGAAAAGTCCTGTGAATCAATAAAATGAATACTTCATTATCATTATCTACCAAGTTGTGTTCTTTACATCAGAATTTACACCACTATGATGTGCTCTTCAAATTTACTGAAGACAGAAACAGAGATCTATAATCTTATTATAACGAATGCTCATTTGCCAATAAAATCTCTTTCTTTACAAGCTCGAAAATAGTCTTCAGTCTCCTGGCAAACTTCTCGTTTATGCTCTTAGCAATTCTTTGTTGGAATTTGCAGTCTTTTAGCCACAAAATTTCTATATATACATCACATTTACATGCATCTTCAGATGATGCAAGGCTCTCAAGATTATAGCTCAAATGTACCTGCATTCATATCAAGATGGTACTTAATAAGGGTTCATGTAGCTAAACGTATTTAGGGTGAGTTATCTTCGCCTGAATTTTGTTGAACCTATCTGAACTCAATTTATCACTTATTCAGATATAATCTGAACTTATTTTCTAGAAATTACTATTTAAGGTGAATAGAACACACTCTTAGAAGCACTATAAGTTGCAAAACATTGACTTACACGAAAGTGGTCGCCAAATGGAATATCATGGAGGGCCATGGCTTCGTTCACAATCCAACCATCTATATCACCGAGGAGCATTTTTCTCTGAGTGGATCGCACTTCTCCTCCAAAGACGGAGACCTCGTAGTTAAATTTATAAGAAAGCTGCCTCTCGTAAACATCCGGCTTAACAACCTGCCATTGTGTAGTGACATAATCCAGACAACCGGATTTTGCCATCACTTTACGCTCCAGATTTCCTCCTCCAAACATTTTCATCAAGGATTTGATCTGCAATGTAGTTGACAAGTATTGTTCAAAGAGGAGATAACGGTCTCATTATCACAAATCTTAGGACAGAAATATGAAGAGAAACCAGAAGACGCAATCTCCTGACACCTCTAGAGTTCAAGTGTTTTGAGCATTGCTTATTTAGAAACTGTTCTAGTTTCTAATGATTGGGTCAAATTATTCAAATGAACATGAATTCACCAAGTTGGATATTAATTATATTTATAGGAAAGAATCTGGAACCTCCAATAAGGCAATAACAATGCAACTCCTTTATTTCCACTCACTAAAACTCTAAACCCGTGTTAAGTTGCACCATAACAGCTATAGTGTTCTTGTTCATTTACTATATAGTTGCACAGAACAGCATGTGCAGCATGAAGTAAGCACTAACATCCGATAAATAGACAGTCTAGACAAAGAAGTCAATCACACTTACATCAACTGGAAGAATAGTGGAGTAGATCTTCGACATATTTGAATTTCCAACATTGAAAAGAGAGCTGTCATCTTCATGTGGAACCAACAGGCTTTCCTGATTCCCCCGCTCTTCTGCAATCAATGTCTTTTTATCTGGGGCAACCGTCCTTGCTTTCCATAAGGCCGTAATTGTCCTGCCACACAAAAAAGAGGAGGTCTTCACACAACAATTCCTCGTAAGACACGGTGACAAACCCAAAAAAAAAAAAAAAGAAGGCTGAGAATTACTTGCTGGCGACATCAAAAGGAATAAATGATTGGAAATAGAACTTAAGCCTCCCCTCTTCATCCTGAGTCTTGGCACCATGCCTAGCATCCAGACCTCTCCCTTTCCTCAAAATTATGACCAAAGTAGGACTACCAAAAGATGCCATGGTGGGATCCACAACTTCAATATCTTCTATATCCTCCCACAAAAAGAAAAATTTGATTTTATGTCCGAAGAAATTAGCATAGAACCCAACAATTCTTGCTGATAAAAACAGACGACCCTGCAAAATGCACAGCTTTTAGGCAGCATAAAATTAAAAAGAAGGCAAGATATGTTCAACACTATTCTCTTTCTCATTGAGGCCATGCTTCGTACCAGGGGAATGAGCTATTGGTTAATAGTAGTAGTTAGGGACTTAGGGCTACTACATAATAAGGGGTGGGTGGATGGGTGTACCGACAATGGCGCTTATCCTACTTGAAGGAAGAGAGGCGAAGGGGGGATTTCTCTAGGACGGAAAAGACGAAAAGGGAACATATTGTTCCCATTTACAAGTAATTACTCTCCAACTAGGTCAAAGAACAAGCAGTAACCCCTAATTGGTTCCCCTCATTATAAGCATGCTGTCATATGAGACCCGCTCCACCCTCATACACTTAAAGAACACAGTTTTTGCCAATTTCAAACAAGGAATATAGAGAAATAATCATTTAGGTCTAAAAACCACCGAACCAAATGGACTGTTCTTTGTTTAGTTCTTCACACGATGGTTCAGTTCCCACTTGAAAAAGTGTTCCTACCTTTTAACATTCATAACGCATTCTTCACCTGTAAACACTCAACTGTAGTTGATCTGTACAACAATTTCACAAGGGGGCTAAGAAGATTGTGTAATTGAAAAAGGGAATATATAGACCTTTTAGTTTTATTTATATAAAAAGAAAGGCTCAAGCAGTTACGATTTCTATATAGTCCAATCAAGCTACGGGAAAACACAAATATCGACCTAGACCATGAATCACAGGATAACTTGCGTCATGTTTCTAACGACCAATGCCAGCATCATGTGTTTTGATTATATGGCACCGCGAAATACTTTTAGGCATTTAGAGATTTACCTGTAAAGGCATCTTTCTTCTTAAAGAGCATGAGTAATCTTTGATCAAAAATTCTTCTGGTGGCAAGTTAAATAACTTCTGAAACGATGAGTTCTTGTGGGGAGACCGTAGATTCAACTGTCAAATAAACAAGTTACACATACTCTTCTGTCAAGCAGAAAAAATTTATAACAATCAATTGGAATCTATGATATCACCTACAAAACATAATACTTTGCAATTCTCTACCTTCTTTCCAACTTCTTTCTCCATTTTGTTGAGGTATTCTTTGATAGTTTCAACTCCCTTTTTGTTCTCCACAAAGATTCTTAAATGTAGTTTTGCCTGAGAGGAAACAGCCTGTTTTCCTTCAAGAGGAACCCACATATCAGCCAATTCTGTCGCAGTATGCTTCAAAAAATTGATCTCTGTGTGCCCAAGTGAGGCTGCCTGGTCAAATGGGCCATCAAAGTCATATACTTCCACATCAAGGACCGATGGAAGCTCTTCTGAAGCGTCAAACTCAAGTATCTCTGCACAAAGTTCCAGAAGGTCCATCATAAACAGTGATTATGTGAAAAATAAAGCAGTAGGTACAGTACATTAAGTGAAGGCCAAACCATTCCATTGTGGATCACAAGTTTGAAGCTGCACAGAGCTTGTTCTTGTTTTTCCATTACAGGTTAACACCACAAAGGGATCAGAAGAACCCAATGTATCCAACGATGGTAAGTTGACAGCTTCAACTAAAGCTACTGTAACTACCCATCCGTCACCTTGAGATCTAATCCCATGATCACTTCCTGCATAACAGAATATAGAGTATGACGATATAGATAAACACAGAATACATATATAACTTAAGAGTCAAGACCTTACACATTAGGGTATAGATAAAATCATGATGTAGATAATTACCTACACGTAATCTGGCTTGTACAAAGAGCGAAATCATATTATATACACGTTCTAATAAGAGTGCTAAAATTCCACAAGTGATCAGCTGTCCAAAACTGTCAGGCAAATCAAGACCATAAATCTCAAGTCCCTGAGGCTTGTGGGGCTCAGAAAGTAGAATATGTACTATTACATATAGTGTAAGAAAGGTGGCAGAAATTACAGTAAGGTTCCCAAAATACTCAGTAGCCAACTCCCAGTCCGATTGGTGTTCCCTTTGAAGAGCTTCTAAGACATGATCTTTTTCAGATGAATCTTCACTATCCAACAATTTTAATTTTTGAGCCAGTAATTTATCAAAAAGGTCGAAGCTCTCTTTCACACCTTGCTTAGCCCCACCCTCGATCATGCTTTTCATAAAGGTACTCTGAGAAAAGTTTATACCCCAAGAAATCAGAAGACGGGAGGATTCCTCGCCTGAAGATAATTCTGGACCAGGCATAATCTTGTAGAGCACCTCAACCCTGAATGTATTTCCGTATGGGACATCGGGTGTGGCTACACTTACAAAAACCGCAAATTCAACACCATCAGCTTTAACATAAGTCTGCTCCTCAGTGGCTTTAACAGCTTTAACTAACTTGCTTGCGGGTTGTGTGTAGGTAACAAATCGAGTTAAACACGGTGAATCCCCTGATTTACAAGTCCAAGGATCTTCTTGCATATCAGTTATGCCTTGTAACTCAGCAAGTTCTCTCCTAAATGGCGATTCTGGAGCAAAAAGAAAGGCATTAAGATCTTTTGAAGTAATCACATATGTCCGATCAAGAAGAATTCCTCCTTGCAGGTTTTCCGGCAGATCTACCTCCTCATCTCTATTTTGCATCATAGCCACAGCTTCTTCAAAGCTACTAGGTGAGAGAGATTCCTCCTGCACACTATCTTCAAACTCGGAGGGACTTACACTTAAGTCTGAAGATTCATCACTTTTAGCGGGTTCCCCATTCTTATGCAAAAGCTTTTCCAAACGTTTAGTAACAGCTTTCACCATCTTCTTCCCATGCAGAATCTTTTTAGAAGAAGCTGTAGGAGAAAAAGTATTGACAGGTGCATGATCTGGGCTTTCATCTTGTGTATAATTTGTTCCGGTATTTGGTTGTTCAGACAAAGAGAGATCAGCATTAGCGTCATCACCTCTTCCATGCAGAGTGAGTGTCAAAAGAATTTTTCCTACATGTGTCGCGTAAATTTATTTATGTGCACCACATAATAAAGATCAAAACTAGATAGCACATGAGACACATTATTGAAAAAAGGAAATAAATTCAGGTTCTATATAACGTCACTTATTATCAAACTTTCTGACTCTGAGATTCAAGTCAATAACCAGTAGCTCAAGTTAGTATCATTGCTCAATTCTAAAACACCCTATGGTACCCTCTTCTAACATAAAAGCCATTCAACCAAGAAGAGTGACCACAAAATTCTATTATTGTGTTATATGAAATCTTTTACAATCACCTACTAGATAGTGTGGTTTGTAAATTCTATTGTTGTGTTATATGAAATCTTTTACAACCACCTACTAGATAGTGTGGTTTGTACGATAAGATTTCATCACTTGACAAAAGATGTTCAATAGCAATGTGCAGCAACAGCAAGTGCATGGTTGGGTATATGATAGTTATCAACTTATCATACGCTACAAACTTCTTGACCTCGAATAATTCTGTGAAAAATATCCACAAACTTAGAGCAAGACAGTCTAAAGCATCTAGCCTCCAATGTTAAAGATCATTGTACTGATTAGCACCTGTAATATAGAAGTATAACAGGACATAAGACCAACTAATTCCTTATCTTGCTCGCAGTCCACTTATGTTCTAGGGTTCATGCCAAAGTGGTTAGAACAGCCTAGCCAACCAGCAAGCTAAGCTACACGCTTATAAAACATACCATTTTATTAGATACAGTAAGAAATTCAAAGAACAAGGAGGTTGGAATTGAATGGCATAAAATATCCAAATCATAGTCCTCTCTTACGGACCCCTTATTCAAGCAAGACATTGAAAATAACTTATACAACAATACAGGAAAAGGTTAACAGTGACATTTGAGCTCTTTTCCCCTCCACAATAATAAAAATAATCAATAGTCCTGGCAAAGTAATCAACAAACATTATTTTCTAAATTTATCCTCTACAGTCTACACTAGAGTAATTAAACATTTGGTTAGTCAGAAGATTGCACACATTACATCCTGGCATTTCCCACACCAGAAAATGTCGAGAGTTGGTGCACTAATGATCCTAGTGCACACAAACATATTGCATTAAGAAACACCCAAATATCCACCACATACATTACACAAACAACAAGAAGCATATCACATTCTTCCACCCCTTCAAAACTACCTATTTTCGGATTTTAATTTCATATTACCACTTAGATAGCAATCCCTCACACAACAAGCACACAAAGTCATTGAAATAACACGAAATCAACCCGACCCACTTTGATCAATTTGTCATTCTATACAACTTCTAAAACATTTTCGCAAATAACCCCAAAATCGACACGAGACCAAACACATACACTATCAACATTACAACAAACCCAAATTACTAGCTCCAATCACACTGTCAGCACGCCAATAACACGAAACTAACCGAATACGAACACGAAATCAACCCGACCCACTTTAATAAATTTGTCATTCTATACAACTTCTGACACATTTTAGCCAACAACCCAAAATCAATACATACACTATCAACATTACTACAATCCCAAATCGATAGTCCCAATCACACTGTCAGCAGTTCAGCATGTTAATATACTCGATCATATATGCATTCATATCCTAAATACATTAATAGAGACACAAACATACATAATAAAATAGTAAAATACACTTCTAAACAATAAACATTACATAAATAAATAAATAAACAAATATACAAACCAGAGTTTTGTTTCGCATGTTTCCCATTTTTAGGCTTCTGAAGGGAAAACCAAGTGGGTGGTAAACACATGTTCTCTTCACCAGAAACGGTCCAAACGGGTACCCGAACCCGACCCAACAAAAACCCGGAAACATTAAAAACCCGGGAATAAGAATCATCATCATCATCATGGTGATAAATTGATAAAACAAGTTCATCATTTAAATCATGTACCCGGAATACAAACTCTTCATTCCAAACAGGGTCCGACCCGTTTACTAATCTTGTTTTAGACTTAAATTTACCAACTTGGAGCTTCACATAACTTCGGCTTTTTACTGGTAAATCTTTTGCTTCTAATACATACACATATAATCTCATACTTCTATTAGTTGTTGTTGTTGGTTTTGATGAAGGAATGAAATTTGAAGATGGGTTTTTTGGAGTGTTTTAGAGAGAGAAAGAGTGGTGGGTTTTGTAAGGAAAGGGAGGTGAGAGAAAGTTTGAAGGAGAAGCCATGAGTTACAAGTTATGAGTATGTATGACAAAACGTGGGAGAGGAAGGAAAGTGACACGAGGGGGGGGGGGGAGAGATTTAATGAGAGAAGAAGAGGGAAATGTCAGGCTTTTTTTTCTTTAACAAATGATTTTGTTTGAAGCAAGTCCAAAAACAGGGGTATTGTTCGAGGGAATATTAGCCCATATTTGGTATTCGACACATGAACACTTAGAATAGAATGGAAGAGAAGGGAGAATTCGAATTTGTGACATATTGTTTATCGCACATCAATTTTAATTATTAGATTATGACATTTTTGGTCAAAATGAACGGTAAAACCTCTAGTTGGTAGGAGAAGTGATAAAAGCGATAACATAGAGCGGTTATATGCTTGTTAATACCAAAATAAATATTTTAGTGAATAATATCTAGTTTAGTTGGTAAAGTCTTGGAAAGATGGTACTTAAGACCTGGAATTGAATCTTATCTACATCACTGCAAGTATGCACTTAGTTACTTATTTACATAAAAAAAACTAAATTTAGATGTCACAATTTAAGTTTTCAGGCATTGAACTTATCGTAAGTTATTGTGTTTGTTGATCGCTTCACGAATTTAATAGAAAAATCAAAATTGTAACTCTAGTTTTTCGTAATCATGTTGCCTATTTATTATAGTTTTGGGCGTTGAGAAGATAATCATGACATCTTATTATACTAATAGATAATAGATAATAGATAAGTTTGCAATGTCGATATTTGATACTTGAACGGATCATATCTCGATATTTTAGAGATTAATTTTTCTTTTTGTCTGTGGGCGTAAAAAGGTTTTATGTGTCTTAGTTCCACATAATTAAAAACCTAGCCTCCCCTCTCCTTTTCTCTCTCTAAAACCCTAGCCTCCCTTACCCCTTCTTCATCAATTAGGGGGCTGCCATGGATGTTTTCATCCATGGTAAGCCCCTTTTTCCCTTTTATTTTCAGTTTTTAGTTCATTTTCTTGTTTTGTTCAATAAATTAGTATCTCTTTATGAGATTTTCTCAAACCCTTTTATGGGGTTTTTAGTTTCTTTTTTGAAAATCTCCTTCTCCCCTATGGGAGTTGTGAGTATGGTTCTTTTGTTTTTAGGTATGAGAAATTATTCTCATTGGTTGAAGTTCGAGATTCAACATGAAGAATTAGGGTTTCACAACTTCTGTAAAATTATGGAAGACTATTGGAGTACGTTCATCCCAAAATTTCCGCATATGCAGATCGTATGCCGAACCAGAGCGAACTCACAGATTGCATTGCTTCAAATGAAGATTTTTATTAAGGCAAAATTAAGTCAAATCTGCGACGTTTACATTTCTAGGGTGATATGTATTATTTCTATTAGAATTTTATGTTTTTCAGAAATGACTTGTAAGTGCTGTTTGGCGAAATATTAATGAAATCCCTTTTCTTTCTTTCAAAAAAATTAACCTTTCAATATCAACTTATTAAATATATTAGTAGTCAAATTTACATATCTGTATTAGGTGAAAATGACAAAAAAAAACGGAGGAAGTATTATCTATATATTCCAAAACGTATAACGATTTCCCAATATATGAGGAGTCTCTTCAAAAAGTTGTTCATAGAAGTTTCCGTGCATATTTTGAAGGGAATCAAAGAGGTGATAAATCGGAATTTGATAACGTTGATTGCTGATTAAGGTAGAGAAACTGAGAAAGTATATAGTTTACTTTGCTTGTGTGGGAAAACATTGACTGGTAGTTTAGGTGCAGTTGCTCAGTAAACGATTAAAAATTCCTCTATTTGTCATAGGGAATATCATTAACAGTTTGTTTGGTAGAAGGAATTTGGAAGGAAAAGAAAGGAAGTGGAAAGAAATTTATTATTTTCTAATGTTTGGTTCATTAAAAAAAATTAAGTGAAAGGAAATGGGAGGAATTGGAAGGAAAGACTCTTTAATAAAATTTCACTTTCCTTTCCTCCCAAAAGCGGGGGAATTCGGAAGGAAAGAGAAAATTTATACCAAACATGGAAAATTAAGGTTTTTTTCTTTCTCTTCCATTCTTTTCTTTTCTCTTCCCTTCCTTTCTCTTCCCTTTCTTTCCTTTACCAAAAATGAACCAAACACACTGTAAAAGCAAGAAATTGATATACTAATGATGCTCATGCACATAATTGTTATTGTTGCCAAAATCAAGCGTAGGAGAATATGATAAACTTGCCTTATCCGGAAAACTGATGTGGCTAGCTAAGCTGCAGCCAGTTAGATGTGGGCCAACAAAAATAACTCAGTAATACAGCCAAAAAAGTAAAATAAAAAAGAGCAAAAGAATATAATGAAGAAATTTTATTTTTTTTTGACATCGGAGAAAATGTGCATTAATTAAAAACAGAAATACGCCCTAATGTTAAGAAAATAACTAAATGAACATAGAGAAACTAAACTGAGTCGGGCTCGTTCTTACACAACAACTACAAAAACATAAATAACTTAAACTAGAATAAAACAGCTCGATCTGGTGGATGATGCTTCTTCTGGGGGATAACAATCGCCAGAACCCTGTTGAAAGGAGTGGGAGGAGAGGGCTAATTTCACAAGCGGGGCAACCAAGTACCAGCGAGATTATGAACTCGCAACAAGACCAGTTCCAGTGACCTTCTGTCACCTGGAATTCAATGGTCGAGTTTCCTGAAAGAGTCACAATCTTGTGTGACTTAATACCCTTTTAGAAGGATATTTTAGGCTTTTCTTTTGGGGAGAAGCTCAAATGAGTTGACGCGCTATAAACCCAATTGACAATTTGTTTATCAATGAAGAACAAGTTGTTGCACACTATTAGTGAATTTGTTTGTTAGTAACAAACGTTGTGAGTTTTACAGTACCAAGTAACTCTGTTATTATCGTTTATGTTCCTTTGTGTAAAAAGCTCAAGAAATTTAATAACCAAACCATTCTTCTCTAACTCTTTCTATCTCTTCCCCCTTCTTTCTCTAGTTCTTCATTCTATCCTTAAAGCTATTTGGCTCCATTAGCTAAACAAATCGTCCTTTGTTGAATTTCGTGGTTTAGGGAGGAAGAAATGAGAAGAAACTTAGGGCAGCCATTGATGAGCTTTGAAGAGCTTGTGTATAGGAATGAAGTAAAGGAACAGTGGAATAGAAGAGAGGGGGAAAACTACATTGTATTATTATGAAAAAATGGTTAATAAACAATTACAATATCAACCTATTATACTAAATACAACACTTAACAAACTATTATTGAATTAAGGGAGCTACTAACAACCTAATATCTATACTTCAACATCCTTTGGCTATTATATCCGGACGAGAAAGAAATTAGTGTAGGGTGGATCTATTAGATTGTTCCTCTCCCACATATTCAGCAAAGAATTGTTCTTCGTTCAACCCCATTCAAAAACTCAACATTCATTTCTTATATCAAGAATCTCCAATTTGAACAATTGAGGCTATCTAAAGTCTAAACTTACACCTACGACCCCTCTAATAAGGTTGATCACAAGCCTTTTACAATTTACTTTACTCTAACATCAATTAGGATATAGTACCTTTTTTGATTGTATGGGAAAAATGTAACACCTGAAATATTTGTAATTCATAATTCTTATTATCATCAATATTGTAGATGGGAATTCAAGAGCTTTTTATATATCGTTTCTTATCAAATATGGGCATTCAATTACGCTTTTGACTAAAATGTAAATGAAAAAAAAATTCCTACCAAGACTTATTTTAAGTTCTCAATTTATATGCATTTGACATTAGGAAAAAAATCATGTCACAAATAGCATACAATCATTAGAGACTAGATATTTTCTATAACAGATGTCTTCATGCAATCCAACTCCACATTAATCTTAACAAAAATCATTTTTATATTGTGGCTACTGGCTAGTGCTTACAGCCAACAATCAGTCTTTAGTCACTCAGGCCAGCAGAGGGGGATGATCTGGATCTACTTTACACTTCCAGATTAACAGTTACTACCTGAATCTTCAATTTTACAGAGAATAATAGCATCAGAAAAATTGCTTGTAACTTAGTATTTCTGTGCAGACTTCGAAAGTGCCAAAGATGAGTACTGATAAATGTCACTCAAAGTGCCTAATGCAACTGTAACACCTGAAATCTACAGAGAAAATACCAGAAAACTGTTTGTCTAAGATTCTTCATCGGTCTCAGTATCTGCATCAGAATTTGAGGCTGAGCCCGAGTGCAATTCGTATGGCCTCCACCTATTCATGTTTGTTTCAAGCGGTGGAAGTCCATCATCATCGCTTGTGTCTGTTTCTTCAACATCGCCTTCAGAAGCAGGTCCGGGAGTATTCTTACTCGAAGTGTCAATAATTTGTGATTTGAAGGCTTCCGGCCTGAAAAGTAACCGAAGACAAGAAATTATCACCAATGAGGAATTGGTCAGCTAAAAAAGCTGCATGTAGTAACAGACTTGTTCCGTTTATTGAAGGGTTGCATTTTAGATTACATAGTAAACACTAAACAGTAAGAAAAAATTTCAAAATAGACATTGAGACAAATCTAGTAAGATTCTACATAATAATACTTCTCATATATATATATATATAGCAATGAACAAATACGGTCGAAGTTTGTATATTTTAACCTGGCAAGTTGCAACTAATAATATAAAGAGGAAACGAGCCCGGCAACTAAATATGAGGGGAGTCAGTTGAGCTAAATGACTTATGAAACTCTTGACTCCAACTAAAAAGAGACATGATGTTGCTGTTCAAACATGAGAAAGACTGTTTTGTGATACTACAAAACCATAACCAACAAGCAAATACAGAAAGAATCTAGAAACAAAATGTGGCCATCCTTGTTCAGAAATACCAAGGCTTCTATAAACGTTGCTGAGAAAGGATATAACTCATTACAGTTGTTTTGTGTATACTTCATTTGCAATGAGAACCATGGGAATGAGAACCACTGATTCCTCCAGGATGAAAATGGATTACTATTTTGGAAGCGCACCAATATACGCATATGAAGACCAGAACAAAAACCAATAAGAAAAAAGAGATCTCCAGTAAAGGCGCCAGCTTACATAATGATAGAAGACCTTTGCTATCTTCCATTGAAAGTAACTAAACCATATATCACCAATAAAACGTAATTTCAGCAGTACACATCATAATTATCTCAATTCTTCTAACAGGACTCTTCCCACTTTCGGCAAGGTTGAGAAAGAAGGGGAGCAATGCAATCAGCTTTATTGCTGCAGTAACAGAGATTGGTTCCAATGCTTTTAGCCCCATTAAAATGTTAGTCTGAATGCTTGAATCAAAATGTCTCATAAACCTACTGAAGGCTTCATTCACAGAAAACACAATCATATGGATTATGATAAACGCAAGAAGTCAAGAAAAGACTACCTAAACTGATGCTTTGTTTTTCTTGGATGGATATTAGGAAAGAACATTAAATTATTAGAGGGACAACTTGCCGATAATGACAGAGAATAGATTTAGTAAGACTTCTCTATCCCAGTATTAGCAAGCTGCAAGCAACCAAGATATTGAGCAATTAACTTGTCCACACAAACACATCAACCATTTTTCAGCGAAGTCCCTGAGAGCAACCATGTCATCATTCATTCTACGTTGCGAATCCTAGCAAACAGGCCCACCAGATATGCAGTAGCAAATTACATAAGGTCATTGGGAACCTGTAAGATAAATTGTTTTTCAGTGCTGAAGAATAGAAAGAAAACTATTGGAAGGTCTAGCTCTGGAAAGACTAAGAGAGAAGGTAACAATGCTTCCAAAGATGCATATAATTCCCATCTCCCATACAATATCAGACTAGAATGGTAGAGACTAATTGGTCAAGATGTATACAGCAGTGATTTGTAAGGATTAAGGTCTAATTATGAACCCTGTTCACCAAATTTCTCTCTCTTTTAAGAACTGTATCGATATCCCAATCTGATGAAGCTTAAACATATAAGCTACAGATAAGAAAACTTCAAAAAGACTCACTATCTAACATCATAACAGGACTCCAACTGTAAATCAAATTCTTCATTATTGAACTAGTTTGGATGCTCTCAAGTCCCAATTCAAGAAACTATGAGAACTAAACAGATTTGAAGAGAGATCTAAAATAGAAAGTACCTACCACTCGGGACTTTTTTGTAGACGCCTAACTTTGTCATGAAAGAGAACCTGAGATACGATACATGCCACCTTACTACCAGACTCAAGAGCGTCCTCCCTATTACTTCCATCGACTACGACAAAACTCCCTGCACATTGAGAAAGTGATACTTTGTTAATATTAGCACCATTTAAATAACATTAGGAAAACAAAGAATTTCCAGATGAAAATAAAACATAAAAATGTCCATTAGATTCACACTGACCTCTCTTTATCCACATGCTCTTTTGAAATTTAGCCGGAAAAAGTGCCAAAGACTTCTTACCTTCTGCATCCACAATCTGAAAGAAAAAAGGCTACTCAGCTACTACAAGCACTATCTCCTAACACATGCCAACTTACCAAACTTTGCAAGTTCATCGCCTTCTTTCTTGTTAACAAGACTAAGCTAGCAGGACAATGCTGCCTCCTTGACTTCCTCTTCCTCTAACTTTATTCTAAGATCTAGTTAATACCCAATTCCTTTACAAACCTTGAAAAAGAAAAACATCCCAACAGCTAAAGAGTCTATAGCCAGAAAGAAGGATCATAACACTTGGAGTAAAATTTTATTATTTTATCACGGAAGCAAAAGTTTCAAGGGGACTACTTGTGGGGATCATCAATCACATATCAATTAAGACTTCTTAAAGTTATGAAGCATAAGATATAAGTGGTGAATATCAATTAAGCATTATAATTGACACACTACTGCAAAAACTCAAACGCTCGAAACTTGCATACGGCATACCAATTCGATGTGAATGCTACAGAAAGGTCCTTAAGTAGAACATCATACATTCTAGAGCATGACAGCAACAATAATCTATATGAAAGAAACAGTACAAAGAATTAGTTACCATTCAAACTGCAATCCGAAAAAGGTGAATCGGTACATGCAACTGATATTGGACTAATTTAACACAATTAAATTAAATAAAATTGTGTTCTGAACCCATTTTTGTACCGCGAATTAGGTAACAGTAAGTTAGCTAGTTCAATTATAATCACATTGACGAATATAACATGGTATTAGTACCTCAATAAGATTAGAACCTCGAAGAGATACAACTTGCATGATACTTTGGCCTTGTTGAAGAGTTAAGGTGTCTTCTTCCACTGCCCTCTTCAAATTCTTCCTCCCTCCTCCCATAATTTCCCTGTCAAATTCCCCAATACGACGCCGTCTGATGAAAAATACTGCCGGCAACAATGAAACTTACTCAACGTAGCACAAGTATAATGCAGCTCCAATTTAATCCAAGTTCAATCAATTTAATTATTCCAGATTCTGAAAAAACATAAAAATTGCATCACAAATATAGCCATATAGGTAATAGATAATTGGTAATTCATAGTACAGTTATAACTAAAAACCAGGCCCGTCCAACACTTGAAAAATTGATCTGATGAAATTAAACGAGAACAAGTGAACACAAATATGCGTATCTACAAATTGTAACCTAAATTTTCTTATCATTTAGTTCCATGAAACAAAGATGAATTAACAAGTTATACCAGAAATTCGAATCATAAGTTTATAATATGTAAATTATCCCTAAAAACATGAAATAACATATATGAGATAAAGAAATAATAAGTTAAATTCATGAAACAAACAATAACAACCGCATAAAACCAATCGCATGAATAATCACATGAAGTAGATCTTAAAAATCGCAATTCCACACCAAAATCCGCAACAAAACAAGTAGATTAATCTAAGGAACAAAACAACAACCTGGAACGAGCTTCTGCAATTCGAGCTTCTGCAATTAGCGTATGAGTGACGAATTTGCGTATGAAAGGTTTTAGAGGTTCTAAAGGAATTGAATTTGCGTCTTTTGGAGTGTTACTATATGCCTAAAGCCCTAAACCTATGTAGTTTAAGATTATTATTTTTTATGCAAATCACTCGAAAATGTAAAACTAGAAGATTTAAAAAGAAAAAACTTGAATTAACGAGTTTATAATAACTCATTGTGTATCAAAAATTGTTATGATCCTAAATATTATCATATAAATAGGATTATTATTTCTAACGCGCTTATTCCATTTTATTTTTAGTTCGGTTACAATAAGTTGAATTCAGGCTCCGTTTGGCAAGGTGTAAAATGTTTTCTATGAATTCCTCTTATTTTTCGTTGTTTGGTATGCTAAGGGGTGTAAAACAAGTTTTCTATCAAAGTAGCTATAGGTGGAAATTATTTTCCTTTAGAAAAGAAGGGAAAATACATTTTTCTCCCCTCTCCTTAGTAGAGATGGCAACCCAGTTCGGATCCGACCATAGTCCGCTCAGATTCGAAGGAAAAAATTTGAGTCAATTCTGACAAAAAAGTAATCCGACTCCGGGTCGGAAGAGGGTCGGATCTCATGAAATAATTCGACATCCGAATCCAACTCCGACTTTGAGTCAATCAATCTTTTTTTCTTATTTATGTTAATGTATTATTTATGTATAACCTGTCTTCGACTTTCAGCCAATTGTATTATATAGGATTTTTCAATTGAAGAAATGATTGTTAAAAATAATAGTAATATTTAGATTATTTGTACTATATAACATTTTCATATGATTATTAGAATAAATTGTAATGATTAGATTATTGTATTATAGAAGACTATTCTATTATAAAAAATGGCACAAAAATTAGTCGAATCATGTTCGGAGTCGGGTTTTAAGTCGGATGTTCGAATTTTAAGTCTTATCGAATTTGTAATCGGATGTTCGTGTTTTAGGTCGAGTCGACTTTGTGTTTTCGGATGTCGGGTCGGATTATGCATAATCCGGTCCAAGTCCGACCTGTTGTCATCCCTACTCCTTAGCAACCTTTTACTCTCCTCTTATCCATCATCTCCCTTCCCCTTCTATTTCTCTTTTTCATAACTTTTTTAGATTGTACTAAACAAAAAAATAGCTTCACAATTGAATTTTCCATGTAAAATGTTTACATCCAACCACATGGAGCCTCAATTCCAATCAGTTTTGTACAGTTCCTAATTTATATCTCTGATAATAAGATAATGATGATTATTATTAATATTATTGTTGGAGCCTCTAAATGGACCAGAAGAGTGGCCTAGTTCATAAACTTATGTCATTGTCCCAAAACCGAAGAAAGTGAACAATAGGCGCCAAGTGAAGAGAAGGAAGGAAGTTGGAGAAGTTACAAAGTTAGGAAAATCGGAAAAAACAGGTTTAGTAATGACATGCAGCCTATGAGGTCTTCAAGGGCATAACAAGAGAGGTTGCAAGAATGTACCTACATAATCACATACGTGCAAGTGAAACAAGTACTAGCCACCAGAGCATGAGCACCAATGCACCCATGCACCATAGAGGTGTAGGTGTATACACCTACCCAAGTGGCTACCAAAGAGTTGATACTCTCAAAGCACAACCACCATAGCAGCCACCAAGTTAACCAACATCTGATCCAACACCTTAGCCAACACCCCAACCAATCCCTCATCTAATCCCACATAGAACGCAACAACCACACAACCCACCCATCCAAAGGAGAGTAGCATATTATTCAGATTATGAGGGTGAGCATACTATATATTCATTAAGCCAAGACTACTCATTCAGTCAGTCACAACCAGAGAAGGATTCACAAGCTTCACAAACAATAACAAGCCAAGCTTTACAAGTAATTTGATTGAATAAGCTAACATTTTTATCTCTATTACATAAGGGAAGGGGGGAGCAACGGTGTCCTCTTTTGAACTGACTATTTTGCCCTCCTTCCCTTTCTAAATTACAAAAGGAATCACAATACCAACATGGGGGTCAAACAAAGCCATCGGAAATTAATTTTCAACAATCACTCATAAATCACTTACATGAGGAAACTTTACAAATCACTCATAGAATTGAGAAAATCACGTTATAAAAATCACGCAAATCACTCAAATGATCAGGAAACTTTACAAAAACTAAAAATTAACTTACAAGCAAAACTAATATACTAGGACGTCAATACATACAAAAACATTCACAAAATTCACTTACAAATCATTGTTCTCAATAACCATTCACAATTACATACTCACAAAAATTACTTATAAACACAAATCTGAGAAAAACATAAGATTTTGACAATGATATCACACATTCATCCATCGGCGATTTGTGAACTTTCAAACAGGTACATAATTCTTTTAATCTTCAAAGTTATTTCACATTAGTCGACTGCTATGTAGTTGAAAAAATGGAGATAATAGCAATTAATTGAAGAGGGTTTTTATCTAATTAAACTTAAATTTGATTCATTTTCGTATAAAATCATAAAACAAGATGTATATGAAATTCGATTCATTTATGACACATTTAGTTCTTTTTTAAAAAAACTTCCAATATAAAATTTTTGCCCAAAACTTTTGCAAAATATCCATGTTCAAAAATAAATTTTGAAAAACAAAACAATATCAAACCTTTTTGCGAACAACTTTTGCAAAAATCCATTTTTAGAAAAAAAAAATTACATTAATTTGCGAAAACCATTTCATGCGAAATCAGATTTTGTATGAAAATTTTAAAATTTCATTTCACATATAATTGAACTCAAAGTGTTAAAATTTAGAAAAGGAGAAAAATTAAAAATTCCCATTTCATACGAAATCAGATTATGTATGAAAAACTTAAAATTTCATTTCATATATGAAATCAAAGTGTTAAAATTTAGAAAATGAGAAAAATTAAAATGACCATTTCATGCAAAATCAGATTGTGTATGAAAAATTTAAAATTTCATTTCAAATATAATTGAAACTCAAAGTCTGAACATTTAGAAAAGGAGAAAAATTACTCTTCACCGATTTAAGTGGCAAATAAGTATATGGACCAACTGTTCCTAGTTAACAAGCAATTTTTTTTAAAAAAATCCTCCTAAATTAAATCAGACAGGCAGTGCACAAGTTTTATTGCTCAAAATAAAAATAACCCAAACCAACCCATCATGATTCATTTGGATGTATCCTCGCACGCATCGCGTGCACAAAAGGCTAGTTACCTTATAATTTATCCATGTATTCTGAATTAATATCTTATTTTAGGACCTAGCAATGGCTCAAAGGATGCAAAGGAGACTTTAGTTCAAAAGTAACTTATATTTAGTTAATAATATGCTAGTACATAGCTTGACATAGCAATTAGAGTCCTAAATATATAGTTTGATGGTACCATAAACAAAAAAAGAACCAAAATGAGTACACAAATTCAAGCCTAACACTCATTAATCCACCCTTTTCATTTTAAGCATGATATATTTTGATTCAATCTTTCTTGCCTTTTCATTTGCTGTCTTCCGATTGTGCCTCAACAAAATCATTTTCCTTCTGAGGTCCTGTTTCTCCTCCATTAACCCCAAAATTACATTTTTCTGCCACTCTGTAGGCTCTTCAACATCACACCAATTGAATAACTTGCACCCCCTTGTATCAGCCTCAGCATCATAGTCAGGACATTCTACAAACCTTCTACCAGGGTTGTCCCTTGTCCAGGCTCTGATTTTGGTTATAACAAAAGCACAATGGCATCTTTTGAAAATTCGGGGCATGGAACCATAGCTATTTCTTGACATTCTGTTGCATAGGAGTATAAAATACTAAAAATTATAATTCACATTCATATAAGAAAAAATAGTTTCCTTGATGCAGTTGGTTTGTGTCTGATTAATTGAAGGTGATGAAGATTTTTTTTGCTGCTGATGAACAATATCGGATTTTTTGGTGCTGAGGAAGTTGATATTTATGCTGTTGCATAGGAGTATAAGAAAAAAATATAATTCACGTGGCGGTAATACTCCGTATTTTTAGTAAGTTATTATTTATATTTTTATAAAAGTTTTAGTTTTTGAAAAAGGTTTTATTTACTAAAAAGGCTTATTATTTATTAGAAAGGCTTTTATAAGAAAGGTTTTGGGTATTTTAATAAATTTTAGCCAAATGAATTTTGGGCCTAACTTTCCTAAGTTTTACATTCAAGTAGTTATTTCAAAATAAAATTAAAAATATTTTAAAAAAACAATTTCAAAAAGGTTTGTGAAAAGAAAAGAAGAAAAAAAAAAAGGTTTATAAAAAGAAAAAAAAAGGAAAAAGAAAAAAAAAAGTTTCCGGCGCATTCTTGAGCGACTAGTTGTTGAAGTTTTGGTACTTTTGTTCTTACTTATCTTTTACTTATATTTTGTTATTTTTCTATCTTTTAGTTATTTTATCTTAGATAATTATGTATTATGAGATAATTTATATCTTTTTCCTAATCTTAGTTGGATAAGCATAAATATTAGTTATATCCAACTAGTTTAGTTTATCTTTTTCCTTAAATCTATCTTTTAGTTTCCTAATCCTATTCCGATTCTACTTTTCCAACTAGTATAAATAGGGGTCTCCACCCATCATATTTTTCACACCAAATTTGAGAAATAAATCTCTTTTCTCAATTTAAACTCTCTCTCCCTTCAGCCTACCTTTTCTCTTCTCCCTATAGTTATTATTATTCAAGGTGCGTGTATTTGTAGATCTTTAATAATTGTTTTGCAAGTGTAGTATCATGTTTTTAGAAAATATTTTGGATCGAAATACATGTTTTTATGAGTTTTATTATGATATGCATCTGTTTTATATGAACATGTTTGTATGTTTATAAATTTTATTTATGAACTTAGAATTATGTCTTTCGTATAATATATTTATAAAGTTTGATCTTTGAATTTATATTCAAATATTTTAGAAGGAGTTTGATCTTTTGATTCATGTCTAAATATTTAAAAAGGAGTGTTTTTGAACTATTATTATTTTTCAAAGGTTAACCCTTAAGCAAGTTATTTTATTTATGCCTTTATATGGCTAAGTTTATAAGAATTATTATTCTTTTTAAAGGAGGATTATTTCCGAAGGATTTTTATTAGTTATATGATCTTTTATGATCACAATTTATAAAGAGGCCACGGCTTGTTATTTATTAGCAAGAACGGTAGCTATTATATTATTTATACCCATGTACTTTTTGTATAAGTCATGTGGACAAGGTAGTTCCCCTCGTAATAGACTCAGTAAGGAATACTAAACTTGGGGGTGTGCACACTTTAGGCAAGGTACCTAGGCAAGGAAAAAGGATTTTTATCAAGGTTATATACTTTATATTATAAAGTATTATCAAGTATCCAGAAAGGTTTTTTGAAATTAAATATTTCAAAGTTTAATTAAATAAAGTTTTAATATTCCGCATATACATGTACTCAGTATTTTTACTGACACGCTTTTGTTTTGTTTTTGTTTTATGGCTTTGTCCCTGTGATGACCCTTTTGGTGAGCAGATTTTACAGGTTGATTGATGCATACTTCATATGGGGGAGCTAGTGAAATCATAATTAGTCAAGGAGTTGTTATTTTATTTTCTTTATTCCATTGTTTATAGTTGTACAATAAAGTTTATATTAATAAAGAGAAGTTATTTAAGTTATTTCCGCTGCATTAGTTTAAAGTTCAGTTAGTAGTTAGTATTAAAGCCTTTAACGTTATCACGTGGCGGTAATACTCTCAAGTTTCTCAAGGAGTTTTATATTAAAATATCTTTTCCAAAAGAGAGAAATTTGGGGGTGTTACAAAGTGGTATCAGTTTTCCAGGTTCTTTTTGTAAAATAAAATAAACAGTCAATGAGAGTATGGGTAGATCTAGGAAGGGCATATAAGCTAGAGTTTCGCATTCTACTTGTATTTTTTTTTTGACATTTTATATTATGTGAAAAAAAAAACTTCTTTTCTTTTTAAGCAAATATTATATTTTCAAGTATAAATATTTTCTGATTTATATTTTGAAGAACGGAATAAGTATGTGGATTTATTTTTCTGAGGAAAGTTCTGGCTAAGGAAAGACTTGGTACTTAAGTTGGCCTTTGTGCCGCACCTCTCTTTCCTGGGAACTCACTCGACTAATTATTCATACATAAGCCTAGTACTCAAATAAACAACTCTTTTAGTCATATACATATATATGTATTTTTCAAGAATATCAAACAAAAAAAATTTATATAGGAATTTCAAATATTTTTTTTGATTAATTTGCAATTATAGTTCAAATATTTTTTGACTATTATGTCAACCAACAATCCTATTTACTTATAAATCTATATATCTTTATTGGAATTATAAAGTATTTATTTTTTAAAGAATTGTTTAGTGTTTATTGTTCTATTTGTAATATGATTATTTTGAATATATTTTAAGGAAGTTTGACTTATTGTCAAGTTAATATGAAAAATCTTCGTATTTTTCATAAGCAAAAGAAAGAGTTTATTGTTTATTATAAGAATTGAGTTATTATTCTGTCTTTCATGACATGTTATTAAGAAAAGCTACTTGCAAGTTGTGAGATTACTATCTCTTACGATATTTTTTTGCATGTATTTTTCTATGAGATGAATGGGTTATTTAATGTCTTAAATGACAAGTATGCATGTGATCTAATTCATGCAAAGTGATTTATATACATTGTGTAAAGCATTAATATGTTTATTTTTTGATTTATAAGTGTTAGGAGAACCTATGAGTTCAAAGTAAGCCAAGTTGACTATTTGAGATCCATTAAAGGTGAAAATTGTTCTAGTTTATTCCTTTAAGGAAAGAAGTTTAGTAGTTATTTTTTTAGTAGGAGTGAAGAAGGCAATACATTATATTATGTGCGAGAATTGTGAAATAGTCTTTGAAGTTTTATGTAGTTGGATGATCTTTAATGTTTAGTGACATGAGTAAGGAAGAAAATTTCATAATTTGTGGAAACAAGATAGGAGGTCAATGGTTTATACAGCTTGGAGGAATTATTAAGATTTAGATAAGTTAATATTTTGTTTATGGATATAGTCAACACCGTCTTAGCAATGATATAGAGATAACCTTTGAAAGGTGACAAATAAGAATATTATGAGGACCTTACAGGTATACGAGGTACCATATTTGAAGTTGATTTAATTAGGAATTTTCCCCTATGCTGAATCGCAATGTTAAAAGGAGTTATCGTTGTTATAGTTAAGCAAAGAAAGTACGAAGTAAGACCATATTTAAACTTTAGCAGGTTCCTTTAGATCATTTTTGTTTTCAAAGGTGAAGTAAGATACTAGAATTCTCTAAATGTATTCTAAGTTGATTTTGAGGATTATTGGTGTAAGAGGAGTATTATTTTTGGGAGTAGTCTTAAACTTTTGCTTGAAGATAGTGTATAATTGTTGTTTTGGCAATATGAAAGATAGATATTATAAGGATTAGGTATATCACTTATTGAAATAAGTGACTCTAATAATAGAAGAAGTATATTCTTTTGGGAGAAATATGGAGCTTAATAAAGGAGAAAAAAGGAAGAATTAGTCAATCAAGGTAATTATTTTGGAAAGAATATTTTATTATGGATTAAGCATTGAGTTTATATTATGTGGAGGAGTTAATTTTATTGAATTGAAGATTGTATGAGAAAAGATTTTTTATTTACTATCTCAAGTTATAGTTGAGTACTGTTTATTTTTGGAGAATATTAATTATGGTACTTTAAGAAAATTTAAGATGAATTTCTGAGGAGTTTTAGTTTTGAGGACCTAAGTAAGGAAGTCTTTTTTTTCTTCAAGTATGTTGTGTTAGTATATATACTAACAAGTTTTGCTTGTGAATAATGATGATTGATTTGATTTTATTTGTAATAAAGTAGGATCAAGGTAATTTTTATTTTTTTGATATTCATTGTGATACCTTCCCGAGTTATGTGAAGCTGATTAAATTTTGAGGAGAAAACAAACGTATTTTACAAACAAAAGGAAAAAGTTGTTTGAATATTGTATTTTCGAGTAAAGCTTACGAAAGATTTTATAAAGTTTTTTGTTCTCACTATATTGTAGCATTTTGATAATATATATATATATATTTGCTCAAATAGTTTTCCTACAAAACTTGTCTTTAGTATCAGTATGTAATTCGTTATAATTTCAAGAATTTGGAAAATTTTTCCTACTCAAATGGTATAAACTTTTTTTTTAGTTTGTCATAAGCTACCTTTTGTACTTATTCAAATACTTTCTTATTATGTTGATCTATTATTAAAGGCATTTATTTATATTATTAATACCTTGACATAAAGGTTATTCTTTTTAAAGCTTAAAAGTTATTTTTGAAAGTGTTATCCCTCTAGTAATTTTATTATTACATTTCAAGCAACGACTCTTTTATTGTTGATTCAGTTTTGTATTACAAATTTGGTAAATGATTTTAAGTCAAGTTTTAAGCCTTAGCGAGTTACGGGGGCGTAACTCCTTTTAAGGGGGGTAGAATGCGATAGAGTTTCGCGCTTTTAACTTAAAACGCTATTTTTGACCTACTTTTGACTTATTTTATGAGTTATTATGTGAGCCAACTTATTTTATAAAGAGTTTTGGTATATGTGAATTACATGCTTTACTTCTTACTTGCTTGTTCAAGTTTCGAGGACGAAACTTCTTTTAAGGGGGTAGTCTGTAATACTCCGTATTTTTAGTAAGTTATTATTTATATTTTTATAAAAGTTTTAGTTTTTGAAAAAGGTTTTATTTACTAAAAAGGCTTATTATTTATTAGAAAGGCTTTTATAAGAAAGGTTTTGGGTATTTTAAATAAATTTTAGCCCAAATGAATTTTGGGCCTAACTTTCCTAAGTTTTACATTCAAGTAGTTTTTCAAAATAAAATTAAAAATATTTTAAAAACAATTTCAAAAAGGTTTGTGAAAAGAAAGAAGAAAAAAAAGAAAAGGTTTATAAAAAGAAAAAAAAAGAAAAGAAAAAAAAAAATTTCCGGCGCATTCTTGAGCGACTAGTTGTTGAAGTTTTGGTACTTTTGTTCTTACTTATCTTTTACTTATATTTTGTTATTTTTCTATCTTTTAGTTATTTTATCTTAGATAATTATGTATTATGAGATAATTTATATCTTTTTCCTAATCTTAGTTGGATAAGCATAAATATTAGTTATATCCAACTAGTTTAGTTTATCTTTTTCCTTAAATCTATCTTTTAGTTTCCTAATCCTATTCCGATTCTACTTTTCCAACTAGTATAAATAGGGGTCTCCACCCATCATATTTTTCACACCAAATTTGAGAAATAAATCTCTTTTCTCAAATTTAAACTCTCTCTCCCTCTCAGCCTACCTTTTCTCTTCTCCCTATTAGTTATTATTATTCAAGGTGCGTGTATTTGTAGATCTTTAATAATTGTTTTGCAAGTGTAGTATCATGTTTTTAGAAAAATATTTTGGATCGAAATACATGTTTTTATGAGTTTTATTATGATATGCATCTGTTTTATATGAACATGTTTGTATGTTTATAAATTTTATTTATGAACTTTAGAATTATGTCTTTCGTATAATATATTTATAAAGTTTGATCTTTGAATTTATATTCAAATATTTTAGAAGGAGTTTGATCTTTTGATTCATTCTAAATATTTAAAAGGAGTGTTTTTGAACTATTATTATTTTTCAAAGGTTAACCCTTAAGCAAGTTATTTTATTTATGCCTTTATATGGCTAAGTTTATAAGAATTATTATTCTTTTTAAAGGAGGATTATTTCAGAAGGATTTTTATAGTTATATGATCTTTTATGATCACAATTTATAAAGAGGCCACGGCTTGTTATTTATTAGCAAGAACGGTAGCTATTATATTATTTACCCATGTACTTTTTGTATAAGTCATGTGGACAAGGTAGTTCCCCTCGTAATAGACTCAGTAAGGAATACTAAACTTGGGGGTGTGCACACTTTAGGCAAGGTACCTAGGCAAGGAAAAAGGATTTTTATCAAGGTTATATACTTTATATTATATAAGTATTATCAAGTATCCAAGAAAGGTTTTTTGAAATTAAATATTTCAAAGGTTTAATTAAATAAAGTATTTAATATTCCGCATATACATGTACTCAGTATCTTTACTGACACGCATTTTGTTTTGTTTTGTTTTATGGCTTTGTCCCTGTAATGACCCTTTTGGTGAGCAGATTTTACAGGTTGATTGATGCATACTTCATATGGGGAGCTAGTGAGTAATCATAATTAGTCAAGGAGTTGTTATTTTATTTTCTTTAATCCATTGTTTATAGTTGTACAATAAAGTTTATATTAATAAAGAGAAGTTATTTAAGTTATTTCCGCTGCATTAGTTTAAAGTTCAGTTAGTAGTTAGTATTAAAGCCTTTAACGTTATCACGTGGCGGTAATACTCTCAAGTTTCTCAAGGAGTTTTATATTAAAATATCTTTTCCAAAAGAGAGAAATTTGGGGGTGTTACACTTCAACATCACACCAATTGAATAACTTGCACCCCCTTGTATCAGCCTCAGCATCATAGTCAGGACATTCTACAAACCTTCTACCAGGGTTGTCCCTTGTCCAGGCTCTGATTTTGTTATAACAAAAGCACAATGGCATCTTTTGAAAATTCGGGGCATGGAACCATAGCTATTTCTTGACATTCTGTTGCATAGGAGTATAAAATACTAAAAATTATAATTCACATTCATATAAGAAAAAAATAGTTTCCTTGATGCAGTTGGTTTGTGTCTGATTAATTGAAGGTGATGAAGATTTTTTTTGCTGCTGATGAACAATATCGGATTTTTTGGTGCTGAGGAAGTTGATATTTATGCTGATGCTGATTTCTTGAAAGATTGCGTTTTTTTCGATGTTCAATTAAATCTGTTGATATGTTTCAGTTTGGCCTATTTTTTAATGTGTATCCAATTTTTTACAGTTGAAAAATTGGGCTGCATTTTTTGAATTTTAGTGCACTGAATTAACTATCACTTTGTTGTTATTGCCGCGTCACAATTTTTTTTTTTTTGCTGCTAACGATAACTTTGCAAACATCAGTACCAAATGTAACGGGAATCCAAATTGAGTATCCAAACTGGAACTTTTGAAAGTTGAATACCCAAACTAGAACAAAAGATAAAATTTAGTACCCAATTGTGTACTTAACTCTCTCCCATCACCCTCCAAGTTCTACTTTTCTTATTTTGTGCGTAGTTGCGTACTAGGTTACTTGCCATTCAACAACATCCATTTGCAATCGTTAGATGTCTTACTACGCATATGGAATTTCTCTTTCAGAAATTGTAAAATTTCGTCCATGTCTCGTCAAATGAAAATTATCTTCATATATAAGTTCAATGAACATACACTTCAATATAGACGACCTTGCTGTAGAGATGATAGCAGCCTCTATATCAGATAACAATAATAACATGGAGCCCCCACTCTGTAGAGATGATAGCAGCCTCTATATCAGATAACAATAATAACATGGAGCAAGGGGGGGAAAAATCTCTTCTGAGGCAGCAGCATTTGCTAATACTACACCAAATACTGTCACTTTCTTTGGCGGTTCTACTAAAAGCACTGATGAACCACAAAACCAAGCAAGAGAATAGAGATACAGCTTGTGGAAACTGAGTTCAATTCACAAGAGACTACAAGTAGATAGTTATTAGTCGTCTCCAAGTCCCAGCAAGACAGCTAAGCAGTTTCCTGTTCAAATTCACCTTCTGATTCTTCAGCATTATCGGCATCATCATCATCTTCTGCATCGTTGTCAATGTCCTCTTTATCATTATCCACCTTTGTTTTCCCAATAACAACTATGTTGCTATTC
The DNA here is from genome assembly GCF_026745355.1 of Beta vulgaris subsp. vulgaris. Classification (NCBI taxonomy): domain Eukaryota; kingdom Viridiplantae; phylum Streptophyta; class Magnoliopsida; order Caryophyllales; family Amaranthaceae; genus Beta; species Beta vulgaris. Next base: position 62,916,567 of record NC_079206.1, on the reverse strand, counting down.
AATTTCTTGATTTCTGTTAACTGCAAAAAACGAAGTATAAGGCAACCGCCGCCAAAATTTTTCACATTTTCCTCTACATTGCATTAGAATCATTAATATGCTTGACAGTACCTATGAGGTTATATACAGCATAACGACATCCAACTATTCCCTACTCTTGAATGAAAATACAAAAGCAGCCCAACAGAAAACTTAAGACAAGGTATATATCCTATTAACAGCAACATCCAAAATGAGAAAAGCTAACTCTCAAGATATGGCAGAATCACCATGGAAGTCGACCACTCACAAAATGAATGCCTCCATTACCCTTTGGATGCCCAGGAACAATTGTCTGCTTTCTTTTAAAGCAATAGTTTGCATTTCACTCTACCTTTCCATGTTCTCCAAAAGGTTTATTTCCCTCAATCCTGGACCGTAATTCATACGAAAACATAAGTATCAGCAGTCACGCAATTTATTTCACTGTATTATCATTCATTTTCTCAGAGAAATTTATTTGTGACAAACGAATTCAGCAGTCACGCAAAATTACATTATAACATAGAATGAGGGAAAATGTTCAATGAGTCAGATCTTGGCACATCTTGACAAATTGTTCATACCATTCGGCTCACAAGATAAAAAAGCACTTAGGCAGATCAACAAAATAAGAAACTGCAATAGCCAGTAACCCAAGGTTCAAAGAAGTGCTAAAGTGTTCAAATACTCACTTCCATAATGATAACTACTCATTAACCAAGAAATGTGTGGCCTTTCCTAAAAGATGGGCTTCAGTTGGTTATGTTGGGATACAACTCAAATTTTGTTATAAACAGAACTGGTTCGTTAAACCCAATAAAAATAGGGAAATTTAACCTGACCAAGGGAGAGGAACACTAACTACCTGTCATATACGGAGTAGTTTTTGAAATTATTAGCAATAAATGCCTTTCTTTACTTCTTGTTGCACAGGCTAAATCTACCAGTTACAGACCGTGATGATTATCATTGGTGCTCTGCTGTAAAGCTAGAACCTAATCCACAGAAGGCAGCTCAACTACCCACAATAAGGAAAGGTCTTCCATGAATCTAGTATATGTGGCAGCTGTTATCATCCAGTCCATGCTTCATATTATTAAATCAACTTTTGCATACATAATTGTGTTACATTGCTAATGAAATATGACATAATCCACATAGTCATATATACACAAAGATACTCTCAACCATCTGCCAACAAGTTCCTATTATTCATGCCAAAGTATTGTTGCACGTCTAACCCAGCACTGCAGTGCATCAAATTCATCAATCAGAGGATGTCAACTACCACGAGACTTATAGAAGAAATCATAGCCCAGAGGGGAATTTGCATTTGGGATTTCTATACCGACAGAAGGCTGATCCAGAACAAAGAAAACAATTTATAGAGACGGCATTGATCATACTTAATCAATAGATTATCATGATATATCGCCAACCATTTGATCAAGAGTTGAATACCAAAGACAATACATCGATAAAAGTGGTAACATTCTCACATCAACTGTACTCGTCTTCCTGCCCCAACTATAATTCCTTTAGTGCACAAAGTTAAACTACCGAATCAATGTTACGCAAATCCTCATTCATACTACCATTCGAACTTCCAGCCAAGACCACGACAAAGCTACAAAACAAAGAAGATGCCAAATCAAAGTGTTATCAGAAGCATGTCTTTGTTATGTTGCAACTATGGATATTAATAGTGTCATTTATGCGTCAACAAGAATTTTATGACACTATCCCCTTCAATCATTAACAGCATTCAAGTCATTTCAATCGACTCTCAACAAGTCTGTAAAAATAAGGATTCAGAGTTCAGATTAACCTCCACAGCCCAGAAATTATATTATAGCCAATGTCATCACCAAAATCCTTGCTCTTGATGAAACGGTTTTCAATACAGATCTGTTGCGGTGCCTCGAATCAGTGGCTCCTAATCACTTAATTAGGGAGTACTATATAAACCCCTAGTTTTGTCCTGCAGCCCCTAATTATTCTGTCATCTGTACTCCGTCCTAAAAACCTAATAAAATCCGTAACCTCCGCTGCCTGCGGATATAGCTAACACATTGTTAATGAACCACGTCAACATGTGTGTGTTGATTATTCTTGATTCTTTTATTCGTTGATTGCTCTCGTTATCACAAGATTTGATACTAACCACTCAACAAATCCAATTTTGTGATAAATACGCAAAATAATAAGTACTACTCAACATACGCTACTCTATGTCTATAAAGCTTCAATGCTCATAAAAAAAAAAAAAAAAAACTAGGTCATCGTAAAATTCGAAGGGTTCATGATTTTTGTGATAAAAGTTTATTAGGCGAAATATAGTATCAATCACGAATATAAAACCTTGTCAATTTGATGTAGCAATAATGGAGTTGAAACCAAATTGGAAGAATTACAAACTAAAACAAATAAAAAGAGAGAGAGAGTAGAAAACCTTGTCAAGGAGTTCGGATTCTTCCAACGCTAAAAGTTCGTCGTCGTTTTGGGAATTTGTTAGCTGGTGTTGCAGCAAAAGAGATGCCGGAATCATCCTTTCCGATGACGGAAATTGCGTCATGAATGCCGGAAACTGCAACATTTTCTCGCGCTCTATGAGTTGATTCTGGTCGCTAGTACCTTGCTTGTGTTGTTTGAAAAATCAACCTTGAACTTCTTCCTTTCGTTTTTGAGAGGGACCAACTTTTAAACATCAACTAGTATTTAGGCCCGGCCGCCCGGACATTGTTCTGTGTAATATTTTTTACCGAATTTGATATGTATTCTGTTTTCATTCGCGTTGAAATATATAATAAAGAAAATTTGATACTTTCTCCGTTCTATTTCAAATGAAACATTTGTTTTTCCACGCAACTCAACGCGCTTCTTTAATTATTAATATCTTTAGTTGTCCACACATAAAATATAAAAAATTTATAATTTGATAATATGCATCAAGATGAATTTAACAACATCCCACTTGATTATGTTTTTCTTTATATAATGACGATAGATTGGAGTCAAAATTGATCGATGAATAGTGTCATTTCACGCAATGTTTCATATAAAATACAACGGATGAAGTATTTAAAAGGTATGAATATAATAATGAGTACATTTAAAGCATGATTAAAAATTGGTTGAGATGGTAATTGTGCTATGTATAATAGTAAAATGTAATGGGTTCAAATCTTGTTACAAGTCAATTCACTTTTGTGCATGTGGCGTGTATACGTTGTGAGACACGTCATCTAATATATTTTAGTATATTAGTTTTAGAGAACCAAAAAAACAAATGACGTAAACGAAATTTGATATCAGTTTAACTAACTAAACTAGTTGACATTCCAGAATAACAATCTTAATTATGGTGGCGATGATTATCCTTTTTAAGTAATGCTAATACAATATCAACTCTTAGTATAAGTGGCTAATGATAGAAGCAGAAAAGTGTTGGCTGCTTTCGGAGTTGAGAACATATAGGGAAAATATCTGAGTTGCCAAGTGTTTTGCGGAAGAGAATTTATTTGGTTGTCAAGCTATTGTGGCCTATTTTCCAAAAGAATAGTTTTTATTTTGGCATGATGTTTAACCCCCAAATGATTCGGTAGAAATACATTTGTTGTTGGCTTGTCATATTAAAGATTTCTTTTTTCTATTGAAGCAGTAAAGCGTAATAACTTGACTTTGTTGTATATTATCCTGAGAAAGATTTTTATATATTAACAATATTTCCTAAAAACTCTTAGTTAGATACTTTTTAAAACCATTGTTGCATTAAATATATTCCATGTAGTTTGTTGATATTAAGCAACATAAATTACTTACATAAATTCTAAGTACATACTCTTGAACTTAGACTTCATATCATCCCTTTAAATCTTCAACTTGAAGATCCATATGTCCATCTCAGGAACAACAGACAGTTCCTTGAAGGAACTCATGTAAAACACGAATGCATCTGTCAAGGAACAACAGGCAGTTCCTTGAGGAACTGTGAAACACAAATGCATTTGGGAAGGAACATCATACAAATTCTTGAGAAATTGTTAAACATAAATGCATCTGGTAAGGAACAACAGACAGTTCCTTGAGGAGCTGTTAAACACAAATGTAGCTGGTAAGGAACAACAGACAGTTCCTTGAGGAACTGTCAAACATAAATGCACTTGGCAAGGAACAACAGACAATTCCTTGAGGAACTGTGAAACAAGAATGCGTCCAGCTCAGGAACAACACACAGTTTCTTGAGGAACTGTTAAACAAGAACTGTAATCATGAATGATCGCTTAGGAACTTCGTTCTTCTCTTGGAGTTCCAACTTAGGAACTTTACTTATTATCTTTATAAAGCACCATTATTAATCACTGAACCTTGCACACATAAAATTTATAAACCTTCTTAGTTATTACTTTAGTTTGTCATCATCAAAACCCACAGTGGCACTTAAACCTTGAGCTGGCCATGTTATGAATTTAGTTGAGAAATTAATCGAAGGTAAGACTTAAAAACAACTTATATTATAAGTTATCGCTATGATTAGGTATAAAAATGATGGTTTCTATTATATGGGGAGAGAAGAACCAAGGAAGTTTTTTTTTAAAAGAAAATTTCATTAATTGAATGTCACATCTATAATATATATTAAAAATAAAGAAAAATAAGATACAATTAAATAAGGTTAAATCGAATTCATATTTGAAGAAACCATAATGAATCATATTGAGCAATACAGCGCAACGTCCTTGTATTTGTTGAATCAAGCAGCTATTGATGAGGAAGTTCATCATTCTGACATAGTTTGGGAAGAGCATTCTTGATCGAGTCATGTTAACCGCATCCGAGATTCCAACACCTTCATGTCGAGTCTCAAACTTCAATCAATAAGAACAAATTCTCATACCTAAAAACAAAAACATCACACTCACAACTCCCATAGAAGAGAAGGAGATCTCCACAACAGAGGCTAAAAACTCCATAACATGGTTTAAAGAAATCTCATAAAGAGATACTAATTTATTCAACAAAACAATAAAATGAACTAAAAACTGAAAATAAAAGGAGAAAAGGAACTTACCATAGATGAAATCATCCATGACAACCCCTAACTGATGAAAAAAGGGTAGAAAAGGCTAGGATTTTAGAGAGAAAGAGAGAGGGGGAGAGGTTTCCTAAGAACCAAGGAAGTTTGAGAATAACCCACTATTTCCTTTTTGGCTGAACAATATTATATCCCATAGTTTGTCCAAAGTAATAAACTCACCACCTTTGTTGTCACCCAGTTATTATAGATAGATAACCAACTCGAAAGTGAGGAAGCTAAATCCTAATTATCATACCAATATAAGATTTCAGATCTATTCTTTACTTGTCATTTTAGCAAATAAAACCCCTCTCACATGTAAATATCATTAGATCAATTGCAGATATATAAGATGGCAGCTTATGAGCAAAGAGATCTTTAAGTTTAAATGGAGATTGATAAACATCGTCCCGAAATTACTTAAAATTCCCCCAATATTATTTTATTGGATTGTTTTACCTTTCTCCTTTTTTCACCACCCACCACCACCCGCCATCACCTGCGTCCTCCTGCCACCTGCCACCTCCGCCACCACCAACCTACTAACAATTGCGAATTTTTTTTGGACCATGGAAGACGAACGTCTCATCTGGATGTTCTCCCCATGGCCCGAACATCCAGGCCCGACGTTTGGGCCATGGGGCGAATGTCTAAGCGAGACGTTCGCCCTCTATGGTCCAAAAAATTTTCGAAATTTATCTGACCATGGTGTTCGAAAGATCTGGCCATGGTGTTTGATTGATGTGTGTTTCGAAAGATCTGACCATGGTGGTGAGAGAAAGGCCGGCAGGAGGTGAAAGACTCGCAAAAAAAATTCGAATTTATCTTTCCATGGTGTTTGAAACCTCCTGCCATGGTGTTTGATTGATGTGCAAACAAATTTGAGGTGAAAAGAAGGGGCTGCAGGTGGGGGTGCTGGTGGTCGCAGCCTTGGCAGGAGGTGGGTGGTGGTGGTGGCAGCCTGGCAGGAGGTGGGTGGTGGTGGTGATTTAAGAAAAAAAAAGAAGGTTATAAATGTAATTTCAAAATTTTTTTGGGGCGATTTTAAGGAATTGTGGGGCGGTGTTTAGAAGTTCAGTTTAAGATAGAAAGTTTTTCTTTCTCTTTATCTCTCTCCTCTCCAAATATTACTTAGGAGTCAGTGATTTGAAAAGTGTTACATGTAAAAAAAAAATATGGAGGAAGTATGTTCTCTCACGAGTTGGACCCAATTATTATGTGGTTTAGTCAATATTCTACTTGCCAATTTTAATTGAATGGCTTTATTGTTTGCTTGGGATTTGCAAAAAAAACATCCTACATATTGGTCTACACACATGTGGTCCCAATGTATTAAGTGTGACAATCTATTTCTAAGATATTTGTTCCAAAATGAATTCCTATTAGATTAATTTAACGATTGATTGTTTTGACTTGGGAAAAAAAAAATTATGCATTTAATAATTACTTTTTCCCGATGTAGAGATTATTATTATTGTTCTACCAAGTTTAGAAACACATTATGCATACCATTTAGCTGGAGAATGGACATGCATTTAGTTTGTGAATTTTGCAAATATTGTTTTGGTTACCTTCTTGTTGATTAGTTACTCCAAGTACTTTTGTAATGAATTTAAATAATTAAATTTTAAAAATAATTTTAAAATATTGAATTTGATTCATAGAAATGTCTTGTGTGCATAATAATTTTCTAATTGTCCAAATATTGAACAATATTCATCAAATAATAAATTTTACTATTGACATTAAGATATTTTTAAATCTTGAATTCAACCTTTTGAAAATACTTTTTTGTCCATTTTGAAATGCAATTCTCGGTCACTACTGGTCCAAACATTGCACAATATACAATACTCATATATCACCACATCATTTGCGAATATTAAGAAAAGAATCTTCATTCTAAAATCAAAAGTAGAAACTTCTTTTTTTTTTTTTTTTTTTTGTTGGTGAATAAAGAGGGAACAAATTACAATCCCAAAGAAACTTCTATTAATTTGTTATTTTGTGATGACTACCACATGGTAAATTGACTTCGCAGGTAAACTTCGCATGTAAGACGAATATATACCAAGACAAATATATTCGTGATACTCCTCTTTACCTCCACAAACGCGGGAGCCGACGTTACTTAACAAGTAACAACATATACCATGTTTTTTTTAAAAGAGGAATTTCATTAATTCAATATCAAACGACATCTATAATAGATATTAAAAAAAAATAAGATACAATAAAATAGGGTTAAATCTAATTTGTCTTTGAAAAAACTATAATAAACCAGTTTAGCAATACAACGCAACCCCTTTCCGCCTCCGAGATTCCAATATCTTCATGTCGAGTCTTGAAATTCAACCAATAAAATTTCTCATACCTAGAAATTTAAAAAAAAACCTCATATAGAGAATAGGGAGATGTCCACAACATAGACTAAAAATCCCATAATAGGATTTGAAGAAATCTCATAAAGAGATATTAATTTATAAAACAAAACAAGAAAATGAACTAAAAATTAAAAATAAAAGGAGAAAAAAGGCTTACTATGGATGAAATCATCCACGACAACCCCTAACTGATGAAAAAAAAGTAGGAGAGAGGGGAAGGTTATTTAACTTATCTTACATATGTTAAAACATTCTTTAAATCATTAGTTTTTTTTTAATTTATACACTTTTCTTTTTGGTCCGTTTCTTTAATCTACACACAGTTGCTTTTTCTATTTTGGGTAACATGTTGCATCTACTTTCTCCTTCTTTTTTTCCACCCATGTCAATATTTTAACCCACTTTTGACCTTTACCGTTTCTCTCTCATACTTTCGTATTTTCTCCTTGATTCTTCCCTAATAAAATGAATAAATTAAAAAAAAAAAGAAAAAAGTATTTATTATTCCTTCTCCAAAACCTTCGATCATCTTAGCAAGAAGTATTAACTATTAAAGTATTATCAACTTAAATGATACATTGATACGTAAGGGCAAGGCATTAGCATTTAACAATTCAACACTATTCCTTTGGGAGGACACTATTGCCTCATCAATCTCCACAAGGTCATGGTCCCACAAAATTCCGACCTTCTTATCTTGCATATATCCTACGTATAGGGTCCACATTATGGTTGACACGTCCACATTCATATTTCATCATTACTCATACTAGTTTATATCAAAAGGGGCCCACAAGCCCAGAGTTGTATTTGTCCGAATGTGGATCATTATCCTCATCTTCAACACTTTAAGGCCCACAAACTCCAGGCCCATCCAACTGGCCGACTTCCATATTATCTTTTTCAATTTTTTTTAATTACTTCTTTAGTTTTTGACGAGATCTTTTCATTAGTCACTTGTCCAGTTGTTTGATTAATTTTATTAGAGACGTTACTTTCAATCTTCCTAGTCCACCTAAATAACAATTGCCAGAAATTTAGGAATTAGTGTACTCCACCAAAACTTGAGTCGTTAATGTTGTCCCCTTTCAAATCTTCTACCCCATTTGACCTGCAAAAGTTTATGAAATAAGCAAGAAATTAGTATGCAGTTTCATATGAATCATCTTATATCAAAAAGAATAAAATCACATCAAATAACTTACTATAATTTTAAATCAAATATACACAACCCACACAAAGAGAATAATGAACAAAATAATAATTTTAATGTATGATAATAAATTAATGAACAAAATAAAAACACGGACAATACACGGACACACAGTATGAAGGCTCAACTGCAAAAAACGGCGTTTGACGAAACCCTAACGGCAAAATTGGTGGTCGAAAAATCGAAAGGGCAAAAAAACACGCATCAAAACGCTGAGAATCGCCGGAAAATATAGGGATTGAACAATCAAATTTCAAATGCTCCGGATTCTCAGGAGAATAAATAGTAACTGCTATATATTTTACAGACTAATTACATAGACTGAGAGACCTCAATCAAAAACTATAAAGGTCAATTACTCTTTCTTTTTTCTTTTTTTCCGTGATATTTGCAATTTTACTCTGTATAAGAAATCATATACTTCTATTACTAATATTTTCTTTGATTCAAAAGATTGTTTTCAGAAAAAAAAAATTAGTGCAATCGATTTGAATTTTGGGCGAAATATGAGGAAGGCTGAAAATTGGCTTGGACATGGCAAGGATAATAGTAGTAACAATCCCGAACGACGCCGTATTGGACTCTTCTCGCTGGAGAATATCGGCGAATAACCGGCACCGGTGGTTTCCGGTTGACGATTTTCTGACGATCACATTTAGTAGGAGAGAGATCTGCGGCTGAACTCGACGGCGACAAAGAAGAAACTGGAGATGGTGAAACAGATGATGATGTTGATGAAGACTTCTGAGGAGAGAGAATTGCTCTGATTTTCTTCTCTTTACCGGAAATTAACGACGCTTTTTCATACTCCTCGATAATATTAGCGAGATCATCGTCGGATTTCATCGTTACAAGAACGTCGAGATCTTCGCCTGGTAATTGACATCGAAGATTGACTGCATAACCGCATAGATTCTCAAGCTTCGACATTAATTCTGTAATTCGAACAAAAAACAGCTCAACCTAAAAATCAATACATTATCAACGGAAAAACTTAACGCGTAAAAAAATCGAGAGGAAAAGAGAGAAAGAAAGAAATTTACCAGAGAAGGAGATAGAGCGATGAACGCAGATGACGCGAGTGAGACCACCGACGTAACGAAGACATCCATCAATTGGACGAGGAAGAATCTTTCCGCCATAACTGTAGAGAAATTTGATTGTATTCGAGGTTAGGGTTTTATGTTGTGCCGCCATTGTTGGAGCTTGAAAATTGAGGAGAGAGAAAGACGAGGTTTTGAAGTCAAGTGGTTGCTTCAAACCGCTGAGGTCCAGAGAATTGAGGTGAATTTATAGGGGAAGCGTAATGTTAGGGTGAGAAGAAAGAGTGGCCCACAAGAAAGTTTTAATTGGTTAGGAATTTCTCCAAGTTCGAATAAAATTAGGAAAAGGTAGGGGTGGTTTGAAATTAAATGGGTTAATATTCGGATATTCTGTTTTACATGGGCCAAGTGTGAGAATGGGCTGTTATGTGAATTGTGATCTTCCTTCAGTTCTTGAAGAATAAATATTAGTTGTATGTGTGAACGGTAAAGTGTGAACCCCTTTTTATTTTTTCTTTTTCCTTTTGGTGCAAACCTCCAATACAAGAGCAAGTTATACTACCTCGCTTACAAGTTGACATTTTGCGCTATTCATAAATATGACTTTGACCCTCGTTTGTAATTAAGACGTAAATAAAAACATAGTCATGTGGGATTTTGTTAGATTCGTTTTAACATGTACTCCCTCCGTTTCCTAAAGATCTTCCCTCTTTCCGTTTAAGGGTGTTTCCAAAAGATTTTCCCTCTTTTGCTTTATTCCTTACTAGCATTTTTTGCACGCGATGCGTGCTTGAATTCTTTTCAAGATAGAAACTCGATTTTTTTTTACTTATGTAAAAGTCAAAATTTGAACATTAGACCTACAAAGTATAATTATTTTTAGTTACAAAATTTAATTGGTTTAGTCTCTGTCACTTAAGTCTCTCACCAGTCTCTTTTTTTTTTTTTTACTTTTCAAGGTCAAAATTCTATGAACAAAATAGAAATTTTATTGAATTTATCTATGATTTCTAATATTATAATTTAGTTGATTTTTAAATTAAGTACACTACTTCATATATTGTGAAGAAAGTGTACATTTGGATTTCAAGTCAAATTTTTGTGAGTATGTTGTATGTATTGACGTGGTAGTGTATTGGTTGTAGTTTGTAAGTTAATTTTTTGGTTTTTGTAAAGTTTCATCATTTGAGTGATTTGTATAATGTAAATTATGCAATTCTATGATTTAAGTTGACTTGTGAGTGATTGTTATAATTTTATTTCCAATATTTTTATTTGAATCTCCCTTTGGTTTGTAAGTGGATTTGTAATTTACAAAGGAAAAGGGATAAAATAGTCTCTTCATTCGGGGACACCATAGCCCCCCTTCCCTTATATAATAGAGATATGTTGTACTTTAATTCTTGAATGATATTTTACATAAACCTTTTTACCTTGATAATTAATCGCTATTATATAATAGAAAGAGATAGGTCCAAATTTATGTAAAAGTTTCATTATATATAGGAAACACTATGAAAAAGTAAATAATTTTTTTTCCTTGTCTAACTTCTAAATTATGATTTCACTACAAATACACCTCAGTTTTTTTTCCTTGTCTAACTTCTAAATTATGTTTGGACACATTGATATTTAAAAATTTTCCATCGTTTCAATTTTTGTCCTTTTCTAAATTTTAACACTTTGAGCTTCAATTATATTTGAAATGAAATTTTGATTTTTTCCATACACAATTTGATATTGGATTTTTTTTTTGGTAGAAAAAAAAATCGTTACTTTTTGCAAATTAATTTAGTTTTTTTTTCTGAAAATGGATTTTTGCAAAAATTGTTCGCAAAAAGTTTGATATTGTTTTATTTTTCAAAATTTATTTCTGAACATGGACTTGATATTGTTTTGTTTTTCAAAATTTATTTCCGAACATGGACTTTTTGCAAAAGTTATGGGCAAAATTTTTAATATTGGCATTTTTTTAGAAAAACTAAATTTGTTTAATATGAAAATGAATTAAATTTAAATCTGATTGTATAAAAGCCCTTTTGAACTCATTGTTGTCATCTCCATTTTTTAACTACATAACAGTCAACTAATTTACTATTGTTTATTTCAACTTATGTGAAATAATTTTGAAGGTTAAAAGAATTATGTACCTTTTTCGAAGTTCGCAAATTGCCGATGGATGAATGTGTGATATCGCCGTCAAAATCTTATGCTTTTCTCAAATTTGTGTTTATAGGTAACTTCTGTGAGTATGTAATTGTGAATGGTTCTTGAGAACAGTGATTTGTAAGTAAATTTTTGTAGTAAATGTTTTGTATGTATTGACATTCTAGGCTATTAGTTTTACTTTGTATGTTAATTTTAAGTTTTAATAAAGTTTCCTGATTATTTGAGTGATTTGCGTGATTTTTATAACATGATTTTCTTAATTATGAGTGATTTGTAAAGCTTCTTCTTTTAAGTGATTTGTTAGTGAGTGTTAAATTAATTTTCGGTAGTTTTTTTGAGTCCCGATTTTAATTTTGAGATTCATTTTGTAATTTAGAAAGGGAAGGGGGCAAAATAGTCAGTTCAAAAGAGGACGCCATAGCCCCCCCTTCCCTTATATAATAGAGATTTGGCAAAACAAATTTCCCTATTTACCCTCTCATGTCACTATCATATGGTCCACCATTACATTATTAATTCAATTTTACTCCCTTTCTCTCTCCTACTTTAACCCCTTTTTATTTGTTTATTTATCTTAACTCCTTTCTCTCTCCTACTTTACTCACACCATGCCCCACACAACTTGATTTTCCTTGGTATATGTAGGAACAGTAAGTGGGAAGATCTTTAGGAAACGGATAGAGTATTTTATAAATATCTAGTTTTTATAATTTTTACAAATACAAAACTTTTGGTGTAAATCTCAAAGTTTTATATTGGCATGCATAAAAAGTATTTATAAGTGTAACAATTTAAAGAAAATAGAGGGAGTATAAACGAATACTTTTCTTTTTTTATTGCACCATTTTATTTTTGGCACTATTAATCAACTAACTTTGTTATATTATCTCGCATCATTGTATAAGAAAAAAAAACATCAAGTTGAGTCTTGTTAGATTCATCTTAATGCAAAAATTCTAAATATCAAATCTTACACTTATACGCAATTATAAATATTAACGTTCAAAAAAGCGTGTCCACAAATGTAAAAAATAAAATGGTGCAATTAAAAAAAAAAGCTTTTAGTAGGACCAAATGTAATAAATATGATGCAAAGTTATGAATTCTCATGATCATTTTTTAATTTTACTTTAATTATCTGCAATTTTGTAATTGAGCGATCTTTTAGAAATATCTCAAATAGAAAGATGAAGAAAATAAAAAAGATAAAATACGGTCTATTCCCTTAGCTCCACAAAGATATAAATGCTTATTGATACACGTAATTTAAGGAATTTAATTGCAATGTAGTTATCAAATACTCCTTCTGTTTCTTTTTAATCTACAGACTTTTCTTTCTTTTTAATCTACACATTGTTGCTTTTTCTATTTTTTATAACATATCAAATCTACTTTTTTTCTCTTTTTCCACCCATGTCATTCACTTTTTAATATTATAGGTTGCGTTCTTTTCACCTTATTGGACCTGAACTTATTTAAACTGAACTTATTGGACCTAACTGAACTTATTAGACCTGATTGGAACTGATTCAACTTATTGGGCCTGATTGAACCTTATTGGAACTTATTGGACATGATTGAAACTTATTGACCTGATTGGAACTTATTAGACCTTATTGGACCTGATTGAAACTTATTAGACCTTATTAACTTTTAGCAATTAGAACTTATTGGACCTTATTAGACCTGATTGAAACTTATTGCACCTGATTGGAACTTATTGCACCTAATTGGAACATATTGGACCTCATTAGACCTGATTGGAACTTATTGCCCTGTTTGGACTTGATTGAAACTTATCTGAACTTATTGGACCTGAAACTCAATTTATTACGGTGAAGAGAATGCACACCCACTCTTTTGTTTCTTTTTCCACCTTTTAAGTTTATCTCTCATACTCTTGTACCTCATCCCTGGTTTTCCCACGAAGTGAAGTGAGTAAATTGAAAAGAAACGAAGGGAATGTATATTATTTGGAAAGTAGATATTATAGGAGTTGTGCAAACTCTTAGGTGCTTCCACCTTTGTCACATATTTTGCTCAACTGAGCAAAACATAATTTGTACAAACATGAAATGTACAAAAAAAAATATGAGAGGGAGTTAGGTTGCTGCAGGAAGCACTATAGAGGCTTAGCTTTATAAGAATTGGTGGGAATTGAAAATATTTATTTATTTTTGTTGAAAAGTAGATGTAATAAGAGTTAGTGAGCCAAGCGTATTACCAAACCAATTTAGTAATAACAAAATCGTGTCAAAAATGAAAGCATTTTAAAGTAGAAGCTGATATTCTAGTACCAAGGAGTATAAGTGTATAATACTACAAGTCTACAACCATGTGAAGAAAGGACTCAAAGGAGTAAAGGACCGTGGCACAGTGCCTTTCATCTAACTGCAAATCACATGATTTAGTTTCCAAATGGTGCATCAAATGGGGTCAAGCACACACGAACCACTCAAACTAGATATAAATGAACGTATGTTTTTTTTTGAGGTGAAGGTGAACAAATATTAATTATTTTATCGGAGTATAAACTTATAATTTTGCACTTTACACCAAAAAAGAATTATAGATCTCTCGTAGCCATAATTTCATTCAAAAAAGACATCCAACATCCAAATAAATACAAACAAATGAATCTGGAATCTTGGTTTTCTGTTAAAGTTCAAGTCAAATTATATATGGTTGTAATAATATTTCTTTTTCCTGTTTCGTTTTAATATACTGGTGATTTAAAATTTTCCTTCAGGTGGACTTTATGCTTTCAAGAATAAGATGAATCAAAATGATAAAAAATATATAATGAATATTCTCTTTTTAGGTTTAGAACATATATTTGTGGTTTCTGTTATTGAGTGAATGTAACTGAATGAATCATTACAAAGGAATGGAGGAGAGTATTTATACAAGAGGGTCTTGTTGAGTCAGCATAGTAGTTATAACTAACTCTAACAGAAACTAAAACTAAGCTAAGCTAAAATATTATTACAAGTATATATTCAACATCCCCCTCAAACTTGGAGTGGAAAAACCAAACCAAGTTTGCCAAGCAGAGACTGAAACTGAGTAGAAGCTGAGATTTTGGTAAAAACATCAGCAAGTTGACTAGTGGTAGGCAGATAAGTTAACTGAATTAAACCTTCTAAAACCTTGTCTATTGTAAAGTGGTAGTCTAGTTCAATATATTTTGTCCTTTCATGAAAAACTGGATTTTTAGCTATATGAATAGCATTTTGATTGTCACAGTGCAACACCACAGGAGTAATGTGGGGAACTTCTAGTTCTTGAAGAAGCATAACCAACCATATATATACCATCCTAGTTACTAGATAATGTAAACTCTCCATTCTATTGATGAATATTTATAGATAATAAACCTAATCATTTTAAGAAACTAACAAGATTGATAAATATAGTATTAAACTAGAGGTGATCATGGCCGGGCCGCGCGCGGCAAAAATATTTTGCCCATTGATCCGGTCGGGCCTAAATTCGGGCCGAATTTTTGTGTCCAAAGCCCGCTATTTCGGGCCTAAATTATCGGGCTTTTGCGCACCAAAACAAGCCGGGCCAAAAATAGACTAAAAAGTCGTTTTTGGCTTGCCCAAATCCCACCCAAAGCCAAAAAAATACGGGCGGACCGGGCCCGTGGAATGAAAAATTCTGCCTAAAACCTGGCCCCAAAACGGGTCGGGGCCCGCGAGCCGGGCCAAAATGATCACCTCTATATTTAACTCAGGAAGAGAATATTCAGTATATGTTCTCTATCACGAAAGAATAAGTAAAGTACTAAAATTAGACACTTTTGTTTGTTTTTGTCTGTAGAATCTGACTTCACATTAGATTTATATGTTCATATATACATGACCATAAATAATGGTCGAAGTAAAATATGTGAATAATTTTGAAGTTCAAGTGTGTAATTTTGTTTAAAAGATGGAGGGACTATATCTCTATCAATAGCCAAATTTTTCCCAAGAATAAGTCAAATTGTTACTTATGATAAATAAAATGGTCAAGAACTAGTCTGTTGTCATACCATGTAACATTAACATTTTGTGAGTCTAGGAAATAGTTGCATGAAAAATAAGAATAAGAGCAGAGTAGGCAAAACTTTTAATTATAATACTACAAACCCATATTTTGTGAAACTAGTACGTATATCAAAGTGCAAATTGATCCCAGAGTTTATATAAAAGTCAAAAACATATTTCAAATTTCAATGAACTAGTATATAATTATACCTTAAAAGACACGACAATATTTTGCACTAGACAAAAGAGTAGAATGTTACTCCCTCCGTTTGTTCCTGTATTTTTTATTGAATTAAATTTTCCATTAGTTTTATTCTGCAATAAATGTGTTAATACTAGGACTGATAATCAGGTCGGATTGGGTCAATTTCGAGTTGACCTAATTTATAATTCAGGTCACTTACTCCTAAACTAAACCCAACCTGAATCTAATTTTCAGGTCAAAAATCAAAACGCAAACCCGACCTTACCGATTTTGGATTGAACCGAAACCAACCCAAAATGACCTGAAATGTAATTCAACTATACACGCTAAGTTATGAAAGTATGGGTTAATGACCTGAAATGAAATTTAGGTGATCCGAAAAATGAGCTTGTCCCAATACAAATAAGAATATAAACAAGATAGGTGGTATAAGTTATGAATGTCTGGGTTAATTTCAGGTTGACCCGACCTGAAAATAATCTGACTTATAAATCAGGTTATTCGGGTTATTTTCAGGTTGAAAAAGTCAACCCAAACCTAAACCATTATATTTTCAGGTCAGGTTGGATCGAACCATTTTTTTATTTCAGGTCGGTTTATCGGGTTGGGTCAACTTTTGCCAGCCCTACTTAATACTACCTATGTTTTTATTTAGTTGCAACGTTTTGACTTTCACGCTTGCCAATGTACAATTTCAAATCGTTTTATCTCTAATTGTATGTAAGTAAAAATTATAAATAAAATTTGATATTATGAAAGCTTACATCGAAACGAATCAAACAAACCCCACATGACTATAATTTTGTTTAACATATAAATCAATAAATGTGGTCAAATAAGAGAACATGAATAGTGCAATTTGTCAAACGTTGCAACTAAAAGAGAACGGAGGTAGTACTATTTAGTAGTCATCTCTTATCTTTTAACCCCTCAAACTTTTGCCTAACTAATCGTCTAACATAGAATAACTCAAAGAGTGATAAATGTGTTTACACTAGTTTATAGTTACCTTCACTTTTACCGTCAAATTTTTTGCGTCATTGGTTACCTTATGTCTGACATAAAATAACTCAAGAGGGCAATAATTTTTATTTTTCTTAATTTTAATTTATTAAATAGCGAATTCTTGCCTATTTTTGAGTTGTATTGGTTTTTCTTCGATTTCAAATAGGAACAACAAATTAAAAGAAAACGGAGGGAGTATATTAGTCAGAGGGGTAGATGAGGGTGTGCAAGGAGCCCAACATCACAGAGCCCCCAAAATTATAAAGGCCCCAAAATATATTATTTTGAAATTTGTACTTCATATTTGAAAAAATCACCCTGGTTTCTCACCCTTAATAAATTTGTCAATGATTTATCTTTAGATTTTCAACTTTCTATCTTTAGAACTCTAACCTTCCATCTTTATTTTCTATAAATTTAGGAGCCCATTATTCATGTTAGAACCGGGACCCCAAAATTTTCAAGACGGCCCTGATTTAGTCTGACTATGTCCTAACCGTTATAGGGAAAATCTTCAGTAGCTAAACTTGTTTATTATGGTGACTTTTTTTCTTAGAGAATTATTTTAGCAAGTGTTTTTTAGAGGTTGATTTTGGTGACTTGACTATTCAATCAAAATACGTATTGAAACTCCATTATTGCTCAATAGTCTATACACATTAAATCTGACATAAACCAAACCAATCCCCTCAAATGAAACCTTTCAAGTGTATTTAATGAATGATAATGAACCACATAAAATCTGAGGGAAATAATGCCAGATATCACGAATACGTGTCTGTTTTATGGGTTATTAAGTTAAACAGAATATTAGGAAACCTGAGAGTAGATATGATTCCAAATAATTGCAAAATCCAGAAAGTGAGGGAAGGTAGGTCTGTAGGGTAAGATTTAACGAAAGAGGGACAAAGAGCAAGTGCAGATTCTTTTGGTTTTTGTTTTGGTTGTTTTTCTTTTATGTAAAGAAAGGGGCGATGTTCTTCCATTTAACTCGTTCCAAATTTCCGTGATGATTTCAGATGTCATCACACCTAAAAATTGCATCTTGTGGGAGGCACCCCAACTTGTTTTGGACACGTCAAGATCTCCACGTCTTTTGAGTTTCAGTCTAGTGTGATTGAACTCCGGATACCCTCATCGCAGGGTCAGAAGTCACTACAAAATGTGACTTCCTTGTTAGTTGAATCAGGAGAATTCCAGGATGATCATCAAGGACCTTGGGATTTCGCGTCTAGTAGACTTTGGGATCTACTAGCTGATGTACGACACTCTCTCTATGAAGATCGTCAGGGTTTTGTAGCACAACAAATATCTTCTCATATCCCACATCACCCGCCATCGCTCAAGATCAACTTCATTCGGACTAGATGCATAGTAGTTAGTGTTTTCTTTAAAAAGTATGTTCAACTTTATGTCGGTCTTGTTAGTGATAGTTATTTCGTTTGGTTGTATTAGTATTAGGTTGTACTTCACTTTTCAATTAATGCAAATTATCTCGATGTAAAAAAAAAAAAAGGGGAAGGGGTGATGAGGAAGTGCTGACAAATGTTCATGTGCTTGTATCATAATTACAGAGAACGCAACATGCAATTGTTTCCTTTGATAATGAAAAGGGAGAAACATAAGAGGATGATTGATGTTTTATGTACAATGGATGATCTCATGACTAGCCACCAAAAACAATAAGATACAATGGATCATCTTATGACTAGCCACCAAAACAATAAGATTTGATTGTGTTATGTGCAACTTATTTTTACTTGATGTTAATAGAAAGTTAAGAGTAAATTGAAAATTTTAGAAAAATAAAGAAAATTAAGATTTTTTTAAAAAAAGTTATAGAAGATTAAGAAAAAGTTCAAAATAGTATTGGAAACACTTTTAAAAAAAAAGTTAAGTTCACAAAAGATAAGTTGATGAGAACACATATTGACTCTGTTTGGGAAATCATTTTAGTTACCTTAAATGATAAGGTGCTAACATATTTTTGGTGCTAAAATGATTAGTAGTGTTTGGGGAGCACCTAAAATAAAATTTCATGTAGCTAAAATGACTTAAATGATAAGTTAAAAAATTCACCTTTTCAAAATCAGTTGACTGAAATTTTGGACAATCTTTCCAAAATTTTGACAACAACTAATTTTGCTAAAATAATGTATCATAACTTAATCTGCTAATTTTGCCAAACAGTTAAACTAATCAGTTACCTTATCAGTTCTAACACCTTATCAATTTCAGCTTTATCTTATCAGTTTCAGTTAACTTATCAGTTTCAGTATATTTTCAGATAGTAATGCCAAACAGAGCCATTTAATGTACTCGATTTTTGAATTTAATTAGTTAAAATTACTTGTTATTCTAGTGTGAATACTAGATCAACTACAGGAGGGGTGAATGGGAAAATTTTCGACTAAATTACTTGTTATTTTAGTATGAATACTAGATCGACACACAAAGTTTGACCTACAAGGAAAACTTCTTAAAAGGACAGGAGTTAGCTCAAGTGGGTAGAGCGCTTCCCCTTGGCCACTGAGGTCAGGGGTTCGATCCTTACCCCCAGCATTATGCTGGGGTATTTTCTTAGCATGCTATGCATGCCTTACCAGCCAATGTATTGGTGTTTCCTACAAGATAGTAGCCTTGTAGGGGTTAGCCCTTAGGCTGACTTAATTTCCTAATAATAAAAAAAAGGAAAACTTCTTAATCCTAATAGGAAGAAAAACCTTGACCCAATGGATTTTGACTCAACAATTCTCTTATTAGAATAGGCCAGATGACAATTCATACAACCTACAGCTGGATCTCACTCTGTTATTCTAGGAACTTGTTCTCAGTCATCCAGTTCTCTTGAACTAATGACACATTGACACTCACTTTACTTCACTCGAAGTCTCTTATTTTTCTCTTTCTTTTCTCACTTGATTACAAGGATACTCTAAATTTTTTCACTCATCCAAATACTCAGTATATTATAATGATATGCAATGGAGGAGAAGAAGAAAATTATATAAAAAACTTTCTAAGTAAATATTCGATTGTAATGCTTGAAAGTTGTGCAATTTTCAAACAAGTATTTCTCTTAAATAGTTGCAGCAGCTTCTTGTTATTCACTCCACATTCTCCACGTTGTATACTTGCTGAGATCTAGGAATCATGTTCCATAACTCGCTGCACAATCTCCATGTTTTTTGCAACAGTTTTTTTAACCATCTTCCTGTAGCCGTTGTGCGCCATTATCCAATTAGTGGTTGGAGAAAATCTCGCCCCAACTCTCCTTCTTTTAAGCACGACTTATCAACCTAATTTACTCAAGAAAACTAGCAACAATATCTCAACTAACTTAAGAATCTTTTTATTCAAAAGGTTCTAAGTTATGAGATCGATTAAACATACCATATAATAAAACTAGTATTAATATCGATATTGTGATTAGATTAAAATCCATTAATCTTTCCGCACAGATAAAATATTTTAGCATGTGAAAATTAATAAAACAATATTTTTGGGATTTTATATTTTTTGCAAAATAAAACTATACAAACTACTAAGTATTTGTCATCATCAAAATAGTAAATAAAACATTACTCATTATTTAGCTAGTACACAGATTTTTATTTATGTTTGTTTTTCTTCTATGAATCTAGAAGTGGAAGATATTGCATCCTATTATCATTAGTTTACAACGTGATCAATCTCAAAGAAACAAATTTCTTTTTCTGGAAGAAATGTAATGTTCGTTATTTTTTGATTTAATAGTACTATGATCTCTTTTGGATGTATACTTATTAGTATGGAAAAAAAATTATTTAAAGTATTACCAACTTGCCATAATTACAAATGGATAACGTTTATGAAAGTTAAGGATCCAATGTTCTTATAATATACTCCCTCCGTCTCATAATATAGTTTTTTTGTTTATTTTTTACACGGTTACCAAAACGTAACTTTGATCTTTAATATCTTCAATTTCGTATTAATAAAAAATATAAAATGTTGATATTGTGAGAGGATTGTATTGACGCATCGATTGTGTTAGTGTACTTACTTAGGCTATGTTTAGTTCACCTGAAATTTTTTGATCTGAACTTATCTGATCTGATCTGAATTGATCTGATTACAAGATCTTATCTTTTAGATTTTTCTCAATACATAAGAAAAAATATAGTCATGTGGGGTCTTGTTTGATTCGTCTCAATGAGTACTTTATTAATATTCAATTATTATAATTTTTACTAATATGTAATGAAAGATATAATGATTTTTAAATATAAGCATGATCTGAACTGATCATATGTTTAGTTCACCTGAAATTTTCTGATCTGAACTTATCTGATCTGATCTGAACTTATTTTTTCTGATCTGATCTTATCTGATCTGATCTGAACTGATCTGATAACAAGATCTTATCTTTTAGATTTTTCAATATATAAGAAAAAATATAGTCATGTGGGGTCTTGTTTGATTCGTCTCAATGAGTACTTTCTTAATATTCAATTATTATATTTTTTACTAATATGTAATGAAAGATATATTGATTTTTAAATATAAGCATAATCTGAACTGATCTGATCTGAATTTATTTTTTCTGATCTGATCAGATCTGATTAGATCTGAAATAAGCAAAAATAAGGTGAACTAAACATAATCATAGCCTAGTCACTTGTATAAAGAAGAAAGACAAATAGTGTGCTCCACACCTTGAAACCAAACAATGGGTTAAGCTAATAGAGGCTCAACCATTATCCTCTTTCTTAGTTTTGGCCACAATAGTCAATACCATATGAGAAGTTCGATTCAGGCTATGTTTAGTTCACCTGAAATTTTCTGATCTGAACTTATCAATTTTGATCTGATCTGAACTTATTTTTTCTGATCTGATCTGATCTAGATCTGAATTAATCTGATTACATGATCTTATCTTTTAGATTTTTCTCAATATATAAGAAAAATTATAATCATGTGGGGTCTTGTTTGATTCGTCTCAATGAGTACTTTATTAATATTTAATTATTATAATTTTTACTAATATGTAATGAAAGATATAATGATTTTTAAATATAAGCATGATCTGAACTGATCTGATCTGAACTTATTTTTTCTGATCTGATCTGATTAGATTTGAAATAAGCAAAAATAAGGTGAAATGAACGTAGCGACAGTAGACGTTTATTTTGACGAGCTTTGTAGATAAAGGGTGTAAATTTCCACAAGCATCTAAAGTTAGTTAACTTTGATTGGTCTAAAGACAGGTGCAGCAAGTCCCAATTTCAATGCTTAACAAGGCAGGTGGAGCCTGGAGGACCGCGAACCACCATATGCTATCCACCTAGTGCAAATGTGCAATGACTGCAGACTGCAGTAGTCATAACTTCTACGAGGCGCAATATGAGATCAGCTGTTGAGCCTTTCTAGGGTCGTTAATACACGCACAATCTAAAACATAGTGTATCCTTTTCTAAACTACACTCTTTTTGTCATTTCTAGAGTTTGTACTTCTTAAAAATTGTTATTATTTGTTTTCATAAATTCGTCACTAAAGATTCTTTTTTCAAATTTAAATTTAAAAGATATATATTCTTTTACCTTAAGTGTAGATGTTCATTTACTATATGTTTTTTTTCATTATAATCTATGTTTTTTTTATAAATATAGATTTACATGTTCTTTAATTTCATGTTGTATGTTCTTTTAAAGTAAAAAAGTTGTTTGAAAAAAATATTGAGCCACTGTGGGTTTTGATGACGACAAATTAATGTAATAACTAACAGGTTTATAAGTTGGTTTTATATGTGCAAGGTTCATGAATTAATATCGGTGCTTTATAAAGATAATAAGTGAAGACCCTGAGTTTGAACTCCAAGAGAAAAACGAAGTTATTGAATTGGAATTATGGAACTATTCCTTTGAATAATGGAACTGTTCCTTTGAATAAATTCCTTTAAAAAAAGAAATTGTTCCTATGGAACTATGTTAGTGGAACTGGAATATAAAACAAGTTGTCTAAACGAGTTCTAGAGGTGGAGTAAGGGATAGCATGGAGCAAATGTTCAAGGCAAATCAATACACCCTCAACAACAGTTCCTATGCAATGATTCATGATTACAGTTCTTGTTCAACAGTTCCTCAAAAAACTAGAGGTATCAAACGAGTCACACAGGGTCCGGTCAAAATCGGGTCAATTTTGTGTTCAGACCGGATCGGGTTACTTCGGATACGAGTTAATGTCGGGTCCATGAGATTTTGGGTCATATCAGGTCAGGTTAGTTCGGGGCGTGTTAGATCGGGTTTCTAATCTCGCACATAAATAAAACACATATAAGACTAATGAGAGTAGATTAAGTAAGTAATGGACAGTGGCTAAATCATTTATAATATTTCATGACAAATATTTTCGTTAAATATGTTTAAAGAGTAACTAATATGACAACTATTCGGGTCGGGTTCGAGTTGTGGTAATCATTATCGAGTCGATGCAGGGGTCGAGTATGTTCAGATTTGGATCATATTCGGGTTTATTTTCATTCGGGTCGGGTTATTCGAATTTTAGTTTCTGTTCGAGTTAAAGACGGGTTTCGTGTCAGGTATTCCGGGCCGGGTCACATGTAAGTGTCTATTTTCCTGGCTATATAGAAAATTGTCTGTTGTTCCTGATGTGGAACGTATAGATCTTCAAAGTCGAAGATATAAAGACTAAGTTCAAGAGTCTGTACTTAAAATTTATGGAAGTATTCTATATTGCTTAGTTTTAGGGAACTAGATGGAACTTATTAAATGCAACAAGTGGTTTTGAAAAATATTTAGGAAATTTTGTAAATAAATAAAACAGTTTCTATATTCTAAATAAAAATCTTATTTGCTTACTGAACAAGTAAAAATAAATTTCCTAGATCTCTCTTTGTATTTCTCAACCACTAAACCACTTATTGTTAGTGGATTTGAAAATGTCTTTGCTTGTTACTCAAGTAGTGTGAACGTGGGAAAATAATTCTACGTAGACTACTGCTTCACACTTAGTGGAGGAATAAGTGCAACTAACATGAGGGTATGTTCTCCCCAACTTATTTTCAGTTCAGTTCAATTCAGTTCAGTTCAGCTCTGGACAATACTTTTACTCTCACTGTCTCACATATCACTATTCATTTCAATTCAGTTCAATTCAGTTCAGCTGTTTTATGCCGAAGAGAATAGGCCATGAGAAGACTTCACTATAAAAGGAGAAGTCTTTCTTAGTACAAACTACCAACTAAAAACACATTGTCTAATTCTAAATCTTAAGAGTTTTCTGAAAAATGTTAGTTGCATTTGATAAGTTTTCCAAGGTTCCTTAAATATCTAAGTTTAATATATATACTAGTGTGTTTCACAAATTGAGTTGTAATTTGGAATTCAAGGGTTGAGTGACTCTTCTAAAGACTTAGAGCTAAGTTAGTGAGTGTAGGCTTCGGAGTAGAAGCAAGAGAGAGAAGAGTTCCAGTAATCAAATGAGATTTCTGTGGGAACTTGAGTTCGAGGAGGAACTCAAGTGGTAGAGAGTGATTGTAATAGTGTTATTGCAATAATATAGTTTTTGAGGTTTTCCCATCTTGATAAGGTTCAAGAAGTTTCCTCAATTTTATATTTTTATGCCTCCCGTATCACTGTCTCTTTATAGCTTTAAAATTCCGCGAAAAACTTTGCTAAAAGTTCCAAAGTACAATTCAAACCCCCCCCCCCCCTCTTGTACGTGTTCCATTGAAGTATTAAAAAAGTTTATGTCCTTTTATATAAATGGTATGTTTTTGTTAGATGTACAATGAGCATTATGTACCATAGTGAATAATCCACGCTTTGGGGTCGTGGAGCCTTTCAAGATGTTCCACAAATTGGACAACAGCAACGCCGTGATTTGAAAGATTGCCAATTTCTAACATGCACTGCAAATATAGCTTTGGATCACCCACAAATCTAAACCAACACATTTTGCAAACGAACCTGTCCACTATAAACCTTGCTCCTACTAACCCTTTACTTTAGAGAATAAAGTCGGATGGACTCAATGGTAGAGCTACCACCATACCAAGGTACCACGGTACCACCTATAGGTTGGGGCATTAGTTTCTTGTGTAGGTTAAGTGCATTCTTGGGTGAGCACGTGACCCCTATTTGGCAAACTTAAATAGTCTGGGGTGTTAATAAATACTAGATCCGTATTCTCGAACTGGATGCGTATTGAGAATTTTCATTTTCGGATATCCAATTTAGAATATTCGATTTCAAGGCCCGATAATATTCGATCTGAAACTTGTTTTATAAACTTTTCTTGGAAAATTCCAATTTTTTTAGTTTTCGGATCCGATCCGAAATTTCGAATATGTTTCGAATTCGGACATCATTTTCCCTGATCCGAAATTTTCAAAATATTCAAAATGAACAGCCATACTTAACACCAATTTTGGTCAACACTATCAACTTTTCAGTATTGACATTTCATTTCCATACAAGATCTTAAAGTTTTCTTTTTTGGATTCAATAAGCTTTAAGACTCCACTCTTCCTATGCTTCCTATTAACACCAATTTATTATCCTCAACGTCAATACTCATCATCTTCCATCTTCGAATCTTCAACTCTTCTCTCTCCTCTCTCCTCTAAAAATATGCATCAACTTTGTCCCTTCTTCGACCTCGCATGACCATTCAGTCCAAAGGCGTGGGGAATTAAGGAACTTTGCAAGACCATTCACTCTAATTGAAAACCCTAATTGAGTCCCCTAAAAAGAAACCCCAATTAAACAAAATTTAGAGGGGATTGAGTGGAAAACAACAAAGATTGAGAGATTAGGGAGGAAAATGAAATATCAACACCGAAAAATCTACAATTTTTAAATCGAAAATTTATAACGTGATGTTAAGTTGCCAATTTATATATTGTACTTGGTCTTTCCTCTAAAAATAATTATAATTAGTCCTTCCTCACAAAAAAAAAAAACCTCATGTATTAATTATCCGCCAAATAAAAACCTTTTATATTTTAATTTTCAAGGACATGCATACTAGGTGATAATTACATCAATCTCCAGTTATCCAGATACTAAGTACAAGCTTCTTTCAGTCATAAACAAAACTGAAGCAACGCTTAGTTAGACCAGTACATCAATTATTAATCATACAAATCAGCCTAATAATGTACTACTCTAGTAAGTAGTAAATGACCATTACCAACTACTGTCTTATCAATTTGGCAAAGAACATGGACATCTAATGGATAACATATGCTTGAATTAGATTTTCATGCATAATTTTACTTCAGTGTGGAGTTCACATAGCAGTATAACACTAAAGGCTGAAATTGAGGGAATGGATGACAAAGAAAGGTGGCCGCTGCTGCCGCTTTGAATCCGCCTTATTATGTTGACGGCATGTTTGTTGGCAAGCTAATGCCACTGATCCCTTCATTGACTCAGGTCCACACACCACTACACCAACATTT